>NW_017731620.1:2066669-2070196 GCF_001890085.2 Hipposideros armiger | reverse complement strand
CAGTTCAATCTATGAGAAAGAATTCTCGTTATGCATAAACTGGTGTCTTCCTCCAGGTCACATTCATTATAGGCACTGTGAACCCTGCTGAGGTCTTGTCATTCTTGAATGAGGTCAAAAGCAAACTATTAATAGGTTGGCCTGAATCCAGGATTTGGCAGTCCAGGGAGCTCCAACCGCCTCTGCTTAAAGAACTTAGCTTAGCTACCTCTTCTGTTCTCTCACAAGCCTCAGCTCAGACTCTACCCCTTTCAAAATACTGCCTAATTTCTGGCCGTCCTCCCCTGAGAAGAGCAGTCTGTCTTGTCTCTGAGTGCTCTTCTCCTGGTGAGCAGTCCCCCTGAGATCCTGGAGAAAAAAATCGTTTACTCCAGTACAGCAGTGAGAACAAAAACTTCCTTGGAAAGACAATCTTTGAAATGATGTCATTTTTGTTATAAAAATAAGCAAGCATCCCTCTCAAAATTATTTATCCCTCCAAAAAAGATAGCAACCTTAAATTCAAGTCTCATATTATAAATCATTATTTCAATAGCTTCACATTGGGCAACAAAGAACAATTTTGGGAAGATCTGCCTAAAACAGCTTCAATCAATGTTAATTTCAGTTGTTTATAAAGGTCACCCAAGAGAATTCGTTACAAGAAAAATAGAAGGCAAAGAAATTTAACCCAGCTGTAATCATTATTCCCCAGTATGACCTCCCAATTGCAAGAGTTGAATGTCATCTTAAGTAAGTCTTAAAGGTCACTTTAAAAAGCAATAAATTAAGTGGTTGTATTGTGGAGAACATAAATAACAAGTTGATTCTCATGGTTTGTGATAAAATTTCAGTACAGACAGTCCGACTGGATTAAACATACTGTAATTCAAACTTGTTAGAAAAAAATGAACTTGATGTGTTTTGGAGAACTGTGTTAGATGATTCAACAATAGCTCNAGGGCCTGGCCGTTATTTCTTGCTGCCTCAGGGAGTTAATAAATGTAAGGGAAAGGGCTGAGGCTTACAGGAAATGTTGTGAAGAAACTTAATTGTGTGCTGGGGCTACATGTTAAATCAAGATCATGCATTAAATCAGGACCCTCGGTTTCACTACTAAGGGAATTTTCCATGTAACATCACTTCTTTGTTTTTTCAAACCCTATGGTTTGTAGCTAGAAACATACACACATATACATTTATTTACAAATATGTATATATTTAAAAATTTTAAGATTTTAGTACTTTTAAAAAATGATAAGATATTCCCTTTTACCCAACACATCCTTAGCAATTAGGCTGCGGCTCTTGCCTTTTTCAGTCATTTTCCAAAATTAAAAAAAAAAAAAGAATTATTAGTGTAGCAGTAAATTGAATTACAACAACAAACAAAAACACTTCCATTATTTCTTAAAGACAAATTTAGTAAAGAATCACAACTATTAATCAGTCAATATTTTATTTTATCAACTGCATAATAGACACTTTGTAATGACTGTATTGTACATTATATTGGCATGTCATTAAATTTAATTCATATTGATTAGTACCAAGGTAAAGAAGTAGAACTATAAGATAAAATATTTATATTTTCTGTCAGAATTCCAACTGGGATATTCATTTCATGCCATATATTATTTAAGGTAGCAATCTAAAATTATAACAGAATTTTGTGTCTGGGAAATTGCAGAAGTTTGAAGAAAAATATATTTCTTCTTAAGTTGTTTTCCTATATTGACATGTAATTCTTAAATTCATATTGCATTCTGAAAGAGGTTTATTCATCAGTAAAAATAGTTCAATGTATACACTCCCACTTTACATATTCACAATTTAAATATCAATAACAGATGCATTAAACATTGTCAACAAGTTCAATGGTCTTCAAAGTACGGTGCAGGTACAACTTAGCTGGATGCATATTGATCCAGTGGGGTGTGGGGAAAAAATATTAGAACATATATTTCTTGTTAACATTTGAAAATCTCATCTCTTTAAAATAACTATTTTTATAAATTCTCATAATATATACGATATTAGTATAGAAACATATGTATGTAATTTATAAATAAATACAATTAATCGTGAACTGCCTTTTTTTCCCCAATAGCATTGCTCAATTTAAAAAATATAAACTTCATTGTTCTCTGTTGTATGGCTGGTACCTTATACAGTGCTTGACACAGACTACAGATGCTCAGTAAATATTTGTGAATGAATAATTAATTAGAATGGAGAGGGAAGGGCTCATGCATTATTTAAATATTGAATGCCATGGAAACAGGCCCAGTATATAAATACCAGAGTGAATGTATTCCAGACCTGCTTTTTTCAGAACACTTAAACTTAGTGATTGCTGTGACACTGGATTGTCCCAGAAAGCACAGAGCCTACTGAAATGCATTTCCCCCAAGTTTTTTTTTTTAGCTTTACTACAGAACAAAAATAAATAAACCACGTAAGTATTGGGTCTTTGGGAAAGTCATGACATATTTTGTCTATGTTTTCAAAGGTCATTTATTTAGATAAAGAACAAAGATCAATCAATGATAGATTGCCTGTTTTGTTCAATAACCTTTTACCATCTTTCAGTGAGCTTCATAATTCCTCCTTCATAGAAGAACCTGTCTTTATTTGCAAAAAACTGAACAAGGTGCTGATTTGCAGCCTCATCTGAATTGAACGTTGTACCACGTAAGGAGTTTTAAAGAGAGCAAAAGAAGTGGAAGTCTGACAGCACAAGGTCAGGCGAGTATGGTGGGTGGGGCAAAACATCCCATCCAAGCTCCAATAATTTTTGACGGGTAATCAAACTTGTGTGTGGTCTTGCGTTGTTGCGATGGAACACAACTCCTGTACATTTAACAAGCTCTGGACGTTTCTGGATGAAGGATTCATTCAAACTGTCCAACTGTCGACAGCACACATTTGAATTGACTGTTTGGTTCCTTGGTAGGAGCTCGAAAAACACGACACCTTTAAAATCCCATAACCTTCTGAGAGCATAACCTTCCTCTGATGAATGTCTGCTTTCGATGTCATTTGAGGCAAATCATCATGCCGGGACCAAGCCCATTTTCACACCACATTGTTGTAAACAATCCACGTCTCATCACTAGTTATCAATCGCTTCAAAAAAGGGTCGTTTTCCTCACGTTTAATGAGCATATTGTAGATGTTTATACGCACCGTCAAATGTACTTCTTTGAGTTCATGCAGAACCCAAATATCGAGCTTGTTTACGTATCCCAGCTTCTTCAGGTGGTCATGAACACTTGAATGATGGATACTCAATGTTTCTGCAATCCCTCATGTCGTGTAACGTGGGTTTAGCCTGAGGAGCATCGATGAGATCAAAATCGCCAGCATGGAATTTCGTGAACCATTGTTGGCACTGACATTCTTTTTTTTTTTTTTTAAGATTTTATTGGGGAATTGGGGAAGGGGAACAGCATTGGGGAATCGGGGAAGGGGAATAGAAAAGTTGCTGTCCTTTTGTTCTTCAGTCTAGTTGTGGAGGATGTCGCTTCATTGGCCCATGTTGGTAT
>NW_017731620.1:2058497-2062914 GCF_001890085.2 Hipposideros armiger | reverse complement strand
TAGTATTATCATTGCACTCTTCCTGGGTGAGGCAGATTGGTCAACGGCCACTGGACAGCCACTCATGGTGGCTCTTGGCAGCTTATGCTGGCTGCCGGCCACTCACGCCAGCTGCCAGCCATTCACAGTAGCTTACTGCAGCCCACTGCAGCTTCACTGCAGCCTACGCCATTGCTGGTGACTCAAGGCAGCTCAGCTCCAGGTTGAGCTGTTGTTCACTATCTTAGCCGTAGAGGGTGCAGCATCACTGGCCCTAAAGTGGGATCCGAACCTAGGCCCTGCTGCTCAGAGCTGGCGTCCCAAGCCAGCTTTTAACCAACGCACCACTTGGCCGGCCCTAAAATTTAACTACTTCTGATACAGATACAATGGAGTATTTTAAGTGTCCAATTCTATTCTGTCTTTTTAAAAATATAAATGCTTGAAGCACTTGTGTATTTTTATAACTCAGATTAATTTTCTCATCTCATTTGAGCCCTATTTTCAAAGAAAGAATATTTGGGTAATTGATTGTTAATTTGGAAATAGGTACTTTATGGAATACGAGTGGAGTGTCATGTTTTTGTTGATGTCACCTAGTGGATTCGGTCGGATCTTTCTCATTTAGTTTTTATATGAAATTTAAGTGCTTTTGTTCGAGGTGCACACTTACTCAATTATTTTTGTGTACAATTTTATAAGTTAGTTATTACCTTCATTTTACAATGACCCAAGTTAGAAGTTCAACTTTATTATTTATGTTACCAGAGAGCTTTACTCAGGAGCATAAATACTGGGAGGAGAGAACATCTGGCTCATAGGACCAAGGTGGAGGAAAGCTCAGATAAAAAGTTTAGGAAAATTAGTTTTCAGAATTAATGGAAAAAGCATTAGCTTCAATAATCATCACTTCTTAAAAGTCAACAAGATGGAATTAAAACATATTCTCATTTTATTCTAAAGTGATCTTTATATATTTCTGGTTTCTATAACAATAAAAATGATTTCATCATTTTTGATAAATGAAAATGGCATTTTATAAGCTTTGGTAAGAAAAGCTGTTATATGAAGGTGCTTCTGTTATATTGCTAAATTAGTCTTGTTTGAACCATTTTNTATTTCTAAGAACTTGTCCATTTCTTCTAAGGTATTCAATTTGGTGGCATATTGTCTTTCATAGTATTCTTGCATGATCCTTTGTATTTCTGTGGTATTTTTCATAACCTCTCCTCTTTCATTTCTGATTTCGTTTGAGTGCTTTTTCCATAGTGAGTCTAGCCAGGGGTTTGTCAATTGTAGTAATCTTTTTCAAAGAATCAGCTATTTGGTGCATTAGTTTTTTCTATTGTCTTTGTGTTCTCTATTTTATTTAATTCTGCTCTAATTTTTATTATTTCCTTCCTTCTACTGACTTTGAGCTTCATTTGTTCTGTTTTTCTAGTTTTTTAAGATGTAATGTTAGGTTTTTATTTGGGACTTTTTTTCCCTTGAGATAGGCTTGTAATGATATAAACTTCTCTCTTATTGCCACTTTTGCTGCATCCCAAAAGCCTTGATATGTCATATTCTCATTTGTTTCTATGTATCTTTTGATCTGTCCTTTTATTTCTTCTTTGATTCAGTCATTCTTTAGTAGCATGTTATTTAATCTCCACATATTTGTGTTTTTTCCTGCTTTTTTATTTTGCAATTGATTTCCAAATTCAAAGTTTCATGGTCAGAGAATATGCTTCATATGATTTCAAACTTCTCAAATTTGTTGAGACTAGTTTTGTGTAACAACACATGGTCTATCCTTGAAAATGTTCCATGTGCACTACAGAAAAATATATAACATGGTGTTCTGGGATGAAAGGCTCTGTAAATGTCAATTATGTCCACTAGGTCTAATGTGTCATTTAAGGTTGATATGTCCTTATTGATTTTCTGTTTTGATGATCTGTGCACAGCTATCTATGGGCTATTTAGTTCCCCTACTATAATTGTGTTTTGTCAGTTTCTCCATTTAGTTCTGTTAGTAGTTGCTTTGTATATTTTGGTGCTCCCTAACTGGGTGTATAAATACTGATAAGTGTTATGTCTTCTTGATGTATTGTCCTCTATATCACTATAAAATGTCCATCTTTTTATCTTGAAATAAATTGTGTCAGATATAAGTGCGACTACACTTGATTTTCTCTGAATATCATTTGCTTGGAGTATCATTTTGCACCCTTTCATTTTGAATTGGCATATGTCCTTGCAGCTGACATGTGTCTCCTGAAGGCAGCATATGGTTGAGTTTTGTTTTTTAATTCAAGCTGCTACTCTGTGCCTTTTTATTGGTAAGTTCAGTTCATTTACATTTAGGGTGATTATTGATGTATAAGGATTTCCTATAACCATTTTATCTTTTGTTCTCTGGTAGCTCTGTGTCTCCATTGTTTCTTTGACTTTTTGTTTCTGTCTGTTATTTTAGTTTAGTGGTATTGTGTGATTATCCCCCTCTGTTTTCTCTTTTTAATGCTATATGTTTTAGTTCTGTGGGTTTTTTGGTGTGTGTGTGTGTGTGTGTGTGTGTGTGAGTTTACCATTTAAGTTTATGCAAAAGAAAGTTTTATATATACAGTAGTCCTTTTTCTTTCGAATGCATCTTATCTCCATTCCCCTTTGTAAATTCAGACATTTACTCCCTCTCATTTTATGATTTTGTTGTCACAAATTACCCCTATTTATGCTGTGAGTTCATTTCTGAGTTGCTGTAACTATTTTCTTCTCTGTTTTAAACGTTTTTACTTCCTTTAACCTTTATGTTATATTTAAGTGTATAATACTCTGTTCTGAATTAGGGTTGCAATTCCCTGCTTCTGTCTGTCTGTTAGCCATCTTACTCATAGTTTTGTATCCTTTGNAACCTTGTTGGTAATATTTTTGTTCTTCACACTGGAATGCTCTTTTGTTCACCCGTGAGGACTCGTTTGTCCTGGGGGTTGAAGTAGAATCTGTAATTCCAGGTTCATGTGCTGCACATGCCACTTCCTGTTCCTGTGGCCAATACTGTGAGTTACTGTAGTACTCTTTCTCCACATGACCTCAGAATCCTTGTCAATACACAGCTGATTGGCAGCTGCTGAGAAATCATGTATCAGCTTACGAGGTGAAACTCAGCTGTCATCTTCAGGTTGGAAAGTATGACTAACAGCGTCCCTTTAAATACTTTCACTGATGTCTGTGTGAAGGCATTGAGACTTTATCATATTTGCAGATGACATTATGGTGTGAAGATTGACTGTTAGGAGAGCAGCTTAGAATTGTGCAAAGAACATGGGCTGGATACAAGTTTAGACTTTAACCCCCAGTGTAACAGTGCACAAATCACCATCCTTCTACTGTTCTGTTTCCTCTTTTGTAAAACAAGTATCATAATGTACCACTTAGGTCTGTAGTTAGAATCTAAATTTAATCATGGGTGTGACAACCTATGTAAAGTGCCCAATGATATACACATGGAACCAGTGTTATTCCTACGTTTTCCTTGGAAAACTGTGAGACAGGCATATGTTTTACTCTTTGGTCTTAGTCTCCTCAGGCTACCATAACAAAATACAATAGACAGTATGATTTAAACAACAGAAAATTAGTCCATAAGATTTATGTATCTTGAGCCCTTGACCCAGGAAGGGCTGACAGTCATGTCATCAAGTCCAAACCTGGACACAGGAGAGCAGTATCTATGTTTACTATGCCTGGGGGATCCAGGGAGGTCTGACCCAGGAGGGCTAGCCTGATAAGTGTAGTTCTTTTCTTTTTTAGATTAAACTTATTGAGGTGGCATTGGTTAATAAAATCACATAGGTTTCAAGTGTACAATTCTATATTACATCAACTATATATTGCATTGTGTGTTCACCATTCAAAGTCAATTTTTTTTCCATTGCCATATATTTGACCACCTTTATGCTCTTCTACCTCTCCCTCCCCCCTTACCCTCTGGTAACCACTGAACTGTTGTCTGTGTCTATGAGTTTTTGCTTGTTTTTGTTTGTTTGTTTGTTTGTTTTGTCTTCTTCATTTGTTGCTTTCAGTTTTATATCTCATGTGTGAGTGAAATCATATTCTTGACTTCTTCTGTCTGACTTATTTTGCTTAGCATGATAATCTCAGGATTCATCTATGTTGTCACAAATGGAAGAATTTCATCTTTTCTTATGGCCAAGTAATAATCCATTGTGTATATGTACCACATCTTCTTTATCCAATCATATATCAAATAACACTTAGATTATTCCACATCTTGGCCACCATGAATAATGCTGCAATGAACATAGGGGTACACATATCTTTACAAATATATGTTTTCAGAATTTTGGGGTAGTTACCTAGAAGAGGAATTGCTGGGTGAGATGGTAATTCTATCCTTAATTGTTTGAAGAACCTCCATACTGTTTTCCATAGTGAC
>NW_017731620.1:2039570-2050472 GCF_001890085.2 Hipposideros armiger | reverse complement strand
GGTTCTTTTTAAAAATTTCAGTTTCTTTGGTAAAGTATTCATTGTGTTTGTTGATTTTATTTCTGAGTTCATTAAACTGCCTATCTGAGTTTTCTTGCATCGCATTGAATGTTTTCAGAACAGCAATATTGAATTCTGTGTCATTTAAGTCACATATTTTCATGTCTTTAAGTTTATTTTCTGGAGATTTTAAAACTTTTATTCCTGAGCTGTCTTCTTACCTTAGTTGTTCGTACTATTTGATGGCTTATTTCTCTGCCAAGGCATTTATGGGAATGAACTCTGCCTCAGGTTGATATGAAGAGGCCTTCCTTTTGTTTCCAGTAGGTGGCACTGGAGCATTTTGTTCTCTTGCGCTGTACTGGCTTCTTGTGGTGGAAGATGCCTTTTATTTCCTGGGGAGATGGGTGTCTTCTCTGTGACCAGGTTACCTCAATCTCAGGGCCCCACTCCTGTGGGAGAATGTAGGGGGCAATGAAGTTCTGAGCCCCTGAAATCCCAGTGCTGCCCCTGCAGCCAGATGCAATGTTGCACTGCCCGAGCTGTCCCAGGTGCCCCTGCTGGGATCAGCCTTGAAAAGTGATGTGGGGTGGGCTGGGAGACGCTGCTGGTGTTTGTGGCTTTGTTCTCCTCCCAACAATGGTGACTGCCTGAGCTCAGCTGCTTCACTTCTATATCGCCACCCTTGTCAGTGGGATTATTCATAGTGTGCATCTGCTGCTCAGGAACTGTCTCTCCAGTTCTCAGGGCTGTAGATATTCTACTCTTTAATGCAGCACTCACTGCTACAGCAAGCTCTGGGAGGGTGAGGGGAGACAGCCAGGCTCCATGGTTTAGTTTTCTGCCTCACACTGGCGCCTGCTACACCACAGCTGTCCTACTTCTGTATTTGGTCTTTCCCCAAGGTCTTTGCCCTGATCGCTCAGTTCAGCCATATTATATGCTGATTACTCAGGCAGGAACTCTCAGGGCCACAAGGAGTGTACCTTCAGCCTGAATCCTCCCTCTCCCGAAACCACAGTGAGCTCTGGGCTGCGTCTGTGCTCCCAATCTGTGTTCTTCCCCCTTCCCTCCTCCCCTGTTCACCCAGATTTGCTCACTTTCAGATATTTCAATGTGTGGATCTCTCATATGTGTTTGTGTGTTGCACAGGGAGTCCTTCATTTAATTATGTCTGTTCAACTTGTTATAATTTCAAGGGGAGAAATCAAGGGGGACACCTCATGCCACCATGTTTCTAAGTGTAGTTCTTATAATAGTAGGAGAAACTATATTAGATTCTGAGCCAAGTGGTGCCAAGAAACTTGAGTTTAGTTAAGGGTTCAAGAAAATAACTGTTATCTAGCTGTGGAGGTTGGCTGAGGATACTTGGGGATCAGGCCCTGGCTGCTTTCTTACAAGGCCCCTCTCAGGAATTCCATAGTGCAAGGACACAGGACTAGAGAGACTCACACTGAAGCCCCAGGATGTAGCAGTCATCATGAGACCCTACACATGGGGTAGATATGACTAATGCTATTTTCTGCTCATTATCTAGACAGAGATGCAATCAATCACCACTTACCCCTAATAGGCAACTGAAGTACGTTAGTCCTTTAGACACCAACATCTTGCAATCTTCCCTCTCTTCCACCTCCCCACCCGCCCTTCCCTGTCTCCTGCTTCTCCTTTTCCTTCTCTTTCTCCTCCTCCTCCAACCTCTCCACTCCCACTTTTTTCTCTTTCTTCTAGAGTATTTTAGGGGAATATTTGACTAAAGATTAGGGAAGAGTCCCTTCTCTCTGCCAGTCCTCAAATAAAATAAGAAATTTTCATGGTAAATAAAAGTCTCAAAATGCCAAAAGAGAGTCATCAGTCAAGATTTTGAATTAAATTGTTTCATTGTCTTTCAAGAAAAGATGAGATAATAGTCAGATGTTACCTGCATTGATCTCTCAGCCCTGACAGATGAGGCCTTGCTGCTTCAACTATTTCAAAGAGCTGAACAAAACACATCTTATGGAGGAAAGACCTGAAGAAGAGACCACACCCCTAAAGAATGCATGTGCATGTGCTATGAGGTACATGTATTCATAGCAGTGGTGCTACATTTATAGTAGCACCCGATAGTCAAGATCCATTGTACAACCTGGTCACTTTTCCTTCCCCTTTCAACAAGGAACGTCTCTCTTTTATGCTAAGATGGATAATTGACAGCACATCATCTGCAACTTTCCTATTCTCATTTGGAGTAACAAAAGGGCAGCTACATTTGCTCTGCGACAGATTTACAAGGTCACTAGCATGCAAAACCACCTGCCAAAGAGCAAGCTATAAAGCATATTATGCTTTCGTTCCTTTTTTCTCGATTTTACTTATATAATTACCTCACAGGAATGGGCCAGGTTAAGCTTGCCATGTCAGGTTTTCCTGGAAAGTTAGAACACATTGCATGTGTTCATAATATCGGGAGAGGGAGACTCTTTCACCACCCTTCTTAAGTTCCTATGAGTAGACTAATAATAAAATCGACATAGATCAAATTAAGAGGAGAAAAACCAATTTAATCCATGTGCACAGGAGAATCATGAATGATACCCTTAGAAATGAACCAACCAGCTTTTTATACCTCTTAGACAAAGAAATAATAAACTTGTGAAGAAACGAGAAGACAAAAACACTTAGGTTTGCATGCTTATTACTGAGGAATCCAAATAAGTTTGGGCTTGGGTAGTAAATTAGTAAAGCAGTGGTAAAGTTTGTTTGTGCAAGCTGTTTTGGTCCTGCATTCCCTGTCTCTGATGATAAGGATGTCTCTTTACCCCCTGGTGCAAAGAGGGTTTCTTTCAATGGGAGACTTATTTCCTGCATTCAGGGCAGCAAGGGAGGGTCAGTGTGCCCTGCTTGCACCTCCTGCTTGTCAGGTAACTTGAATTCAAAGCAATCAATATGCCATTGTTGGACTTTGTGGGGTGTCCTGCCCTGGGCCTGGACAATAATAGACTGCATGGGTCCAGATGCTATTTCTATGCATTTTGTGAGATTAGGGAGGGGACATTTTCAATGGAACACAAGAGCCCATTCTGAAAATGAAATCTCACACAAGATCCCAATGTGAAGCACAGATGAAATTAGAACTGCTTTGCTGGGCGGTAAGAGGGGTGGGCTCAGGGAGTGGGGTTGTGGGCACTGAAGGGAACACTTTGAGCACCACTGGCTTTGGGCAAGGGCTCACCAGCGGACTCACTTGGTCCTATCTAGGAGGGTAGAGCTAAGCGGAGAGCCGGGATGTTATGTAACACATTTTAACTCAATCTGGGAAACAAAAGAAACAGAAGCAGAAACATCCTTGTTTAAAGCTGTGTAACAATGGAATAGGTTCTGTCATAAAGCAGTGAACTTCCCAAAACTATAAGCATTGAAGAAAGGTGGTTGCCATATGACAGTTGAGTTTTCCTTATCAGGTGGGACTTTGGCTCAGATGACATCTGACTGTCCAATTTAGCTCTAATATTCATAGATTCTCTAATTCTGTATGATGTATTAGGAAGAGGCAGAGACTACAGGCAGCTGAAATGCAGAGAAGTAGTTAAGGAAAACAATATTGAGTATGTAGAGTATATGATTATATGAATTATGACTATAGGTGCCAGTTCTGGCAACACACAAAGGCTGCCTACTGTAGGTGAGGGCCACCTCAGCTTCCCAGCATATTAGGCCAGTCTAATTTGCATATATCCAGTAATAAGAGTATGAGGAGCAGTAGTTCTAGGTGAAAGCAGCACCTCATAGAGAGATACTCTTCACTGAGGAGAGCTGAACCCCAGGCTTTCATGGCTAGACATCCTTGCTTCCACTGCAGGGGTCCATTCTATTGCTCTATTCTCCCCTCACTTGAAAGTTGAGGCTCTATGCAGAGACTCTGGATCCCAATTAACTTTGACAATATGTCTTGATCCATGACAATAGCCAGATAGTTTCCTGGAAGAGAGAAAGCATCCTTAACTACAAGGTGAGCAATGGGCCAATGTAACTACCCACCTAGAGACCCCACTCCTAAGGAATGTATGTGCATATGTGTGTGTGAGGTACATGTGTTCATAGAAATGGTCCTACATTTATAACATCACTCTATAGTAACTATAAGACAAGGCTATTCTGGTCCATTTCCACTTAGTACATCAAGGCCATGGGTGTCATGCTGTTCACTGTCCAGCTCATCCCCACCAGGAATTTTGAGAAAGTTTCAATATCTCAGTACTTTTGAGTCATTTCCAGAGAGTGCCCCACTCCAGGGTTGGACTCTTCTGGCAAAGAGGGGATCCCCAGTGATTATACTAACCAAAGCAAGTCCTGTTCATCCCCAGACCCACTCAACTGAGACACTGAGTCCATCGCTGATGAATCTGTGGAGTCCTACTCTGGTTGATTCTGACCATAGCAGGACTGAACAGGGATAGGCACTTTTATCTTGCTAGTGAGGGGACAGTGTGAGGTGGAGTATGATTTGATGTAGCTTTAGATTCAATATTTAGCAAGTCTTGGGCCTCGGTGTATTGAAAGCTCAGGCCTTCCATGCTGATAAGTGCCCACCCTAAGGGCCTGGTCAAAGTCAATATCTGTTCTGCCTCAATTCTCTGTTTAGAACTCTAGTTTTCTGGGGAACTAGACAGCCAAGTACGGCCTTTAAATCTGGGCAGATAGGTCCCCTGCTCTGAGCTCTGGGCTTTGGAAAGCCTGAATATCACAGATATCAAATTGCAAAGAATATGAGAATGTTTTTTTTGGATGTTTGGTAACTGATAGAACAAATGGGAATTATAAGAGAGGGATTTATGAGCTGAACTGGGCGTCCATCCAGGCCAGATGATACAAGGCTGAGAACCCTCATTTGTGAGAGTGGTGGTGAGGGTGGGGCGGAGTGGGTAGAGAAAATCAGGGCCTTTGCCCTGGGAAACCAGAGAGACAGAGCAGTTGTTTTTATAGGAAGCTGGCCCCTAGTCATTCAAAGTGGCACCTAGGCAAACAGGATTCCATAGCAAACTGTGTTCCCTCCCTCTTTGGGGAAGGGGCTAACATTTTTGAAAAAGAAAAGTTCATTGTAGGAATGAGCACTGGCCCCCTCCAGCATTCTGGGAGCTTGGCTGGGTCACTGGGCTGGGGCCCATTTCTGCCCTGCCCTGCCCTACACCAGTAGATCTGTACAGAACCGGGAGAGGGCCTGATCTCTTAGCCATCAAGGCTCCAGGGCAATATCTTGGAAATGCGTACGAGAGAGGGTGCCTTGGGGGCCCACTCTACACTTTTCCCAGTCCCCTCTGCTAGGTTACATGAGGGAGACTGGCTCCTGTATCTCAAACTCTGCTCACGGTCTGGGGTCGAATTCAGTAAACTGATTATAAGGAGGAACGATGCTACTGCTGCTCTTCTGAGTTTGAGTTGTTGCTGCCTAGAACCTTCTGCTGTTGTGCCCTTCCTCCCTAGAACACTCACCACATCGCCACAACGACCACCACGTTGGGCCATCTTGGATAACTTGATCGGCTTGAACTAATCCCCACTTTGCTTTGGGATATTAAGTAAAATCAATTCTCCCTTAACCAGTTTCTTTCCAGACTTGATTCCTTGATAAAAAGAGATGATTTCAGGAAACCCACAGACCAGGTGAAATTTCTGGGTTGGCCATTATAATTTGTTTGCTAAGGCTTCCATAACAAAGCAACATAGACTGGGTGGCTTAAATAACAGAAATTTGTTTTCTCACCGTTCTCGAGACTAGAAGTCCAAGATCAAGGAGTTGATAGGGTTGGCTTCTCCTGAGGCCTCTCTCGTTGAAGGCAGGTGGCTGCCTTCTTGCAACATCCTCACATGGACTTTCCTCTGTGGGCACACATCCCTGCTGTCTTTCCTTATAAGGACACCTGTCATATTGGATTGGCATCCACCCTAATGACTTCATTTTAACTTAATTACCCCTTCAAAGACTGTAGCTCCAAATATACTTACTTACTTTCTGAGGTACTGGTGGTAAGGACTTCAATATATGAATTTTGGAGGGGAAACAATTCAACCATAATTGTCACTATGTAACTTTGGGCAAGTTATTTAATCTTCCTCGGTTTCTACAACTGTAAAGTAAGGAGAGGAATAACCTTATGGAGTTATTATGAAAATTAAATATATACTAATTTTAAATAACTAAAATGATCCTTGTTGCAGAGTGGACCCAGGAACCCTGGGATGCCACCTTGACTACTGTGGGATGGCTGAATATGTGGTCATTAGTTTGTCTTACACAAATCACTCATACTACAGAGTCTCTGTATGTATATGAATGTGGGTAGAAAATGTGACTTTTGGATAACTGCTCATGTATGTGCCTTTTTAGTTTCTAATACAAATATTTATAATTTAATTTGAGGAAATACCCCTGTATAATTTCAGAAATAAAAGTTACAATCAAATCCAGGTGTTAGAAAATAAAAGAGGTAATTTCATTTTGGTGTATTTTTTTAATCTTTTCACATTTTAACAACTCTGGAGTGAAGCAATTCATATGATGCTCCCTAATGGTCTTTGGTGTGCATTTCATAAATTGAAGAAATGGAACAAAACAGAAGAAAGAACCTACCGTTTGTATAATGGATTTCATTTTTCTTCTTTCTTTTTTAATACATTGTTTTTGAAGTGGAATAGAATTTCCTTCATGAAAGTTGGAATGAAACTGAAGAGCTCTTCACACAGAGAAGGCCGTGTGATTCCAAACATGTTTCCTATTCATCTCCGTGACGAGAAAGGATGTTTTGTGACATTGTTCCAGGAATGTGGGCGTCATGGCTGGGGTTATCAAATAGAACAAGGTCCACCTCAGAAAAACAACACTGACAAAGAGAAGAGGAGTTGCAAGGGAATTTGCTTCTCCTTAGTGCTCTTGGCCATGTACAACTGGCAATTTCCAGAGGCTGTGTTGAGGGGCCCCCTGAGGACAGGGCTGAGCTGAGCTCACCCTGATGCAGCTCAGGAGTGGTCAGACCCAAAGCCTCCTCTGCAGCCTGATTCAGGGGCCTAGGTGTTTGGACCTGAGGAAAGCTGCTTCACAGGCTTATGTACATCCAGGAGCTGGGGAGGGGAGACCCTGCACTGGCGTCTGGGGTTGTTTTCAGGACATCCTGAGCTCAGTTTTGCAGTCTTTTACCATTCTATCCAGTGAGATGGTTCCATTGCTCTGGCAGCTAGTCTGAGAAGTGCAGATAGCTTTCTAAGTGCCCTGATACCTTCCATCCAGTTCTCCCCTCTCCCTGACAGCTCCAGTCCAGGTCTCATCTCTGGGCAGTGGCAAAACCTGTCTCCCCGGCCTTGCTCAAATTTGTGCTCCACACTGGAGCCAGTGTTCTACAGATAAAGCTCCAAACACTTTCTAGATTTCATAGTGATTCCTAACAAAATACAGGACACCCAGTTAGCTTTCAATTTCAGATAAAGAATGAATATTTTTTTAGTATAACTGGGGACATACTTATATTAAAAAAATTAATCGTTGTTTATCTGAAATTAATGTTTAACTGGTGTCCTGTATTTTTATGTGTTAAATATGGCAAATCAGGACCCTGCAAACTTTGGCCCAACCTTGCTTTTACCTCTTTTTTTTATATATATATATATATACACTTATTTTTTAATTTTTCAATTGCAGGTGACTACAATATTATATTAGTTTCAGGTGTGCAACATAGTGATTAAACATTTATATAACTTACAAAGTGATCCCCCTGATTAGTCTAGTATCCATCTGGTACTATATGTAGTTATTACAATATTATTGACTATGTTCCTTATGCTGTAACCTACATCCCCATGACTACTATATAACAACCAATTTGTACTTCTTAACCCCTGCCCCTTTTTCACCCACCCCCAACCCCTCTCATCTGGCAACTATCAAAACGTTCTTTGTATCTATGAGTTTGTTTGTTCATTTATTTTGTTCTTTAGATTCCACACATAAGTGAAAGCACATGGCATTTGTCTTTCTCTGTCTGACATACCCCAGTCAGCAAAATACCTTCTAGGTCCATTCATGTTGTTGCACTTGGCAAGACTTCATTCTTATTTATGACTAATATTCCATTGTATATATTTACCAACTCTTTTTTTATCCCTTCATCACGTGATGGACACTCAGGATGTCCCCATAGCTTGGTTATTGTAAATAATGCTGCAATGAACATTTGGATGAGCAAGTCCCCTCGAGGTAGCATTGTGGTTTCTTTGTATAAATACTCAGCAGTGGGATTACTGGGTCCTTCTTTGTCTTTTGTTTTTTACTTTGTTTTAAAGTCTAATTTGTCTGGTATAAGTACTGCTACCCCAGCTTTTTTTGTTGTTGTTGTTTCATTTTCATAAACTATTTTTTTCGATCCCTTTACTTTCAGTCTGTGTGTATCTTTCTATCTGAAGTGATTCTCTTGTAGGTAGCATATGTAAGGGTCTTGTTTTCTTATCCATTCAGCCACCCTGTGCCTTTTGATTGGAGCATTTAATCCATTTACATTGAAAGTAATTGTTCATAGATATGTAGTTATTGTCATTTTATTATTTGTATTTTTATCTTTTTTTCTTCTTCTTCTTTAAGAAGTCCCTTTAACATTTTGTGTAATATTGGTTTGGTGCTGATGAAATCCTTTGGCTTTTTCTTGTCTGGGAAGCTCTTTATCTGTCCTTCAATTCGAAATGACAGCTTTGCTGGGTAGAGTAGTCTTGGTTGTAGGCATTTTGAATATTTTGTGCTAATCCTTTCTGGCCTGCAAAGTTTCTGTTATGAAATTAGCTCACAATTTTACAGGAACTCCCTTATAGGTAACTAATTGCTTTTCTCTTGCTGCTTTTAATATTCTCTCTTTGTCTTTAACTTTTGTCATTCTAATTATGATGTCTCTTTGTGTAGACCTGTTTGGATTCATCTTGTTTGAGACTCTCTTCATTTCTTTGGTTTGTATGTATGTTTCTGTTGCCAGGTTAGGGAAGTTTTCTGTCACTATTTTTTGAAATAGATTTTCAATTCCTTGCTCTCTCTCTCTTCTTCTTCTGATGCCTCAATGATGGAAATGTTATGCCTGAGGTTGTCCTAGAGGTACCTTAAACTATCCTCACTTTTTAGATTCTTTTTGCTGTTCTGTTTGAATGTTTTCTGCTACCTTATCTTCCAAATCATTGATTTGATCCTCTGCTTTGTCTAATCTACTGTTGATTCCCTCTAATGTATACTTCATTTCACTTATTGTATTCTTCATTTCTGATGGGTTCTTTTTTATATTTTCTATCTCTATTTTTTATGTTACTATCTCTTCATTGAAGTTCTCACTGAGATCATTGAGCATTCTTATAACCAGTGCTTTAAACTCTGCATCTGGTAGATTGCTTGTCTCCATTTTTTTTTATTTCTTTTTCTGGACCTTTGTTCTGATCTTTCATTTAAACATACTTCATTTCTCCCCATTTTGACCATCTCCCTCTGTTTGTTTCTATGTATTAGGTAGGAGTACTATGTCTCCCAGTCTTGGTAAAGTGGCCTTATGTAGTAAGAGAGCTGTGGGGCCCACTGGAGCCATCTCCTTGTTCACCTTAGTTGGGTGCTTCAGGTGTGCTAATTATATGTGCCCTGATGTTGTAGTTGAGCCTTGATTGCTGTTGGCACATCAGTGGGAGGGATTGACCCTCAGGCTGATTGGTTGTAAGGAATGGTCATTGGTTGCAAAGAGAGACCCTATGAAGCAGGATTTACTTTAGCAGGGCTCTCATGCCTGCCTAGTATGTCTTGTGGGTGTGTCATTTGTGGAAGTGGTTGGGTGGTGCTCTGGTGTGGTCTGAAGCTGGCCACCAGGTATGTTTATTCTGAGGAATCTCAGGTCGGGTTCTGGTGCAGGCCAATGTCATCTGCTACCTGTTTCCTGCCAAGGGCCATTTGGTAGGAGCTACAAAATGATCTGCAGATAGTTGCCACTTATCCTGGGCTTGGCCATGCCTGATAGAGGCTAAGTGCAAACTGAGGCCAAATGCTCTTTGTGTCAGACTTGGGGCTTTTGAGCAAGAGGTACAGGGCACACTGAGGGAAGATGCTGCTTGTTCAGGGTCTGTGCACCTTTGAGAGGTTTTAGGAAAGTCTGTATCATGACCCATGAGAAGCTGTTTGTATGGAAAAGCCACTGGAAGTGCATTGGGTGGGCCCACAAGTTGAGTGGGGCTGGATCTAAGGCAATCACCAGGGCAAGGCCAACAGTGTTAACCATGCTGATGGAGACTCAGATATGGCACCCACCTGCAAGTGCAGGCTAGGTGAAGGGGCGCCCAACAAAGGAATAATGGCACTTGCCATCACTTCTGTCTGGGAGAAAGCTGCCCCTCCAGTCCTTGCCCTGAAGCCAGATAATTCAGTTCCTCCACTTATGTCCCAGAGGCCTTCCAAGATGCTGCCTCAGTGCTGATGCTCAGGGTGAGTGAGTATGTATGTGGGCCCTTTAAGATGAGCACCTGGGACTCCAGCTGCCTCCCATCTCACTAAGCCATTATCTCCCCTGGTTTTTATAGCCAGAAGTTGTGGGACTTCTCCTTCTGGCACTGGAACCCTGGACTTGGGACCCCTCACTCCTCAGGGGGAGTCTCCATAGCTGAGGTATCCCTTCAGATTTTTAACCGCCACATGTGGGTTTGGATCCAGCCCATTCTTGGTCTGCCCTTCCTACTATTCTACATGTGACTTTTTCTGTATGTCCTTAGTTATAGGACTTCTCTTCAGCTAGACTTCAGGCAGTTTTTCAGTAATGGTTGCTCTGTAGTTTAGTCACAGTTTTTAGGTGAGAAGAGGCAAGCACAGCATTTACCTCCTCCTCCATCTTGACCAGAAGCCTTTTACTTCTTTGCATATTA
>NW_017731620.1:2037072-2038415 GCF_001890085.2 Hipposideros armiger | reverse complement strand
AAACAAACAAAAAACAAAGAACAGCGTTTTCTTTTTAAAACAGTGTTTATATATTTCTTTCTATCATGCCTCTCTCTAAACTCTTGATGTTAGTCATTATGTCTGGTTCTTGTTATATGCCCTGTAACTAGTACAACTGCAGAGACTGCAATACAAAACTTAGTGGAGACTAAATGAATGCATGTGAATAAATAGAACTCTGAATACTAGTAGACTGGTACTAGCCTGCTAATTTAACTTTGAATCTTGCTTCTCAGCCCTTATCAAACATGTATTTCTGAAAAACAATTTCAGCAGGAATTTCTGGTTTCTTGTCTGGCATGCAAGGAGCTTAGATGTTGCCACTCTGTCCTAACCACAAGTAAAAAGCTGAACAAATCTGAAAAATCAACAATTCTTCTTAGTTCCATCAGAGCACTGAGGTTACACTGACTCCCAAATCAGCATCTTAGCCAGTGTGGGCTGCTCTAACAAAAATACCATGGGCTGGTGGCAGAAACAACAAATATTTATTTCTCACAATTCTGGAAGTTGGGAAGACCAAGATCAAGGCACCAGCAAATTCAATTTCTAGTGAGAGCTTGTTACCTTGTTCATAAATGACTGCCTTCTTGCTTGTCCATCTCTTTTATAAGGGCATTAATTCCATTCATTAGGGCTCTTCCCTCATGAACTAATCATCTCCAAAAGGCCCCACCTCCTGATATCATCACATTGGGGGTTAGGAATTCAACACATGAATTTTAAGGGAATGCAATATTCAGATTATAACTTTCTACCCCTGGCCTCCCCAAATTCACGTCTTTCTCACATGCAAAATATATTCATTACACCTCAACACCCCAAAAGCCTTAACTCATTTCAGCATTAATGCCAAAGTCCAAGTCCAAAAACTCATATATTTCATCTAAATAAGCTATGGGTGAGACTTAAGGTATGATTCATTCTAAAGCAAATTTTTCTCCAGCTATGAACCTGACAAACCAGACAAGTTATGTGCTTCCAAAAGACAATGGTAGGATAGGTATAGAATAGATATTTCATTCCAAAAGAGAGGAATGGGAAAGAAGAAAGGGCTAATGGGTTCCAAGTTAGTCCAAAACCTAACAGGGCAAATGATATTAAACCTTGAGGCTTGAGAATATTCTTCTTTGGCTCAACATTCTGACCTCTGGACCCACTGGGGTAGCAACATCTTCCCCAAGACTGCCCATGCTGTGCTGCTTGTGGTGGCCCTGCCCTTGCTGTTGCTCTCTGCTGCGACTCCTTCATTGGCACTGGGCAGGATCCTCCTAGCCTGCCTGAACTGGAGAGGCAGCCTCACCCTTGGAAACCACTCTATT
>NW_017731620.1:2032877-2033948 GCF_001890085.2 Hipposideros armiger | reverse complement strand
ACCATAAAAAGATGTAAAAAAAGTAGTACAACTGATATGCTAAGAAAGGAAACATATTAAGTCCTCAATTGAAATCACAAAGGGTAAAAAAATGTGCAAGACAGAAACAGGAACAAAGAACAAGGGGAATGAATAGAAAACTCACTAATATGATATTAATCAAACTATAACAACAATCATTTTGATCATTAATGATCTATATACACCAATAAAAGAGATTTCCAGAGTAGATAAAAAAATAAGACCCAACGTATGTTGTGTACAAGAAACTCACTTTAAATATCAAGACACATATATTGGGTTGTTGGAAAAGTCATGACATATTTTTTCTGTTTTTCATTGCAAAAATGAGTCATGACTTTTCTAACAACCTAATAGATTAAAAGTAAAGGGATAAGAAAGATATAGCATGCTAACATTAATAAAAAGAAAGTGGAAATTGCTATATTGATTTCAGATAGAACAAACTTCAGAGTGAGGGAAGTTATAGGGATAAAGAGGGCATTACATAACAATAAATGGGTTAAATACGCCAAGGAAAAATAACAAGGAAAAATTATTGTGTATGCACCTAACAACAGAGTGTCAAAATACATGGGGCAAAAATTGATAGAATTGCAAGGAGAAATAAAAAAATTCAAACATTTTAACACCCCTCTATCAGAAATGTATAGATTCAGCAGGCAGAAAATCAGTAAGGACAAATATTGAGCTCAACAGCACCATCAATCAACAAGATTTATAATTGACATTAATAGGTTACTTCATCCAACAATTATATATCCACATAAATAACATTTCACATTATTCTCAAGCTCACATTAAATATTCACCAAGATAGACCACATTCTGGGACTTAAAACACACCTTAACAAATGAAAAGAATAGAAATTAAAAATGTCTTCTTTCAGACAATAATAGAATTAAATGGAATAGGAATCAATAGCAGAAAGATAATCCCCAATACTTGGAGATTAAACAACACACTTCTAAATAATACATTGGCCAAAGAAGTAATCTCAAAAGAATTTAAAAATATTTTGAGCAAAATAAAAATGGAAACACAACTTA
>NW_017731620.1:2030688-2031492 GCF_001890085.2 Hipposideros armiger | reverse complement strand
ATAAAAGCAGAGACAATACTTCCTAGCTCATTCTGAGGCCACCATTATCATAATACCAAAACCAGACAAAGACAATGCAAGAAAACTATAGACTAATATCTCACATGAGCATAGATGAGAAAATTCTCAACAAAATATTAAGAAATTAAATCTAACATTGTATAAAAAGAATTATACACCATGACTAAGTGGAATATATCTATTCTTTGCATGTGGAAGTCCAATTTAACAGTATCATTTGTTGAAGAGACTACCTTTGCTTCATTGTATTATCTTTGTTCCTTTGTTAAAGATTAGTTGACTTTATTTATTGGGCCTATTTCTCGGCATTGTACTCTGTTCCACTTTTTTATTTTTCTATTCTTTCACCCCGGTGACCTTGGGCATGGCAATGACTTTTTAGATACAACACCAAAGGCTTTATCCATGAAAGAAGTAATTGATAAACCAGCTTCACTAAAAAAGCTGGTTCAACATTTGAAAATGAACTAATGTAATCCATCACAACAGGCTAAAGAAGAAAAATCACATGATAATCAATAGATGCAGAAAATGCATTTGACAATAAGAAATACCCATTCATGATGAAAACTCACAGCATATGAGGAAAAGAGTGGAATTTCCTCAGCTTGAAAAAGAAATCTACAGCTAACATCATACTTAGTGGTAAGAAATTTGAAGCTTTCCTGCTAAGATTATTCATAAGGCAAGGATGTTTTCTCTCACTGCTTCTTTTTAACATCACACTGGAAGTAATAGCTAATGCAATAAGACAAGAAAAGGACATAAAACATATACAGGGTG
>NW_017731620.1:2028495-2029812 GCF_001890085.2 Hipposideros armiger | reverse complement strand
GATAGGGAGTCTCAATATTGTCAAGATGTCAGTTCTTCCCAACTTGATCTACAGAGAATCAATGTAATCCTAATAAAAATCTCAGCAATTATTTGCGAATACAAACAAACTGATTAAAAAATTTACATGAAGAGGCAAAAGATCCAGAATAGCCAACCCAATACTGAAGGACAAGAGCAAAGTCAGAGTACTTTACTACCCAACCTCAAAACATACTATGAAGTGACAGTAATCAAGACAATGTGGTATTGGCGATTATAATGAAGCAAAGGTAGTCTCTTTAACAAATGATACTGCAACAACTGGACAGCCACATGCAAAAATATGTATTTAAACACATATCAACTCTTCACAAAAATTAATTCAAAATGGATTAGAGACCCAAATGTAAAACAAAAAGCTATAAAAACCTAGGTGGTGTTGGGTATGGCAATGACTTTTCAGGTGCAACACCAAAGGCACAATCCATGAAAGAAGTAATTAGTAAGCTGCACTTCAATAAAATTAAAAATTTCTGCCCTGCAAAAGACAATGTCAAGATAATGAGAAGACAAACCAGAGACTGGGAGAAAATATTTGCAAAAAGAACATCTCATAAAGGACTGTTATGTAAAATATAAAAAGAACCCTTAAAACTCAGCAATAGAGGAACAAACAACCTAACTAAAAATGGGCAAAGGATGTGGATGGACAAATCATCAAATAAAACATACATATGACAAACAAGCATATGGAAAGATGTTCCACATCCTATGTCATCAATGACATGCAAATTAAGACAGCAATGAGAACTACTACATACCTATCAGAATGGCCAATATCCAGAACCCTGACACCAGCAAATGCTGGCAAGATGTGGAGCAACAGGAACTCCCATTTATTTATGGGAATGCAAAATGATACAGCCACTTTGGGAGATAGTTTCTTACAAAACTAAACACACCCTTACCACATGATTCAACAATCCTGCTCTTGGTATTTATCCAAAGGAGTTGAAAACTTATGTCCACACAAAAACCTGCACATGGATGCTTATAGTATCTCTGTTTCATGATTGTGAAAACATGGAAGCAACCATGATGTCCGTTAGTAAGTAAATGGATAAATAAACTATGGTACATCCAGAAAATGGAGTATAATTCAGTGACAAGAAATAAGCTATCAAACCATGAAAAGACAAAGGAATCTTATATGCATAATGCTAAGTGAAAGAACTCAATCTGAAAAGGCTACATAATGTGTGATTTCAACCATATGACATTCAAGAAAAGGCAAAACTATGGAGATAAGAAAAAATATCAGTATTTGCTAGTGGGG
>NW_017731620.1:2022502-2023440 GCF_001890085.2 Hipposideros armiger | reverse complement strand
AGTGGGGTTGTTACTTTGTGAGGGTGAAAAGGATAACTATTGCATTGTTCTGTATACCTGAAACTAACAATAAAAAAAAATTGAAAGCTTCCCTAAGAAACAGGGAAAATACATTAAATTACATTAATATAGAGGAAAATGTATTTAGTTCCTATCTCTACAAACTTGTTAAAATGTATATATAAATAATTTTTTTTTAAAAAAATAGAGACAAGTAAAGAAGTGATAGGTACAGGCAAAAAAAATAAAGAAAAAGACAAAGAATAAAAGCTAGAGATTAAAGCATAAATATTAAAAACAACAGACTGAGTGTTTTGCAGAAATCTAGGCCCAATAATTTTAATGGGATTTCAATTTTTTCTGCGCTTTAATGATAAGCATTTCTCTTAAGCACTGTATTTCAGGTGTCACTTGCTAATGTGGCAAGGAGCGGTTTCCAGCCATTTCTCTGTTGCTCAGAATAGGTCAACTGGTTGACCCTAGGAATGAACAAAACCTCTTCAGGAAGGCTCAAGTTTTCAATATGTCTGGTCTTTGGGATCCATCCCAAAAGCTTGGAAATGCTTTTGGGATGCCTTTGTCTGAAAGTTTGCAACTGGAAAATAATGCCATGCTGTACTGGATAATCCTGACTCTCAAATAAGTTTCATTTTTCTTTTGAATGTTACAGCTATGTTTTAATTTATTCCAATTTTTCTTTCCAACACACACGCACACACACACACACACACACACACACACACACACACACCAAGCATCATTATTTATAAATTATGCATAAAATTCAATGAAATCCATAAATGAAGTAGCCAATTTCTAATGTTCTATGTACTTGAGAAATGAAACATAAAAGCAAGAAAACATGTAAATAGAAGTCAAAATAAGGAGTTTACCATTAAAAAAATAATCTTTTTTGAAGTATAATGTATAAACAGAAA
>NW_017731620.1:2020796-2021637 GCF_001890085.2 Hipposideros armiger | reverse complement strand
ATTAAGACCTCACCCTTATAATTTCATTTAACTTTAGTTAACCTCTTAAAAGCCCTATCTCCAAATGCAGTCGCATTGGGGGTTAGGATTCAACCTACAAATTTTGAGTTGACGCAATTCAGTCTATAGCAAGTATGTTTTTAATATCAAAAATAAATAGAGTAGAAAGGGAGGGTAAACAAAGGAATGGGAGGAAGATGAATTTTTCAGGGTGTGAAGATTGGTGTCTTGATTTTTTTGGTTCCTAAAGGATGGACTGCCCTCAAGTTTATGGACTTGCATTTTATTGCTACAAACAATAATTAACTAAGAAACATTTCCTGGCAAGCTGTCCCACAGAAAGGTGTGAACTAGCATCCTTCTCATAAGTTTCCACAGAATTCTCAGCTGACTGGCATTGTTATAGCAACCGGAGTGCCAATGGAAGCAGTCATGGTCTCGTCATCATCAAGTATCGCTATGGCAACAGGAGCCCCTAGAAAGTAAAAGGGAAAAATCTTACACTGTCAACTGGAATCAAAGAGGTTTGCAAGGAGGAAACGGCGGAGGCTGAAGGAACATGAGGCTGAAGCAAGGGACAGAGCAAAGAGAAATGATTGTACAGAAGCTGAACAAAGAAGAGAGAAAGGAAACAATAAGCAAAACAGAGGGCAGAGACGTGGCTTGCATTGGAAAGAGGAAGGCAGGAAGAGGCCCTTAAACATAAAATAATGAAAAAAAAATGTTTCCAATGAAAAGGATTTGTAAAATTGATTTGAATAGCTCAGGGATCCAGAGATAAATAAACATAGGATTTTAAGGTCTATGTTGTTGGGACTATTCAGTATGCTACTATTGATAT
>NW_017731620.1:2005209-2018761 GCF_001890085.2 Hipposideros armiger | reverse complement strand
TGACAGGTATATTGGTAACCAAAGATAAAGCTTCTTTGGTGAGTCTTCATCCTCATGACATTTCCTGGACAGCCGCACCAGGATACAGTATGGGACAGTTCTTGTTCCTTTGGTTCAGATAGCTTTGTGAGTCTGGTGTCAACACAACCTATCTGGATTTCCCATTTCCTTCATGGCAAATGTCCGGATCTCTCCGAGTTCCCAAGGGGCACGCTTCTTGAAACCCACTCCCTGGACGCGCTTGTGAATGTTGATGGTGTTTTCTCTGGTCACTACCTCATTGATGGCAGAACAGTCCTTCTTCTTCTCGCCATCATTTTGGGGAGCCATTTTGCCAGGCCCAAGTTGGAAAGGATTTTCTGTGTGTCTTGAGGTCTCTATTTCCTTGCTCCTTGTTAGACTGATCCTTCCATATACCAACAGTGCTCCTGTAGACCTCCATCCAATGGGGTGTATGGCTGCCTCTCAAGTTCTCTTTGGCACTGTTATCTAGTGTTGGAGACACACTGTCTGTGATGGTGACAGTTGATTCCAGAGTGTAGATCATCGTTTCATAGTCAGAGGGATGCCTATGACTTATACTTTCTTACCAAATGATTTAATTTATCCAGACTTGGGAACTATTTACTTGCTCTTTACTAGGGTTCTCTTGGTGGCATGTCTGGAGTCTGTGGTTCCAAATCATGAAGACTGGATTTCCAGTTAGTTCCTTTGTAAGGAGTGCCACCTGAAGTGGGCAACCAGGAGAATCTGGCATTGGAGGACTAAATGCACGAGGGTGTTGTCCGGCCCGAACTAGCCACGTGAAGCCTGGAGCACTTCCCTGCCCCAACTCCCATGCAGTTGGGAGGGCTTTAACAAGGCTCCTCAGGCAGAGAATGGGGCATGCCCAGAGGGATTCAGGTGTGCAGGACATGCGCTGATGGTTATTTTAGAAACTGCACTGCTCTGACTTTATCGAAAGCCCCTCCAACTCCATTGTCCTCTTTCTGTGTTTCTAGCTCCTCCTGCACCCCAAGCTCAGGATGCTAATGTGCTCACCTCCCACTCTCCTTCAACTGGACCACTCTCAAAAAGTTACTAATTTCTATTAAACTCCAATTTCTATCATGTTCTGTATCTATTACTTCCGGCTTTTGGGATGCTCTGGGGCTGCCCAGTGAAGGCCACCGTGATTTTTCACCTGGGCCTCCATGACAAGTAAGAATTGGTGCTTCCAACTATTCAATTCTCCAAATGGCAGCAATAAAACCATGACTCTCTTATCTTTAAAATATTCCTTCTCAGTTTTTAGTGATTTTGAAGTTAAATATTTTTTGGTACAGCATAAAGGGCCCTCCATCATCTACATTCTTCTGGGCTTTTTAGTTCCATTCCTAGGTAGACATTTCCTCACATCCCTGCACTTTAACATTTTCAGCTGCTTAGGGTTTTCTGAAAACATCTTTGCATGTGCCATTCTCAAAGGAATATCCTTCTCCTCCCTTATTTACCATGCCAACAGTTTGTAACTACCTCCTTTTTGAAACTTTTATAATCCTTTCCCTGCAACCTCAATTGAAAAGAACCATTTCCTCCTTCATGCTACTATTTTAACCTGTACATTCTTTTATGGACATTCTTTGCCAATTCTTGAACTTATTTATTTACCTGCCAATTTCTCCAAGTTGGAAGGTAAGTGTGATCCATACAAGATTGATATTCTTAGTGCTTAGCCCAGGGCCTCGCCCCTAAAAGGAGTTCCTTAAATATTTGTTAAATGTGTAGTAAGGTGCTTCAAGACTGAAACCCGGGGATTCTGAAGGGCGATTACTAAAAATGTAGACAATTTATTATTTTAGCTAAGAGGCAGACTAAATGTATTTTAAGACAATCTACTAATGGGTCTTCTGTTATGCAAAAGACAAATTCAATTCCAGAATGCCGAAGTCAAGACACAGAGAAGCTAAACTGAGCTGCATTAGCACATGCCATACAGTGTCTTCATTTTCATCATAGTGAACATTTTTATAGAGATTATGATGGCACTCAAGGGACAACAGGATGGAGATAGACTGGGGAAAGGAAGTAACATATCCCTTCTCCGAACACGGTAAAAAATACTTACAGGTGTGGGCCGTAGGCTCACCCCTAAAACATGGCATCTACTAGGGGGCTATAAAGATAGCTGAGCAGCAGACTGGCCCAAGGGAAAGGAAGACCATTGTTATAGATCTTTACTTCCTTCTTTCCTGTGTTTTCATTCCTTCTGTCAGCTTCAGTTGTATTAAATACTCTAGCTTGAGGGCCGGCCAAGTGGCTTAGTTGGTTAAGAGCTCACTCAAGAGTTCAAGTTCTGTGCAACAGCAGTTCGATTCCCGGCCTGAGCTGAGCTGCTGCTGAGCTGCCAACAGGTGACAGGATGGCTCAGCTGAAAAATAAATAAATAAATAAATAAATAAATAAATACTCTAGCTTGGATGGGGTTGAGCTTTGGAGACACATGTGAATGATGGTGAATGGTGGTGTCCACTCAGGACAAACAGCTTGGTCAAAGGAGCAGTCAGTGCACCACAAGATGTCCCCTGAAAGTTCTAGGTTCAGAGCAAAATAGTTAGATGAATGACAGAGCTGCTGCTAGCTGTTATGGCACCTTTATAAAAATTAAAGGTGCTCATTCTTCAGTAACTCTTACTTACCTCTGCCAGGAAATTGATCTAATATACTTATGTTATGACTTTGTTAAATTAACATTTGTTAAGTGTAGCACAGGGTGCCAGATGGTGAGCCACAGTTCAACAACAGGCTACAAGAGAAATTCAAATAGAGAAGTTTATTACTCATAGTACCTGGAGGAAGTACCAGGCACATCTGGTGGGGCTACATGAGGAGGTCAAGACCCAGAGAGATAGGACCTGGCCACATGTGTTTATTAGGGCCCTTGGGTAGAGGGCTTTGGCATTCCCAGGGCTGGGTTGGATTGATCCATTCAAATTTAAAAAGCTGGTTTTGGTAAGTCCTATGAGGGCAGATGAATCGTCAAGTGCCAGGAGGTTGGGGATACTGTTGATCACAAGGGCTGTTGGGGAAGTCATAGCAGGAACTTACAAGGTCTGACCATTAAGTTTGCGAATTTGTTGCAGTGATGTTGCTAACCTTTTTTTGATATCAGAGGGATTATTCATTATGAATTTGTACCAACTGGACAAACAGGTAAACAAGTTTATTATTTGGAAGTGCTGAAAAGGCTGCATGAAAAGGTTAGATGACATGGACTTTTCAGCAACAATTCATGGCTCTTGCATCATGACAATGCACCAGCTCACACGGCACTGTCTGTGAGGGAGTTTTTAGCCAGAAAACAAATAACTGTATTGGAACACCCTCCCTACTCACCTGATCTGGCCCCCAGTGACTTCTTTCTTTACCCAAAGATAAAGGAAATATAGAAAGGAAGACATTTTGATGACATTCAGGACATCAAGGGTAACATGATAAGAGTGCTAATGGCCATTCCAGGAAAAGAGTTCCAAAATTGCTTTGAAGGGTGGGCTAGGTACTGGCATCGATGCATAGCTTCCCAAAGGGAGTACTTCAAAGGTGACCATAGTGATATTCAGCAATAAGATATATAGCACTTTTTCTAGGATGAGTTCGCAAACTTAATTGTCCGACCTTGTAAATTTGCTTCTGACTCTTCAGGCTGTAGCCTAGGTCATGCACTTGTATGAGGGTGTAACAGCAGGTTAACTCACATATTAACCCCAATCAGCCCTAAATCAGTTGACCAGAATGTAATGAGGAGGTCTCAGGTTATAGTCAATGAGCAATTAAATAATCCCCCTTCTTCTTGAAACAGGAGCCAAAATACTCTACCAGTGTCAATCAGTCTGTGGAGGCTGCATCAAAAGAAAAATCTTGCCCTAAAAAAGACCTTTCAATGTCAGGAGGCTGCAATCCCCTACAAACTACGTATTAACTCCCCCCTGAATTTGTACACACACTCCAGGAAGTTGTATGAACTCCCCTGCCTGTAGAGTAAGACTTCATTATACCTGATGATGTCATCCCAATGAGTATGCATAACTTCCCTACTTTTAACCCTTTAAATCTCAACCCCAAACCCCAACTGGGGAGAGAGATTTGAGTTATGTGTCTGTCTTCTTGCTGGTCAACCTTGCAATGAAAGCTCTTTTCTTTCTCAAAAGCAGGTGCCATAATATTGGCTCCTATGCACTTTGGGTATTTGGCCCTTGCTTGGTGACAAGGGGGTTAGTGTCAGGTTAGGTGACTGCAGGTGCTTAGCCAAACAAAATGGGTGCTGTGGCAGCAATACCACAGAGTAGCTTAGCTAAGCTCTCAACAACTTAGTTTGTTAACACAAAAGACTTCACTCTTATCTGTCAGAAAAATTGTTACAATAACTTTATGATGTCCACATTGTAATATTGCCCCTATGCATTACAGACCTGTATAATCATACACAGATCTGTGGTAACGAGAGACAGAAACAGTATGTTGGCATGCCTTGGACACCCCCAAAGTATCTGAGATTGAGAATCTGTTAATCAGGACAGGTAAGGGCTGGCCAGGGAGAACATTACCACTTCTGTGTGCGTGAATGAGTAATGTTTTTAAACAATCACACAATGTGTACATTTTCACCAATCTAAGGAGCAATGTAGATAACAACAACTGTAGTCTAGCACATCTACAGTAATAGGAAACTCTCTTCTGAAGCCAGTCCAAGACTCCCCTGCTACCCCCTAGACACTCTTTTCAAAAAGAAAGGCTGAGATGCCTGGTCACTTTGTTCAAATTCAAAAGATTGGATCCTTGATGACTCTGGCTTAATCTTCCTCCATCCTGAAAGTTGTAAGATGTCCAGCATTTTCTGTTTATATCTGAAATTATCTCTATCTACTCTTACTTTGCAGGCAGCAAAGAACTGGAATACTAAACCAGACAGGGGACAATGCCACTGTTAGGTGTGAGAGTTGGCTGGTTGGGCTATGAAATTCAAAGGAGAATTAAATTCTGCATGAAGGAATGGGGGAAACTAAGAAGAATGGGTCAATACGGAATGTTTGGTCTAATGGGGAAGGTGGGGACAACAGCACATCAGAAGCAGAGGGTCTAGAACAGATAAGGACTGATATGGCAGGGTCACGAGATGGAATAGGAGGGGATACCATGGTGATGTTGCATAGAAGAATGACACCCTACATGTAGAAACCTAAGGCCTGGGAGGGGGCTACTAAGGCCAAGCTAATTAGAGGAGACATTGTCACCTTTGTGACTGTTCAGAATCCAAACACACTTCCTATTTGGGGTTAATGCCAGGTAGATGAGAGGTAGGACTCTAGCTCTCACCACAGGATTGAAAGTGTGGCCATGTTTCTTTACCCAGCTCACTGGCACAGGACCTGAGCATTGTAGCCCAGTGTTAGCCAACAGACTGCTCCAGTGTTGAAATTTGTAATTTAAGTATGTGACACTGACTTAGAACTGGCTCCCTAGATAGAAGAGCTAGGAAAAAACCCCAGATGCCAAGTTTTTATTGAGGAGGTACAATTCCAGGGAAACAAGAACGAGGAGAAAAAGCGTAGTGAGTCAGGGCAGGACGGAAAGGAAACATGAAGCGATGATTTCAAATATGGCCATGCTTCTCAAGGAGACCAACTGGTAGCTCAGTTATGCGAGACATGTGTATAGCCTGTGCATGGAGCCTTGTCTGGGAACAGTCCAGCAGGGACAGAGAAGAGAAAGAGTTGCTGGCAGCCTCTTCCTTTCTTCCATCGCCTGTTGATCAAAGTTTCCCTTACTTGCGTGTTAGCTGTCTTGCCCACCCGGGCTGTGTGAACTTGCCCTCAGGGCCAGCTTCTGGGAAAGGCCCTATAGGTGTAGATAGCTGACTTGACCTTGGTGCTGCTTCGGCCCTGTAAACCCTAACCCCATCTCAGGGGAGGCTGACAGAGTAGGTGGTTATAGGTGATGTGATGATGTTTGCAGCATGGCGTTCAGCATGACAGAATCAGTATGAGCCATCTCTGGAGCTGTCTCAAAACCAGGCAAGTGGTCCATGCTTGAGGGTGTGAGGGCGCAGCAACTCTGGGTACACGGACACTGGATCTGGCCCACTAGATAGCCGAGGAAACCACTAAAGATTATTTAAGGACACACCTAGTGTCCCAAGGTGGCCATGCCAGCAGTGACATGATAATAACAGTCCCCATCACTAAGGAAAAATGGAAATGAGCAACCATCTTTGAACGTTCCGTAGCTTATACAAGCTATTGGATTTCTTTCCAATAAGCCAGTTTTCAGTGTAGGTAACCAGAGTGAGATTTTCTGGCTTGTATCTGAAATCCCTGGTTGCCATCATAGCAGTTATCCTTTGGTTTGCAAAATGCAACACCCTTTTCTTGCTTTGGATGGAGAGTGTGTGTGAGCATATGCATAGATGTAGGGGCTTGGGATAGGCAAAAATATGTTTTATGTCTCTAGAACAAATCACCAATCAAATGTTCTGTATATTACAGGGTATGAAGGAAGGAACTAACATTCGCTGATGGTGACTCAATATAACTCAATGTGCTTTATGTGTATTATTTTATTTAAGCCTCAGAACAACTTTTGTGATAGGTATTAAAAAGAGACATCATGGAAAGTTCCAACAAAGCCAGAGCTGTTCAGACACCTCTTCGTTGCCATTTCTTAGAAACTTAAACCTCTGTTTCCTGCAACATGCTCTCCCTCTGATATCTTTATTCATGTTTTTGTTGGTATCTGAATTTCTCACTGCATTTAAAGCAGTACTTCTCACAGAGTAGGCCCTCAAAAAATGTTCAGCAAATGGAATTGGAGTCATATGCCTCAAACTGCCTTTACAGAGTAAGCTGAAAGCTACTTTGTATTCACTCTGCATATTGCAGCAATGGATTTTCGTTTTCTTATGGATCACATACAGCATAGCAATCTTGATGTCTCATCAAACTTGTTGAAAGCAGAATTTACCTGTAGGTATATGTCTGTGCATGTGTAAGTCTTTTGTTTTAGAAAATGACAGTGACTATGATTACTATCTGCAAATCACTTAAATGACTTCTATGTAATTAGCAATCATTCTACATTGTACACACAAAAATTCCCACAGGATTTTAACCCATTGTTGTTACTTGTGTGCTGCTCACTTTTATCATTGTAGATTGCAACACAACACTTAGATTTCCTTTCTGGCAGATTATTTTATGAGACAATTGGGCATGTTGTGTCCCAACAGCTCATCACGGTGCCACACTCATTCATTTAGTAATTATTTATGAAACACCTGCCATTTGGGGGCTTTGGTGCCATTTGGGCTTCAATAAATTGTAAGCATTGCTATGATCTTTCATATGGGCCCTTGGTTTTTGTATTAGTTACATGAAAATCTAAGTGCTGTAACTAAGAAACCAACAAACCAGTGGAGTGAGGAAGATTATTTTTCTCGCCTAGTGTTCCAGGATGGGTAGGTGGGCTTCTTTGCCCCACGTGGCCACTCAGGGATCCAACTCCCTTTCCTCTGGCTTCCACTCTAAGTCATAGCACTCATTTGCATGTTCAAAGGTGAGTCACAAGCACCTTCATGAATGGAAACGTGGGAAGGAAGGTGCTTGTGCAATGTTTTAAAGCCCAGGCCTGGAGTGACACATATCACTTCTGTTCATACTCCATTGCTCACACCTAGATGCAAAGGGGCCCAGGACATTTTATAACTTGAATTTTGTACCTTTTACCCCCCTTCACCCATTTGACCCACCCCCAACCTTCCACTTCTGACACTGGAAACCACCAATATGTTCTCTCTATATATGAGTTCGTTTCTTTTTTTGTTTTGGTTTGTTTTGGTTTTTTTTCCATATGTACATGAGATCATATGGTATTTGTCTTTTTCCATCTGAGTTATTTCACTTAGTGTAATGCCCTCACAGTCAGATTTTATTCCTTTTTATGACTGAATAATATTCCATTGCACATATATGCCACATTTTCTTTTTTTTTCCTTTTTTTAAAACAGCTTTATTGAGGTGGAATTAACAAACAATAAACACACAAATATAAAATATACAACTTACATTTTAACATAGGCAACACTCATTGAATATCATCACACTTAAGATAATGAACACGCCCATCAGCTCTAACAGTTTCCTTGTGACCTTTTGGAATCCCTTCCCTCCAAACCCCGTCCCCTGGCAACTACTGATCAGCTTTCTCTCCCTATGGATTGGTGTGCATTTTCTAGAATTGTATATGAATGGAATCTGTTTCTTTTTTTAATTTGAGGACATATTTTATTTTATTTTTTTATATTAACAAAGTGTAACATTTATTGAACACTTACTATGTGGCAGATAGTATGTCAAATATTTTACATATATTACTTTAACTTTCATAATAAATTTTAAAAATAGGTATTATCATTCCCATTTAATAAAAAGGATTAAAGTTCAAAGAGGCTAAATATGCTGGGGACAGACAGCACCATGTCTGTCTGGGTTACATCAGATTCTCCCTCTTAGCCACTGCGTTACCACCGCCAAATATGCCACATTTTCTTTATTTCATCCATCAATGAAAAATCAGGTTGATTCCACGTCTTGGCTGCAATCAACATGGGAGTGCATGTATCTTTCTGAGTTAGTGTTATCGTTTTCTTCTGATAAATACTAAGAAGCAGAATTGCTGGCACATAAGGTAGTTCTATTTTTAATTTTTTGAGGAACCTCCATACTGTTTTCCATAGTGGCTGCACCAATTTACATCCCCACCAGCAGTACATAAGGGTTCTCTTTTCTCCACATACTTGCCAACACTTGTTATTTGTATTTTTAATCATAGCCCTTCTAACAGGTGTGATGTGGTACTTCTTTGTGGTTTTGATTTGCATTTCCCTGATTATTAGAGATGTTTGAGTGTGTTTTCATATACCTGTTAGCCATCTGTGTGTCTTCTTTAGAAAAATGTCTATTCCGATTTTTTGCTGTGTGAGATGCTTATGTTTTATGTTTAGTGTTTATTTTCTGATTATAGGTAGGCCTCTTCCTTCTTATGTTGAAGGCTGAAAACAGAAGCTACATGGTGCTTTTGCTTTCAAATATCTGAGTTACTTGCTATGTCAGTCTTTCTCAAAATGTGGCCTTGCATCAGAATCATGTAGAGGATTTGTTAAAACACTTCCGGCTTGGCCACTATCTCGGAGATTTCAATTCTTTTGGTCAGGTGGGGCCTGATAATTTGCATTTCTGCCAAGCTCCCCGCCTCCCACACTCAGTGCTGCTGTTGCTGCACCTCTCAGGACCACACTTAGAATGCCCTGTGAGAGCAGTAAGGTCAGGAAGAGTGTCCCAAGAGAACTGCAGAAGCAGCACATGAAGGGAAAACAATATCCTCAGGCTGAGAAGGGGTCAGAGGGCCTAGGGACCTGAGGCTTACTAGGAGGACCTGGTAGGAGACATCAGAAAATGGCTGCCGTCAGAGTCTCAGAGTGAAGCAGTCCCTCTTATCTCAAGGGATGTGTGGGCTTTGCTAATGCATATCAAAGAGGACCAAACTCCTGGCTCTTCTCACCCTTAGAAGTGTTCTTCTCTGTTTAAGGTCCCCGGGACCTTCCCATGACCCAGGTGAGCAGGTCTAATAATCCTGAGATTAAGTTTCCCAACAGCTCTGGCCAATCAAGACACAGCCTGAAATTGAATTTGATTTGAATAAAGAAACATGACATTCAACCTCATAGCATTATTGGAGGGATTAAATGGAAAATATATATTCATGTTTTTGCATAATGTCTAAGAACTCCCCACATTTTACCCAAAAAAGAAAGAACCTGAAACCACAGTGGATAGAGGCTGACTGTTCAGCTGACTTGGAAATGCTGCCTGCACACTGTGTTCTTTTCCTGCTGCTGAAACTTTTGGACCCAGAGGTGCCTTTACAGCAGCAGAAGCTGTTACTTTCACTAATTTATTTTGAAATTAGAACCGTGAAGTAACACCAATCCCCAGTGTGCAGTCTGGTTATTTTTATAGCTCCCAAAAATGTGTTGGGTCCAATCTCTAAGAGTAGAGAAATGGTGATCAAGTGTTGCCTTTTGGAAGGGGTACTGCAGGTTATATGCCATCTATGCCACACCTGATAGAACCATGTAGTGTGTGGCCTGAAAGAGTTCATCTTTGTGCACAGTGATCTAAAACTTAGCCCAAGACTAAGCTTGGCAAGTTCTGTGTCGAATAGTTGTGTGGTGCCTACACAGCAGGATATGAATTACTCATCTGGTGTGAACACTGTTTTTATAAATAGGGACGCTTTTGCACTTTCTTTCACAGTGGTCTCGATGTCAATACCTGCTAAGTATTTAACCTTTATTTATATCACCTTCTCTTTCCACTGTCAGCTCCTTTAAATATAGTGGCCTTCTCCTTCCATGTTTCTGTGAAAAAAGCCAGAAAATAATTCAGAAAACAGACATTATTCTTGGCTATGCTTAGAACTTCAGTCAATAAAAAACACGCCAAAGCCAAAAGTGACAGGTAATTTTGAAAAGACAGAAAAAAAGCATTATATGACATACTCCAGATATTTGGGAGGCTCCCCTGATACATGTTTCCCAGAAGAAACTGTCCCAGAGAACACTTTATTTGGGTAAGTGCATGTAAAGTGCAAACATTTCTTTGTTTGTAGTGTTTGGATAGTAAGCATTTCTGATTCAGAACATTTGTTTTAAACATCTTGATGAATACAAAATGGCCTTTTGTTTGGGAGAATTGGGGACCAATAATAATTTTTGCAAAAGGTTTCCACGTGTTGCTTAAATGTAAGAGTGTTTACAGAAGTGCAGTCCCAAGTGTAGTCCTGAGGTCTAGAGAAACTAAAGGTCTTCTGACCTGGGGAACCAGGCCACCTCCCTTGAAACCTCAGAACAACTGTGCTGGCTGTGCTAAATGGGCAGGGAGTCAGGGTCACAGACTCTCATGTCTCCTTGTTTGAACTCAGCTGAGTACTTACGTGTTTGGAGCCTCAATTTTTTTTCCTCTCTACACATGTGTTCTGCATGTCCACAAACACTCCACATATGACCACAGAAGTGCTACACGTGTAGATTTTGGGGTTACAAACAAATTTTAGTGAGTAGGCAAATTTGCAAATATGGTATTTGCAAATGGTGAGGATCTACTGTATTGGTTTCTCACATTCTCTTTGGAACCAGCTTCTCAGCCTGTGAGTTCATTCATTTCTAAATAAAATAAATATTGGATAGATGCTAACCATGTTTGCATGAGAATTAGGTTTTAAATTTTTTTTTAGCTAAAATAGAAAGTTTAACACTTTTCACGTGACAAAATTTATTATTTAGGTAGACAAATGTCCAGTGCCTTTTACATCTTTTAGGGCAACAGCTCTTCTGGGTTTATTTTAGGGACACGAGTGCCAGCCTAGTGGGGACTGAGCCCAGAGACAGATGCACATGGCAGACAGCCCACTGTGTTCACACTCCTCTCTCCGTTCAGATGTTCCCGGGCCGAGCTGCCTGTGTCTGGCGCCTATTTCTCTCAGGGTGCGTTCCCCCTCAGGAGGCTCTCGGTCCTTGGGAAAACAGGCTGTTGCTGAACCCACTGCACAATTTCCAGAAGTGCCAGACATGTCTGCATCCCAGGCTCAAACCGGGGCTCCTAGAGACAGGTGGGAATCTTGTTTTTGGGGTTATAGCAAGGATAAGTCAGGGGGCTGAGGTCAGGAAAAGTTTAACAAGGTTAAACTAAAAAGAATTCTAAGGGGAAGGCTCCCCCAAAGTGAATCTTCTGGGAACTGAAGAAATTCTGTTTTATCATAGAACTTTCTGGAATCTACAGAAATAAGGCCGGTGTGAACTGCTAAGAGCCACCATGAGCAGCCGTCCAGAGGCCAGTGACTGATCCGCCTCACCCGGGAAGAGCGCAATGATAATACCAACATGGGCCACTGAAGCGACGTCCTCCACAACTAGACTGAAGAACAAACGGACAGCAATTTGTCTGTTCCCCTTCCCCTGATTCCCCAGCACTGTTCTCCTCCCTCAATTCCCCAATAAAATCTTTAAAAAAAAAAAGAAAGAAAAGAATCCATGTCAGTTGTATTTTTTAATACTGTTATATATTTTCTGCTTGGGGAGTTTTTAAATTAAAAGTAGTATTTTAAAGTCTCCTCAAGGACATAACAACATTTTCCTTTTCCTTTACCTTCTCTTTCTCTCCTTTCTTTTTTCTTTTTTTAAGATTTTTTTATTGGGGAATTGGAACAGTGCTGGGAAATTGGGGGGAGGGGAACAGACAAGTTGCTGACTGCTGGCTATACACGATAGCCCACTGCAGCAGGGGCTGCAGCCTACACCGTCGCTGGTGACTCACGGCAGCTCAGCTCCAAGTTGAGCTGTTGTTCAGCATCTTAGCTGTAGAGGGCAGTGTCACTGGCCCTCATATGTGGGATCTGAACCAGAGCCCTCTGGGGTCCCAAGCCAGCTCTTAACTAATGCGCCACTCGGCCGGCCCTCTCTCCTCCTTTCTTAACCTTTAGCAACCTGAATCATCCTTAAGGACTTGTGAAGATTATAAGGGGTGGTGTTTTCATTATTTACTACATTGGTTCTGAACTGGGAGGGATTTTTACCCCCAGGGGACAATTGGCAAAGCCTGGAGACATTTTTGATAAGGGAGGGAGGGGTAGATTGGAAGTGGTCCAAAATATCAATAGTGTCAAGGTTTTAAAACTGGTCTACCCATGGGTCAGCAAACTTTTTCTGTAAAGGACCAAATAGTAAGGATTTGAAGCCATACTCTTGCAAAGACTCAGCTCTGGTTGTCATATGAAATTAGCCATACACAATCTGTAAACAAAGGAATGTGGCTGTGTTTCAATAAAATTTTATTTATGGACACTTTTAAATTCATTAAACATGGGGGGCATCCGACTGATGTGGCTGTAATGCCGTGGTGGCCTACATACAAGTGTGGTATGATAAAAAAAATATGGAGAATGTTTAAATTAAAAAAAATTATTACAGTAAAAAACACATTGCCATTAATCCCCCTCAAAATAGTCTCCCTCACTTCGAACACACTTATCCCATCATTCTTGCCACTTTCTGAAGTAGTTCTGGAAGTTCTCTTTCGTGAGTGTCTTTAGTTGCGCTGTCGTGGCTGCCTCAATGTCCTGAATTGTTTTGACTTTGAGGAAGAGCCAGAAGTCACATGGTGCCAGATCCAGTGAATAAGGTGGTTGGGGACACACCATAATGTTTTTATTTGACAGAAATTGTGGTACCAGAAGTGATATATGTCACGGAGCGTTGTCAAGATGGAGGATGAAACCGTTTGCCCATTTCTCAGGCCATTTTCTATGCAAGTTATTTCTTAAATGCTTGTAAAGACATCCATGAGAGAGGACTTCCAGAACTGTTTCAGAAAGTGGCAAGAATGGGATAAGTGTGTTCGAAGCAAAGGGGAATAATTTGGGGGGGCTTAATGGAAATGTGTCTTTTGCTGTTTTATATATATAT
>NW_017731620.1:1989302-2004614 GCF_001890085.2 Hipposideros armiger | reverse complement strand
GATAAAGAATAGCCCTTTTTATGTAAGCAATGATATTATGTTCTGGTCATTAAGAACTGAATTTTTAGTAGGCTCATAGACTGAGGAAAATTATTCTTTTTCTCAAGTGTTTACGATTTGCTTATTTAATCTTTGTCCCCTCTTTCAGCCTTCTTGGCTTCTTTTGGCTCAGTACTGGTTTTTCTGAGTGAAGGAGACCCAATTTTTGTGTGGCTGAAATTTCACCAGGGGTGAGTTCATTCAGATTCAGTGTCATTTACATTTCAAGTTTGCGATTTGATCTGCTCACCACTGGCTGAAAAGAAACACTAAGAGCTTCATTATGTGGGCTGACTGAAAGCCCATTCCAAGGTTTGGGGTAAACTGAGAGAAAATGGGAGTCTGGAGGGTAGTTGCTTTCTTTTTAGTAGTGGAATATCATGGAAGAGTTTCCCAAACACCATTTTCCAAAGAACAACTGAAAAGAAGTTTCACATTTTTGCTGAAGAGCCACGGAGGAAGAAATACGTCTATCCAGGAGATAAGGAAGGAAGGATGGGAGGCTGAAAAAAAGGGTTTATTATGGGACAGGCTGACACAGTACTGGAAAGAACTGGAAAGTACTTTCTCCTTTCCTGACTGTTGTAAAGAACACCTCAAAAACTTCTGGAACTGATAAGAGAGTTTGCTACAGTGCCATGATACAATATAAAATATATAAAAATCAATATTTTTTCTGTTTACCTGTTAGAAGGCATAAGGAAAACAAAGGATCCCATTCGCAATGCCAACAAAAGACATAAAATAGCTAAGAATAAGCCTATTAAAAACGTGCAAAACATACATGATGAAAACTACAACCTTTACTGAAAGGTATAAAGAAAAAATGGAATAAATGAAGAGACATTGTGTCAGTCAGGGTTCCCTCAGTGTGGCCAAACCATTATGAGTAGTGAAGAGTAAGGGATTTATTCAAGGGTTAGACCTTAAACACTATGGGAACCAGTTCAGAAACCAGTGTCAGGCAGTTGTTTTTGCATCTGGTGCAGGCTTCACATCAGCAGAATTGGCAAATGGGAAAGAAAGATGGTCTTAAGTGGGGAAAAATAGGGAAAGACTGGAAATTGCCTCTTTCTCTCATCAAGGATGTGGGTGACCTGTAGGGTAAGCTGGCACCCTTCACCATAGCGGACCCAGCACGTGAACCTGGCCCAGCCTCGGAGAGCCGAAACAGGGCGTCAGGCATTAACTGGAGGAGCTGTGGGCTCAGCCGCGGCATCATTTCCTCCCTGCAAATCTTGCGTCCACTCGTCTTGTGGCCAGCCCACACCAGGGCCACAGCAAGGAGCAAAGGGGGGGGAGGAGACTAGTTCCCACCAGGCTACACTGACCCTGCACAAAGCAACCATACACACTGTCTCTTGGGCTAAGAATAGTGCAATGGTGAACACATAGCATTTACTATGTGTTAGACACTTTTTAAAGTGTTTTCTCTTGATCTACTCATTTTGACTCTCCCACGGCTCTCTGAAGTAGGCATAACTATTAGCCTCATTTTATAAATGAGGAACCTGAGCCTTGAGAGATTAATAATTTGTCCGTGGCCATGTAGCTTGCAAGTGCCAAAACCATCTTGACAGTCTGTAAAGATTGAATTTTTTAAAGTGTCAGGTTAATGTATTTTACTATAATCTCAGTTAAAATCCTCATGTGCCGAGTGTGGAGAATTTGTGAGATTTTTCTAAAGGGTTCTTGAAGAGCAAACATGTCAGACTACATACAATAAAAACTCCAATAACCAAGATAGCACATTTCCATAAAAATCAACAAAGAATCAAATAGCCCTAAACAGAGCTTAACATACAAACCTTGAAAAGAAGAGATACAACTTGACAAATGTACTTTGGGAAAACTGGCTTCTGGGGAACAATCCAGTGAGACTGTCATCTCCCTGCATTGCACTGTGACTGAGACTTGAAAGAGGGGGTGGCTATATCTATCACTTTCATATTTTCTCACTGCCATCCTCTAGAATCTGCCATGTCAGCCCCTTACTTTCTTTGTACTTGAGTGCTGTCCTGGGCAGGAAGGTCTCATTATTTATCCAACCATTTTTAGATAATAAGTCCCTCCAGTCATGTTCAGTCATAAACGTAGGAGTGGTGAGGAGCAGGAAGTCCTGTCAGGCACTGAAGTACTTGGCCTGGTTTTGGCTCCCCCTAGCTGTCTCAGATGATCAAAGCTGGCTCTGTATCATGGCAGGCTTTTCTGGGGGTACCCTTCTTCTGCTGGGCCCCTTCTGCTACAGATCCCCTGAAATACAAAACTTCTCATGGGCTGATTTTTGCCTTTCGCCTTAGCCTCTTTCTCCTGAGGGCTACCTTGTCCCTTTTTGCATGATTTCTTGGGCAAAGTGTAGAGTGCCCAACCACCTTGGTTTGCCTAGGATTGAGGGTTTTCCCAGGACGTGACACTTTTTGTGCTAAAACTGGGTTAGTCACTGTAGCAGGTCCCTTTTAAACAATACTTCCTCACCATCATGCCTGCCCACATCCTGCCTCTGAGAAATAAACACATCTGATCCTATATTGCTTCCCAAACTCAGCCTTCTGCTGCCATGGGTCCCTTCGGCCAGTATGTTTCTGGAGACTATTGACATATGGCTTCAGTCTCATTCTAGTCCACTGTATCCCCAAATGCCAGGGAACCACACACTAAGCTCCCAGAGTGGCCTCCTAAGAGACCCCAACTTGACCTGAGGTGACAACTACTACTTTCTGTAAAGAAAGCCACCCTCCCTTGTTTTTTTCACTGTCAATCCTTTTAGGGCTTTTTCTATGGGTTGGCTAAGGGCCACACACTGGTATTTGTCACCCTTGGTTAGTACTGTTGAGGCACTGAAGCTTAGGCACCCCACTTTGGAATCTGGGAGTACCTGCCACCCATTTTTTTGTCACAAACTTTTTAGGCCTCACAAAAAACTGTTACAGAATGAATTAGAGTTTTAATATCATGTTTCATAAAAACCATTAACCACAAAAAAAAAAAAAGAAAATTTCAGGGCAAGTGAGGATTATGAAGTGTGAAAATAATTGATTTGATACATAAAAATGTTAACCTTTTGTGTGTCAAAGATTATATATAAATTTAAAAATGAAATGACAACCAGGAATATATTTCCAACAAAATAACAAAAAAGTCTAATAAACATAATTAAGTAAAAAAAAATTACAAACAGTAATCTGAAATGCATATTTTACCACCTTCACCCCCACCTCCTTTGTCCAAGTCACTCTTTTCAACTTCTTGGCCTAGAAGCACAGGGATTTAAGCTAATGGATGCCTCTCTTGTGCCTCCCTATGTTTTTGTTTTTTATCCATCAACAGTCAGAATGATCCTTTAAAAATATAAACAAGATGATGTCATGCTCTATCTGCACTTTCTTTATGACTTCCCATTACATTTAAAGTGAAATCCAAAGTTTTTATGTACGGTGGTGTAGATGGCCCCATGCCATCAGGTGCTGGCTGCGTTTCTGACCTCACGTATCCCACAGCCTTTTGTGAGAGCAGGGACTGTGTTTATGGCTATCCCTTAGCTCTTAGAACAGGGCTTAGCACAGAACCAGCTTGCACTAAATTTGTGTTGAATGAATGGATTAATGGATGGATGACTATCAGAAATAAGACCAATGAAATATGAAGTGTTGTTTTGTTTTGTTGTGTTTTTTTAAAGAAAGAATACTGTTTATCATTGGCTAGTTGATAAGGGCACTCTCATATACTACTTGAGGAAATACAGATTTAGACACTGGGAATTGTTTTGGAAAACAATCTGGAAATAAAAATGTAAAATATATGAAGTTCATATCATTTTAAAATTTAGTAGTTTCAAGCCTAGAAATCCAGTATATGACATGCCAATTGATTTCAGTAAAAGAAGTTTATTAAAGCATTATTAATCATAATGAAAAATTGGAAACAATCTAAATGTCCAACAATACAGGAAAAGTTGAATACATTTTTTAAAATATTTTTTATTATGAAATACACATTTTTTAGAATTAGTTTCAGCTGTACACACAGTGCAATAGTTATACTTTTTACCCCTTGAAGTGACAACTCCCCTCCCCCAATCCGCCACCCCACTTCCCCCCAATATCATACATATCTATTACAATGAATACATTTTTATTTGCTAATATGATGAAATATTACATAGGTATTAAAATGATTTACAAATTTTTTTCAGGGTAATTCCTAGGAAAATATGCATAATATAATGCTAAGTGAAAAACAAAATGCAAAATATTAGATATATGATTGTAATTAAACACATATGCATAAATAAAAAATTAGAGTAAGCTCTTCTAATGTTAACTGTGATTATTGTTGTGGTTAGTGGGATGACTAGTGATTTAAATTTTCCTTGTTAAAATTTCAAATTTTGGAGTCAATGGAATTGTAATAGATAAGCATGATATCGGGGGGGGGGAGGGCAATAGAGGGGGAGAAAGGGATTGTTACTTTGTGAGGGTGAAAAGGATAACTATTGTATTGTACTGTACACCTGAAACTAACAATAAAAAAATAAAAATAAAAAATTTCAAATTTTATTGCTTTTAGAATCAGAAAAGCAATAAAATCATGTTTTAAAAATCATTGTAGTTGACAGGAAACTATAATCAAAGAATGCGGGTGGCATTTAGGACTTCTACAGACAGATGTGGGTCAGATTGATGAATGTATCAAATGTGCATAAAATTAAATTCATTTATGTACAAGCAAGGCCAGAGAACCATATAACAAATTTAAGTTTACTGGTCCCATTGTATTCTACTTTCTCTCATGCCTCTTGATGGTAGAAAACATTTGATTTGTCAGGTGAAGTTGTCTCCATTTCATGCAGTTTCAAACAGTACATTTTGTGTTATTCCATCTCTTTCTTCTCTGGTTGATGTAAATCTTGGGGACATAGTTCAGAAGTTGGCTCTAGAGATGTGTCATGTCATCCTTGCTGGGCCTAGTCATGGTATATCTCTGGCCATTTCCATATCTGGCCCCTTAGTGACTGGGTTCCTGCTCTGTCAACTGTGGGAAAGAGGATGGTCTCACCAAGTGTTCAGGGCAGTGTTTGCAACTGATTCTTGTAACAACTAGGAATTATTGAGCACATGCCATGTGCAAGGGCATTGTTCTAAGAACTTGAGGTGTTCTAGCATGTGCAATTCTCATACCAGCTCTTTGAGATAGATACAGACAAGGAAACGGGGGCTCAGAGAGACTAAGTACCTTGCCCACAACCTTTAAGCATCAAGGTCGGAATGTCCACGGACCTTGGCCTTACCCCCAGTTGTCAGGTCCCTTTCACACTATGGTCTTCTCATATGACCCCAGGTTTCCTTGGGATCCCTTCCTCAAGGTCCCACTAACCCTTGGCTGTTTCTCCACAGGCCACTGGAGTGGTCAGGTCTAGGAGGTTCTCAGGTGCCTGTACCCAAATTCTCTAAACACTGCTGCCTTGCTTCACCCAGGCTGGGATGGGAGCTGGCAGTTTTCCCAGGGTCCTCGCAGGGAAAGAAGGGAGTTTGTCCCATTGACTTGCATTTTCCAAAGCCTGCCCTCCTGAGAACTTCCAGTAGACTTTCTTACCAGCTGAATTCCTCCAGCCTCTGGACGAGCTATCTCCTTTTGAGCTCTGCCCTTTCTCTTCCTTGTCTGATCTTCAAGCTTTAGATCTTCATGTGTGAAAATCTAGCTGTGGGATATTGGAGAAAACCATTGATAAGCCAGGTTATTTAAAGACAAAAAAAGTCTTGCAGGAAAAAAGTCCAAACAGCTGCTACCAGTTTGTTGTTTTCCTAGGTTGTTCCTTATGGGGAAGAGCTGAAGAGGAAAACAAATAACTGATTACACAGAAGGGACATTTGGTGGTATTTGAAATGTTATCTTGCTCCTTACACTTTTTAACCCTGTGGAATCCATGCTAGCCTGGCGGTCCTCACCTGGGAGCATCCCTTCCTGTCTGGTTGGCAGTCCCTCCTCCCCTGTCCTGCCAACATACACTCAGAGCTATTAATACCTAAGTTCTTCCAGTTACTTAGGTGTTTGGAAGGCTCTTGGGTTTCAAAAGGCCCTCATTCAAACTCAAACTCTATCCTGGTGGAAATAAAACCTTAAGCATCTAAAACTGACATCTTGCTACAATTAGCTTGTGTGTTACAAGTGACGGTGGGAAAGAATGAAAAGAGGAAGATATAGCAGACTGGTGAGAGCAACAGCATTTGCCTAGAAGATCCTTTTCTTCCTAATATAAGTGCTGTCCTTGCACAAAGGGAAAGTTGCTGCATATGCAGAAAAGTGCTCGCAGTTTAATTTATCAGTGAGAGTCACAGTGCTAATGGTAATTAGTCTCAGTTGATATCTTTTATTTTGTCCACATCTCTAGATTCCAGGTTATGTTTTCTTCACACAGGAAAACTAATCAACACTCCCTTTTGATATCAAAACATTCAGACTCACATTATTGACTCGTTCAACTTGTGAAACTCAATGCTTCTATTTCTATTTGAAAACTAATACAGTAAGTTTGGTTCCCACTCCCCACCATGCAGGGCAATTCGAGTGGCAAGATGATAAGATAGGACAAATGTAGACTACCAGTTTTGGGTTTATCTGGGTCCTTGTTCTGTCTCATAAGCCTCTCCCAGGACATAGTGGAGCAAGGAAGAGGGAGGGAGTCCAGTTAGTCATTCGGGCCACTTATAAGGTCCCTGGGAAAGGCTTCAGGTGATGGGGAAATACTCTTTGGCCCTCTGTATTTGCCCACAGTTTCCACTCTTATTCTTTCCAACTAACTTCAGTATCTTGGAAAATCCAAGGTTGCCCATGTCCAGATCAGTTTCATCGCAGCCTGGTAATGAGACTGCCTTACCAGCCCTTTGGTTTGATCAACAATCACCTTCCCTTTCTCCCATGTTCATGGCCACAAAGCACCCCCAAATTGCAGCTGAATAGATCCCTTTCCCAAGCTAGACATTTAGCTAATGATCAGAAACATAGAGAATTCTGTTCCAGAATTAAATACATATTTTAAATACACCTCTAATTTTATGATAGAAAAGCTTGAGAACATTGTAAGCTGAATAAAAGTGAACAAGCCAGCAAACAAAACCCATGGATTGTGTTTACAGCAGAAAAAAAATAACCAGAAGAATCACTTTTCACTCAGGTATTTTGATCATGATAATTTTAATCAAAACAACCTTGCCTAAAATTTGAGTAAACAGACAGTCCAAAACTCCTATGAAATTCATTTCTTTCTTGTTTTGAAGGGCTCAACTAAGGGGAGGAACAACCTTTCAAGAACTATTATCCTGCCCTAGTGATAAAGTTTTAGAGGTTGAAAGTTCATCTAAGTGAATGGTTTTCTTCCTCTTTCCTCCTGTGAATATTTTCATGTACTTGACTTCTTTTTTAAGTTGCCAAAAATAAAGACAATTCCCCTCTTACCATTGGTTCACTTAGAGGCATTTTAATAGAGGCATGAAATAAAACAAAACAAACAGAAAAAAAAACCTTAAAAAAAATTTCTCTCTCATGTCCATCATTTTAAGGTCCTGTCTACCTTAGATCCTGTCTTTGTCCCTGTCCCTGTGTCCCATCATCCCCCTCTGACCTCAGCACTGGGAGAAACATTTAGGGAAATGGTTGCAGATGTCTGCCAGTGAGTCAGAGCTGGTTCACTGCAAAGAAGCAAAATAACAACAACAACAACAAAATAATAAAACTAATGAAGTTTTTGCTTGTTAAAGCACTCTTTGGAAGGCCAAAGATATGAGCAGATAGTTTAAATAAAAGGAAATATAATGTATCTTAAGTCACACATGTGCAGACGCTCAGCACCATTCATAACAAGCGAAATGCGTAGCGCTCAGCTATACCATTTTCCATCAGTAGATTGACAAAGATCAAAAAGTCTGATAACGTGCTATGGTAGAGAACATGTGGGAAAACACACTTTCAAAATTAGTGATGAGGTTTGGTAACAGCTAATCAAATTGCCGATGGATATAGGTGCTAGCCCATAAGTCCCACTTCCAGTAAATGCGCCCTATAAATGTACTCACGTACATGCAAAGTGACAGATGTAGAACGTTGTTTATTGTAGACTTCTTTTTAATAGCTTTATTGGAAGCAATCTTAGTTGTTTATTAATAGGCCACTGGTTATATAAATTATTGTATATCTACATTGGAATACTAAAAGGCCTTAAAAAGGCTGAGAAAATATGTATGGGTACACAGTGAGCTCTAAATATAAGGGAGAAGAGCGAAGTACTGAAGGGAACATCTGCATAGAATAGTGGAAGGAGAGGCCTATATTTGTGTACAGAATTTTCTTACAGTGGCAAAAAATAATGCTGGAAAAGCTTACAGGAAACTGATAGCATATGTTGTCCCACAGAGGGGATCTTAAGGCTGTGGGTAGGCAGTGAGTGACAGTTTTCACTGCACTTTTATCTATCTGTACACATATGCCCACTTGCATTCTTCTTTTTTTTTTTTTAGTTTGAACTTTGAACCACATAAATATATTATCTATTTAAAACTTATACTTTTGTTTCTCAGTAACAAACACTTTTATTTTGAAGAAACAATGAGATGTTTCTACTTACAATGCTTCTGACACCAAAAGTGTGGCATTTCTCCCAGAACCAACAAACTCTCCAATTCTCCAGCCATCAGCTAGGTGCCTTACTGTTCGATTCAGTTCTCCCACAAACTACCCAGAGTTAGCGCAGACCTCACAGGGTAAGGGCTCACTCCAAGACTGCCCCACTTCAGATACGAACTGCATGTCAGCCCTGGGCCACCCTACTTCTGGCCAATCAGCTATAAATTGGGGGTTATCATGACTCCCTCTTCAGGTTGGAAAATTTGCTGGTACACCTCACAGAACTCAGGATTACACTTTACTTAGGGTTATTGGTTTATTATAAAGGAAACAACTTAAGAACAGCCAAATGGGAGACCCCATAGGGCCAGGTATGGGGAGGAAGCACGAGTGTAGCTTCCATGCCCTCTGGGCCTGCCACCCTCTCTGCACCTCAATGTGTTTACCAACCTGGAAGCTCTCCAAACCCCACTGTTCAGATGTTTAGGCTTTTAATGGTTTCATTTCATAGATGTGATTGATTAAATCATTGATCATTGGTAATTGACTCTATCACTGGCTCCCATTCCCTCTCTGTAGGTCGGGGGTGGGGGGCTGAACATTCCAACCCTCTAGCCATGCTTTGGTCTTTCTGGCTATTAGTCTCCATTCTCAAGCTATCTATGGTTCCTCAACTAGCACTCATTTCATTATCATACAAGAGACACCCTATTGCTCCAGAGAGTCCAAGGGTTTTAGGAGATAATGTTCCAGGCACCAGGGACAGAGATCAAACATATGTGTTTACTGTATCACAATAACATAATATCACCTTATAGAGTATGTTCTTACAGTATGATGCTGACACTCCCTTTGGACCTGGGTGGGCCTGGGACCATATGGATGGAGGTGACTAATTGAATTTCAAGGTTAAGTCATAAAAGATGATATAGTTATTCCAGACTCTCCTCCTCTCTAGGGATGCTTGCCCTGGGATCCAGCTTCCATATTGTGTGGAAGTAAAGTAGCCCCACCGAAAGGCTTTGTAAAGGTGTTCCCACCCCAGCCCCACCTGAGGTCTCTGCTGACAGCCAGCATCAGCTCCCAGAGGTGGAAGTGAGTGAGCCAGCCCTCACTCATGCCCTCACCCAGCCTTCAAGCTATCCCTGTTAGTGCTGACCGGAGCACAGACAAACTGTCCCCACCCAGCTCTGCCTATGCTGCAGATCTATAAGCAAAATAAATGATATATTGTTTCAGGCCACTAAGTATTGAGATGGTTTGTTGTTACACAATGATTAATGAATGCCTGGAACAGAGGGGAAATTGTTGGACGTTTTCGAGAAAACCTCTGAGTACTTTCATAAAATAAAGGCAGAGATATGGTTTGGTGTCAGACACAGCTAATATCAGATCGGTCACTTCCATGATTACCTCTGTCTCTATCAGTTTCTCCCTGTCCACTGGTCATTGCCGCTCCTCTTTTTCTGGGTACTATCTTCTCAGATTATTCTGGCTCCATTTGCATGGTATGCTTTCCTAGTGCCCAATTCATAGCTTGGTCCCCTAAGAAGAACTAAGCGTCTTTTCTTAGTTACAGGTTCGGTTCCCATACCCTGTGAACAACTTTGGACCAATCAAATGTGCCTGAAGGGAAGGTCCTGTAACGTTTGGCCCCTAGGGGCTCTTTCAGAGAATTGGGACTATTTTCTGAGAAAAGAAAATTATAAAAGTTGTGTGGTCCTCACTTTTGATTTTGGGAGAATTCTTAGAAAAATAATAAGTTGTTTTCAGTGTGAGTTTAAATTTCAGAGAGACTATCAAGCAAAATACTCCTCTAATTTTATGATAGAAATCAGTGGTAAATAGGATTAGCTGAACAGGAAGTCTTATAATAGTACCATCTTGGATTATTTCTATAAAAGTCACCGAGATTGACTGATTAAAGAGCCAGCAGGATCCTAGTGGTAAATTGAAAGGGAGATTATAAAGGGCACATTCCTCCAGCGTGGTTTTGTACTTAAGCTAATGTATGCAGTAGCATTATATCACCGTTGTTAGGAACCTGGACTGTGAGGCCAGACAGCTCAGCTAAAAGTGGCTCCACCACTAGTATCTTTATGATATTCAACAAGTAATCTCTCTGTGCCTCAGTTTCTTCCTCTGAATCTTGGCTCTAATAACATTTCTTGCAATACAGGTGAATTTTAATAAATTACATGTAAAGCACTAATAATAGCCTCTGGCACAAAACAAGTCTTCAGTGAATGAATAATGACTGTTGTTTTTATATACCAGACACCAGGTCAGATATCCTGTAGAATTTGTCCTAAATTAAGCCTTTATCACTAGAACTTACAACCAAGTTAAGCTCATACAATGTGAGCAAGTTCTGCCAAAAATCACATGCCAGCGGGGAATTGCTTCCTACTCTATCCCTTTGGTCTCTCTCTCCCGTTCATAGTAGGGAGGGGTAGCAATGTTAGGGATATGGTAGGTTGGCACTCAGGGTCAGCTCCCACCTCTCCACATGTGCCTACAGTTGTGCAGACTGGTGTACTAAAACTTGTCTTCCCTAAACTCCCACACAAGGGATGTTGGGTACAAATTAGGATCTCCCATCAGTTGCACTTCTGCAGCCTTGAAGGTGAGCATGAGGTGGCAGCAATCTTCCTGTCGCTTTGGATCATATGCTAGCAAACACGGTTGTTCAGACTTAGGGTTTCTCTGAATCAGACATGCAGTATCCGTTCACTTGCTCCATGCATGTTGTCAGACAGCTGTGATGGGGCAGGTGGTGGCTGCAGCCTCCTGCTCACAGCACTGGCAATGGGTTGTGAGGTCAACATAAACTCCTATAGTCTAAACCAGAGTTTGTAGGGTATTCTATCACTGGTAGTCTCATTCCTACACAATATGTTATTTATTCCTCTTGAAGTTTTTATGAGGACACAAGATAACTGGTGTGAAAGTACTTTGAAAAACTATAAAAAGAGAACTAATTTTACAGTCTTATTTTAAAAGGAATTAGATGCTTTTTGAGTAGTTCAAGGTAGAGAAGGTTTCAACGCAATGATAAATGATTGAAACAAATATGCCACATATTTTTTTCAACAACCCAGATGAAGGTTTGCTTCACTCTTAAATTATTAATATGCCCATTTAGTACTTTAAAAGTGCTTTGCCATCACTTGATATTTAATCCTCAAAATATCCCTAACAGATTGTGAAATCTCATTTTACAAGGGAAGAAGTGCAAACAAGGTTTTTCAAAGACTTTCCCAGAGACACATACGCCTGTGGCAGACTCAGATTTCAAAATCAAAGAGCATAACAGTCCAGTGTGTAGTTGCTTTCCTCTTGTAAGTTTGATATGCAGGGCATGACACAGCCCAAGGAAGCCCTCACCATTTAAAGTTTCACCTTACGTATATATTCAAAATAAAGTTCAGCTTAGCATATAGTAATCCTTATACTTGTAAGTAAAATTTCTTTATGCACAACATTAGAAGAGGGCAAAGAAAAATTATGTTCTACTAGCAATGAACTTAAATGTGCTTGCACACTGCTGTAGTCTGTGTTATAGTTTTGTGTCTCCCCAAAATTCATATATTGAAACCTAATCAGCAATGTGATGATATTAGCAGGTGAGCTTTTGGGAGGTGACTAGGTCATGAAAGGGAAGCCCTCATACATGGAATCAGTGTCCTTCTAAAAGAAACCCCAGAGAGCTCTCTAGTCTCTTCCACCATGAGGATGCAGCAGGATGACACTTTATAAACCCAAAGGACGTCTCACCAGACTATTGTACTGGTGCCTCCAAAGCTGTTAGAATTAATTTCTTTTTGGTTATAAGCCACCTAGTCTGTGGGAATTTGTTACAGCAGCCAGAACAGACTAAGACACACACTGAGAGTCTCATCCAACCCTGACATAAAAAAAAAGAGGTCAGCTTACTTTGTTATTTTCCCAAGGTACATCTTTATAATCAGGAAAAGGGTGGTTCTTATGATACTACATATTAAAAAATAACACAAAAAAAATACAGAGAAAGATCTAACTGACTAGACAGGAAGTGGGTTCATGCTTTTAAAAAGGAAGCAAAGAATAATTAGTGATCAAAATTTCATTCAGGAGAGTGGTGCTCAGAATCTTCCTCCACCTTCAACCCAAGAAACTGTTCTGACAATTTTAATCATGTTTTGTTTGATGAAACACAAACTTGGCCTTTAATTAATGGTGTTATTTTCAAGAACAAATTGATGCATCTCAAGGCCTTTAATCCAAATTCTGACTTAGTGAGATTTACATGATAAGAGATAAAAAGAGGAAAAGGAAAAAAGAGTTCAAACAGAAACACAAAAAGGCCTTAATTAAGTCTCTATCATTACTATATATATTTTAAAATCCAGAGACAGATGATGTAGGGATTTCCTGCCCCAGCTCTCCTACTCCCACCTGTGGGACTCTGGGCAGCTCACTTCCCTCTGCATTTTATTTCCTCACATGGTAACGGAACCGTATTTCCATCATGGGGTGAGTTTGTGAAATGGCCTGGTAACAGTAATGTTAGCTATCACTATTGTCTGTGAAATCTGTAAAACAATGGGCACAGCTATGAAAGGGGCACATAAGATGCATACTATAAAACTTGGACCCACACTATAAAAGTTGCAGAAACTATAGTACATACATTTTGTAAAACTCTAAGGGGTGGATTGTTGGGAAGTGCTGAAGGGCACAGTTGGGGCCAGTGCTGCCATCCTTACAGGAAGCAATGGTCACTGGTCATTGAGGGGCGCAGTGAATTTGAGGAATGAAGAGGGTGGGGTTCAGCAAGAAACGGGAATCTTGTTGAGCAGAAATCCACTGTAAATGGGAGAAAACTATCTAACATTACTAAGGAGTTATTACTTGTCACAGCAGGAGCAGATGGCTACCTAGAAATGCACTTTCCAGAAAGCCTGACTCGAAGAACTTCGATATGCATTCTGGATTTCCTGTCGAGGCTTGTGAGCCTATGGAAATAGCGCCCACCTTGGGAGAATGGGAATTTGGCAAGACATTCAACTTTCTGTCACCTGGTGATTTAAAGGCTGCTGTATATGTACATTTTATATGTGAACTATCTCTTCCATGATGGTTTTCTACTAATAAGGACAGGGGAGTGAGGTTCCGACTGGCCTGTTTTATATAACAGATATTCCCAGAGTATGGTGGAGTTGGAATGGGTGAGAGATAGGAAAATGAAGCCAGAGAAAGAAAATCCTTGAAACTGGAAGAATTAAACAAGACAAACTCCAGAAAAAAGTGTGCATAGAACGTAAATGTCAGGCCAATCCTTGAGTCTAAATATTGTTACTGTCAGGAGCAGCCGGCACAGGACAGGGCACCAGGGTCCTCCATGTCTCAGCAGCACCTTTGATGTTTCCTGTCTGCCTCCCAGGTGGTTCAGGCTCTCCTGAGTAAGCTGGGCTGGAAGGAGAAATAAGACGAAAGAAGGGTGAGGAAGAGGTGTTAAGAGGGAGCAAGAGAGATCTGGTGAGGAATATGGAAGGAGTGTGAGAAAATTAAGGACAAGGGAAAGAAAGCAAAAGAAGGAAGAAAATGAGATCAAATATGAGGAAGAAAGAAAAGAAAGCATGAGGATAAGACAAGCATGGAATCACAAACACAGTAGTGGGAGTCGGGATCACAGAGCTGAACTAGAGCTAGACATGTGAAGGGAGGCAGGGGACGTTGTGTGCAGAGGAGGCTCCTGAGAGTAGGGGAGGTAGGAGGAAAAAAGGCAAGAGGCCTAACAAAATACTGTTTGCTACCCCAGAGGTCTAGATAATAATTAATCATTTTTATGTCTATTGTGTTAAAGCTCTTAGTAGCACTGTGGTAAGAACCACATCCAATGTTGTTTCAAAACAATGATGCCTTTGGATGAGGCTGGGTGTGTGCAGGGAAGACTCAGATGGATGATGAAGGAGACGAGGCCAGTCCTGCAGGACACTGGGAGAGAGGCTGATGCTGAACCCTTGGGACTGGAAGTGATGCAATGCCTGTGAGAATGAGCAGGATGTTTACACGTGCCTGCCTTTCCCTAGGATAAAACTCTCAGCAATGTCCCACAGACAATAAAAAATAGAGAGAGACCCAGATTTGTGCTATTTCCAAACTGGGGACAGATCCTTTTGCTGGGGATAGTGTTCTAGTGGCACAACAATTGCTTGCTTTGTTTTCTAAACTTTGTTAGAGTAAGTCTGGTGCTGTGATTCTCAGGTGTCCTGTTATTTGGCACTGCAGAACACGAAGTAATTTGTGGTTCTGTTAATTCAACGTTTTAGTTGCTGAAGGAGCTTTAGTCATGCTAGTGCTTCAAAGATGGCCCAAAACATCGTAGCTGCTGAAGAAAACCTGGCCTTGTCAGAGTGAGACCAATCCAACAGGAAGCAAAGACCAAAAAAATTTGAATTTAGTTTCCAAGGGGGAGGGAAATTTGATTTAGAATTTTAGTGCTTTCTCTCATAATTTCATAATCAAATAATTGGGCCAGCCCAGTGGCGCGATGCTTAAGAACTGGCTTGGGATGCCAGAGGGCCCCGGTTCAGATCCCACATATGAGGGCCAGTGACACTGCCCTCCACAGCTAAGATGCAGCCCCTGTGGCAGTGGGTTGCCATGGGCTAC
>NW_017731620.1:1979048-1988528 GCF_001890085.2 Hipposideros armiger | reverse complement strand
CACTTCTCACCTTTTTGTTTTTGAAGTGCAATGAGGAAGTTTCTGCCTTAATCTCTTGGAACAGGAATGTTCAGTGGGTGATCCAGGCATCACATCAGTTGAGCCACACCTCACCCATGATGAGTTTCCTGGGCTCAGAAGCAGAGAAAGTTGAAACTTTTCTCTCTTTGTTTGCTCATTGCAGTCAAATTGAGCCCAGAAAGTTGTGGGGTAGATGGACCCCTAACATTCTGTCTTTCTTTTTCCTGATGTGTCTCTGAAGGAGACCTGACTTCTTTTTTTTTAAATTAAATTTATTGGGGTAACATTGGATAACATTATATATAAGTTTCAGGTGTACAACTTTATAATACAACATCTGTATACTCCATTGTGTGTTTACCACCCAAATATTTGACACCTTTTCATCACCATATATTTATCCTCTCTGTCCGCCTCCCCCTTCCCCTCTGGTAACCACTATTCTGTTATCTGCATCTATGAGTTTGTTTGTTTGTTTGTTTGTTTTCTTTGTTCATTTGTTCCTTTTGGTTTTATATTTCACATATGAGTGAAATCATATGGTTCTTGTCCTTTTCCATCTGACTTATTTCACTTCGCATGGCACTCTCAAGATCCATTTATATTGTAGTAAATGGCAATAATTTATCATTTTTTATGGCTAAATTTCCATTGTATATATGTACCACATCTTCTTTATCCAATCATCTATTGAAGGACACTTCGATTGTTTCCATGATTTTTTTGTTTTGTTCTGTTTTTAATTTTTAAAGATTTTTATTAAAATATAGGTAACATACAATATTGTATTAGTTTCAGGTGTACACCATAGTTATTCAACATTTATATACCTAAAGAAGTCCAGCAACCATCTGACACCGTACCACGCTATCACAATATTATTGACTATATTCCCCATGCTGTACATTACATCCCCATGACTTATTTGTTTTATACCTGGAAATTTAGACCTCTTATTCCCTTTCACCTTCCCCCCCCCTTTTTTAGTTTTTTAAAATACAGTTGATATTCAATATTATTTTACATTAATTTCAGGTGTACAACATAGTGGTTAGATATTTATATAATTTAAGAAGTGATCCCCCTGACTAGTACCTACCTCACACTATACACAGTTATTACCATATTGTTGATTACATTCCCTATGCTTTACTTTACATCCCCATGACTATTTTGTAATTAACAATTTGTACTTCTTAATCCCTTCACCATTTTCATTCTGATCCCTCAACCCCTTCCCATCTATCACCACAACAAATCTAGTACCCATCTGACACCATACATATTTATTACAATATTATTGACAATATTCCTTATGCTATACCTTATATCCCCATGACTACTTTGTAACAACCAATTTGTACTTCTTAATTCCTTCTGATTTTTTCACCCAGCCTCCCAACCCACCTTCAATCTGGCAACCATCAAAGTGTTCTCTGTATCTATGAGTCTGTTTCTGTTTTGTTTGTTAATTTTGTTCTTAGATTCCACATATAAGCGAAATCACATTGCATATATCTTTCTCTGTCTTATATATGAGTACTCCACTCAGCACAATACCCTCCAGGTCCATCCATGCCACCGCAGATGCCAAGAACCCATTCCCTTCAATGGCCGAACAATATTCCACTGTGTATATATGTACCACCTCCTCTTTATCCATTCATCCATCGATGGACACCCAGGCTTCCTCCATATTTTGGCCATTGTAAACAATGCTGCAATGAATATATGGATGCATATGTCCCCTCAAAGTAGTGGGGTTTTTTTGTTTTTTGTTTTTTGTATAAATGCCCTGGAGTGGGTTTTGAGTCCTTCATCGTCTCTTCTTATATCCTTTGTTTTAAAGTCTATTTTGTCTTGTATTTTGTACTGTTACCCCAGCTTTTAGCCAGTAAGCAAATAACCGTATTGGAACACCCTCCCAACTTACCTGATCTGGCCCCAATGACTTCTTTCTTTACCCGAAGATAAAGGAAATATTGGAAAGAAGGCATTTTGATGACATTCAGGACATCAAGGATAATATGATGACAGCTCTGATGGCCATTCCAGAAAAAGAGTTCCAAAATTGCTTTGAAGGGTGGAATAGGCGCTGGCATCAGTGCATAGCTTCCCAAGGGGAGAACTTCGAAGGTGACCTTAGTGATATTCAACAATGAGGTATTTAGCACTTCTAAGATGAGTTCACGAACATAATCGTCAGACCTCGTATACTAAGTATTACAATTTTAATACAGTTTTCCTTTCTTAAAATGTGTATTCATTTTTTGACATCCTCTGTATATAAAGTGTTATGCCTTCTTAATGAATTGTCCCTTTTATTATTTAAAATGTGCACCTTTGTCTCTTGTTACCTTTTTTATTTTGAAATCTATTTTGTCTCACATAAGTACAGCTTCATGGCTTTTCTCGGGATGCCATTTGCTTGGCGTATCATCTTTCTCCCCTCCACTTTGATACTATGTTTGTCTTTGTAGCTGAGATGGGTCCCCTGAAGGCAACATACAGCTGGGTCTGTTTTTTTTAAATCACTCACAGTACTCTGTGTCTTTTGATTGGTAAGTTGAGTCCATGTACATTTAGGGTGGTTATTGATATATGAGGACTTACTACAGCCAGTTTATCTTTTGTTTTCTGGTTGCTCTGTATTCTCCATTGTTTCTTTTCCCTTGTGCTTCCGTCTGCTATTTTCGTTTGGTGGTTTTCTATGATTCCCGCCCCCTGTTTCTCTTTTTCTTAATGTTACATGTCTCAGCTTTAGATTTTCATTTGTTAGTTACCATTAGGTTTTGTTTTGTTTTGTTTTTTCATTTTATTTATTTTATTATTTTTTTCAGTAATTTATTTTTTTATTGTGAAATAAACATTTTGAAATTCGTTTCAGCTGTACGACACAGTGTAATAGTTATACTTTTTACCCCTCAAAATGACAACTCCCTTCCCCCAATCTGCCACCCCCCAATATCATACATATCTGTTACAATTCCCTTGACTCCACTCCCACACTAATGTTTCATGTATACAGCAGTCCTTTTTTTTCTGATTGCATCTTATCTTCACCTGTACAAGTTCAGTCCTTTTCCTCCTTCACTTATATATTTTTAATGTCATGAATAATCCCTTTTATACTGTGCAATTGTTTCTAAATTGCAGAAGGTTTAGTCTTTTTTTTTAATGCTTCCCCCCTTTAGCATTTGTGTTATAACTAAATGTCTAATACCCTATTCTGAATTAGAGTTGTAATTTCCTGCTTCTGTCTATTGGTTTGTCATATAACTTAAAGTTTTATATGCTTTTATCTTTTTGTTTCAGGTAGAAGAGCTCTTTCAATATTTCTTGTAAGGCAGGTTTGTGGTGGTAAATTCCCTCAGCTTGTGTTTATCTGGAAAAGCCTTTATTTCGCCTTCATATATAAATGATAACTTTGCTGGATATATTATTCTTGGCTGGTGCTTCCTCTCTTCCAATATTTTCAATATTTCATACTACTCTATTCCAGCTTGTAAGGTTTCTGCTGAAAAATACGATGATAATCTTATTATTATCAGATGATAATATGATTATAGGTTTCAGTTTCCCTGGGCTGCCTTGAGAATTCTTTCTTTGTCATTAACTTTTGACAGTTTTAATATATTGTGTCATGAAGTAGGTCTTTTTGCACTGAGATAATCAGGTGCTCCATTAGCATCTTGGATTTGAGATTTCAGGTCTTTCTATAGGTTTGGGAAGTTCTCATTGATTATTTGTTAGAATAGTCTTTCTGTTTCCTTCTCCCTCTCCTCTCCTCTCCTGGTATACCCATTATTCTTATATTGCTCTTTCTGATGGAGTCAGATAGTTCTTGTAGAGCTCTTTCTTTTTTTAAACTCTCAATTCTCTCTCTTCTTCCACTTGAGTCACTTCTAGATTCAATCTCACTAATTCTTCCATCTGGTCTGCTCTGTTTCCCAGGCTTTCTAATTCATTCTTCATCTTATTTATTGAGTTCTTCAGCTTCAGAATTTCTATTTGGTTATTCTTTATAGTTTCAATCTCTTTGGTAAAGTACTCCTCCCCCCCCCCCATTGATTTTATTCCTGAGCTCATTAAACTGTCTTTCTGAGTTTTTTTTCAAAACTGAACTCTTGAATTCTGTCATTTAAATCACAGTCTTCCATATCTTTGAGTTTAGTTTCTGGAGACTTTTCATTTTCTTTCTGAGCTACCTTGGTACCTTGGTTATTCATTGCACTTGATGGATTATTTCTCTGCCTGAGCATTTGAGATAGTGAACTCTTCTTTTTAAGGTACATTTTTACTTTTAACAATTCAGCAGTTGATAGATAGAGGTCTTTCCTTTGTTTTCAAGTAATTGGTGCTTATAGTACAAATTTGTGTTTCCTCTTACCTGCACTGCTGACTTTTGGGATCACAGTGGGGTGGTGTTACCTTGGTCATGGAAAACTCCTTGTATTTCTTGAAGAAGTGGGTGTCCCCTCTCTGAGTGGGCCTCCTGGATCTCAGGATACCACCCCTGTGGTGGGATGTGGCTGGCAATGGGGCTCAGGGCCTCTGAATTTCCTCCACTCTTCTTTGTGATCAGAGGTTGCCAGCTGCACTGTGCTATTCGAGGCATCTCCACGGCCTTTACTGGGTTCTGTGTTATGGGTAGGGGAGGGGTAGGTGGGAGGTGGCTTTGTGAGTCGGTGGCTTTGCCTTCTTGGTAGCAATGGTGGCTTTTAGCTCATGGCTGCATACTGCTATGCTGCGTCTCTGCCCCTGTCATCCTGTTTAGCTACAATGGGTGCCAGGTCGAAATGTTGCTTCTGCCCTTCTGGCCCTCCAGTCAGCCATGTGAGGGCTTCAGCCAACTTCTTCCCCACTACTATGTCAGCAGGGGTCATGGCAGGAGCTGGAATGCATCTGTGTCCCCTATCTCTGTCCTTCCCCCATCCTGTATCCCCTGGTCATTTAGATGTCCCCTGCACCTTCAGATGTCTCAATGCATGGATCTCTCAGAGGTGTTTGTGTGTCCCACAGGGAATCCTTTGTTGAATAATAGTTGTCTGACTTGTAACTTTAAGGGGAGAAACCAAGGGAACTTCTCACTCTACCATGATGCTGACGTCACTTCCTAAAACAGGTTGAGTTCAAGAATGAGTATTCTGCTCTGCAGATCAAGTCTCACAGAAGGTGTTTCTCTGAGTGTGATGTCCTCAGCATCCCTGTGGATTTGGGGTGAGGTGGGAGGCCTTTGGTCTGAGCCACATTCTCAAACATAGTTCTCCAAAAGCCTTATATTTCAGGTATGACTATGTTCCTTTTGAGCTATTTTGTTAAAACAGTGGAAGGAGGAACCCTGAGGATAGGCTGCTGAATCTATAACAGAACAATTCCATTTTTACATGGAGATAAATCTAGCTATAACAGTAGATTTTGTTGGAATCCAATATTATTTCCATATTGAATTGCTTACAACCAATTGATTCTGCTTTTCCCAAATTCAGTATTTCTCAAGATTATAGTGCCTTAACCAACAAGGCTGAAGTAAGTTCAAAGTAGAGTTAGAAAGACATTTTTGTTCAAAAAAAGTTTCTTTATCATTTAAAAACTGTATGTGCTTATAGTCCCTCAAGTTTGAATCCCAAATGTACTGAAGAAAAACTATTCTTTTAGCAAAGATACTAAGAGTGAATAAATATTCCTAAATATCTATGAGGTGTGACAATTACATTCGCTAACTCATTGTAGAAAAACTGCTACATACCTCATTGCTGAATATCTCTATGGTCACCTTCGAAGTACTCCTCTTTGGAAGCTATGCACTTACACCAGTGCCTAATCTACCCTTCAAAGCAATTTTGAAACTCTTTTTCTGGAATGGCCATCAGAACTGTTGTCACATTACCCTTAATGTCCTGAATGTCATCAAAATGTCTTTTTTTCAATATTTCCTTTATCTTCAGGTAAAGAAAGAAGTCATTGGGGGCCAGATCAGGTGAGTAGGGAGGGTGTTCCAATGCAATTATTTGTTTACTGTCTATAAACTCCCTCACAGACAGTGCTGTGTGAGCTGGTGCATTGTCATGATGCAAGAGCCATGAATTGTTGGCCAAAAGTTCAGGTCCTTTAACTTTTTCACGCAGCCTTTTCAGCACTTCCAAAGAGTAAACTTGATTAACTGTTTGTCCAGTTGGTACAAATTCATAATAAATAATCCCTCTGATAGCAAAAAAGGTTAGCAACATTGTTGCAGCAAGTTTGCGAACTTCATTGTCAGAACACGTATCTTTTTACTAATTTGTTTAGGAATCTAAGAACCTGAAAGAGCCTTTCCAACAGCTACTATAACACAGTGTTACAGCTTTAATTGAGATTTATTGAAGTCCTGATAATATTTGAGTACCAATTCTTTCCCCCACCTAGTGTCTTAGTCTATCTGGGCTGTTATAACAAAACTGCCGTAAACTGGGTGGTTTAAACAACATATGTTTCTCACAGTTCCAGAGGCTGGGAAGTTCCAAATCAAGGTGCCCGCAGATTTGGTGTCTGGCGAGGATCCATTTTCTGGTTCATAAAGAGCCATCTTCTAGCTGTGTCCTCACATGGTGGAAAGGGTGAGAGCTCTCTGAGGTCTCTTTTACAGTGGCACCAATCCCACTTATAAGGGCTCTACCTTCATGACCTAATGACCTCCCAAAGTCCTTGCCTCCAAGTACCATCACATTGGGGATTAGGTTTCAACATAGGAATGCTGGATGACACAAGCATTCAGTTAAGAGTTTAGAAATGAGAATGGATTATTTAGATACTTGGGTCCTCTAACTAAATAATATAATTGTTATTGTTTGCACATCTATATTTAGCCTAGATAACAAAGAAACATTCTTGGATCTACATATGGTTTAACAACATAAAAAAAATGCCATTGTCAGCTCCATCTTGCTTAGTGAATTTGTTGTTTTTTCCACAGTAATGCAGGGCATTTTTACAGAATAAAATCATATTGTCCTGTGACAGCCTTTATAATCTTCTAGGTTGGATTAAAATGAATAAGTAACCACCTCCTGTTGATTTAAAATTAATTTGGAGGAAGACCTTGGGGGAGGGTGTAGTGTAGGTTTATAGATGCATACACTAAGTTACATAGTCTTTCAAGACTCCCAGGGTAGTTTTAAACCATTAATTTAAAATTTTAATTTTAAATATGACATAACCATCAGAAAATGACATTTCAAATCAAATTGAATTTCCTCTCCACAGGTGATATGGGGCTTTAACTTTGCCAGCCTCAGGGCACAAATTGTCTTCTTATCTAAGAGACCCATATTGTTTGTCATGAATTATTATTTAACTTAGTTCTCTCAGTGTAAATAAGATTCATTTTAGGTGCTGGTTAAGGAATGTTTTGAGCATACCTATAAATTAAGTTATTAAAGTTTCAAAGTGCACAGACCCTATAAAGGTATGCATGAAATGGGAAATGGATTAGGCTACAATAAGGCTTAAAATTTTATTTCTGAAGAATGGCATTTCCTAGTCTGTGCAAAATTCCTCACCTGGGATTCCTGGAATTCTTTCCTAAATAAACCCTCTGCACCTGAGTCCTGTCTCTGGCTTTGCTTTTGAAGGACACACACTGAGACTTCCTCCACCGAAGGCTGCCTCAAAGGCTGGGATTTGAGTAGTTTTAGGAGGGACTGAGAGGCGTTTCTGTCAAAATCTGCTGGGCATTTCCATACTTCATTTCAGGTGACTATTTCCAAGCTTATTCCTTGTCAGGAGCTCTGCCTTCCCTCCTCTGTGTCCCTTCCTCTCACTGGAGAAAATGGTAGAGGTTAAGAGAGGTGAGGGGCATGGCGCCTTTCTGTATTAGTTCCTATAAACTTTTCATAATTTAACAGAGAAGTGATAGAGCCAAATATATTTTAGTTAACGAAGTCAGAGTTATTAGTTTGCAAGACATGGAAGTTGTATCTTAAAAAGAAAGTGAATTTATCATATGGACACTTAATAGGAGATCAAAGAAATGAATTTGCTCAGGTCTCTGATTACAGAAGTTTGCATTAAAAGGAGCTGCAGATGGGAGTGGCAGTTCTTCTTGTCCTTCCCATCCTTTGCTCCAGAGCTCATACTTGTTTTTGTCATTGAAGCCTCCATTCTAAGTTGGGGCGGTTCCAGCCGCCCGTGGCCAGCCTGCACTTATCTTGGCTTGTGAAGAGCCTACAGAAACTCAACAAAATAAAAAGCCAATGAGTCAAAATTTTCTTACAACTGACTCTTCAATATATGCAAAACAGAAGAGGAAACCAACGGACTGTAACTTATTTCTTAACTTTTAAAAAAATTAAGATATAATTGACACATGACATTTATTATTTTTTGAAGAGGTGCCCTCTACAAAAGTAAAGGGCGATGTGCTGTGGAGAGAAGGGTGGGACAACAGGGAGAGAAGAGCTGAATTAGGATCAAGAGACATCTATCTGTGACTTTCTTCACTCCCGAAGCTTTAGCTGTGAGGCCATTGGTCTTTCGTGGCAGGAGGATGACATGACTAGTGCTAGATTTGCCTCCCTCCAGCCTGTACAGCTGGGGACTCTTCAATGAAGAGATGCTGAATGAAGTGGGACCCAGCACGTGCTTGTGGGGCAAGGCTAGCAAATGGCATCACTGGGTAGGTGGGGACCTTCTTTTGTGCTCCTGGGCATCGAGGATCAACAATCCAGAGATTGGACCTCACTGGAGAAAACAGTGAGGTCTGGACCTAGTCTTTCCCCCTCAAAGCATGGCTGGAACACACCCTGTGTGACAGAAGAAGGAAGAGATCCTCATCAGTGCACACGTGTTTCCGTTCATGAGTTGTTTAATAAAGTTATACAAATTCTTTCATCTTCACTAGTTTGTGGTGACTTTTATTTAACATTGCTACCATAATGAAAACCAGTGGAAAAAAACATGGACTTGGGGGTTATATCTTGGGTTCATGGTGCTGGGTCCCAGAGACCCAGAATCTGCAGAGGCTGAAGAAGGTATAGGGCAGGGAATTTCTGTGGTACTTATGATGTCTGCCAATTAAGTTCACAGACTTGCCACCGTGCACTTCCATTGGCAGCACTGTACAAACAGCTCGGTGAGGTTTCATAACCTTGGTATATCAGTGTCTCACAGCTGTGTTCATGTCTATGTGTGGTGGTGTCTTGCTGGGTGGCGTTCATTATTGTTGTGTGTTTTTGTGTGCCCTCTTGAGAACACCTGAGCTTGAATTACAGCAATGAACAAAGATTAAGTTTCTCGTTACACTTGGCAAAGTGTAAGTGAAATCAGGGACATGTTAGTTCAAGTTTATGGGGATAACGCCATGAAGAAAACAGCAGTGTACAAATGGATTGTTTTCCTGAGGGAAGAGAATGCATCACTGATGAAGAGAGGTCAGCGTGGCCAGTAACGAGCAGAACTGATGAAAACATTGCAAAAATT
>NW_017731620.1:1965940-1978255 GCF_001890085.2 Hipposideros armiger | reverse complement strand
CAATGCAAAGAGATTATTTGATTGGCTATAGCTTAAGTGGTTGCCTTATTTAAGAAAGCTTAATTGGCTCTTTGGGGTTGGCTGTTCTTAAGTTTCACTTTCTCAGATTTGAGCCACTGACTCTGGCTTGCCTTTGGTTTGCTTGCATATGCTACCAAAGCATTAGAGCTGCCCAGGATAATGGCTGCCTTAACTACTGTAACAGATGGGTTTATGGCAAGTTTGAGAATAGAATGGGGTGGGGTGGGGGGGGGTAGTTTTTGGTTTAGTGCATTGTGTGGCCTTCAAGTAAACTTAATTATAGTTCTGTCCTGGCCCATTTCAGAAGTTTTGGGGAACGAAATATGAAACTCTCATCTCACCTGTTTCAGAGAGGAATAAATATTAGGAAAGAGGCTGAGTGAATAAAGCAATGGAATTTTCCTCTAACCCAGGCCTGGGTTGACTCAGGTATTTTCTGTTAAGCCCAATGGCTGAGAGAGAACTAAGAGTGGGCAGGGTGGGGCTTGAGGGAGTGGGGAAGGGGAACTCTCAGCATCTCTCCTCACTCTAGAATGTTTGCCTTTTCCATTTTCTGAGCCTGGATCTCCACTGTCCTCTTCACAAACAAGGAGCTCTCGAATGATTGGTTCGATACTGAGACACCATCTATGGGTTCTAACCGGTCACGTTCACCAGTGGGTGGGATTCCTGTGCTACACGAGGCCACCTGGCCTGGGAAGCTCCTCTCTTCAGTTTTTCCTTCCATGGGGCTGAGGGGAACCTGAGGCAGGGCATACCCACTGCAGTAGGCTTTCTCTTAACATTTTATTGCCTGTATATTGCATCTTGCAGCAAGAACCTTTGACTCAGTGGCCAACAGGTGTTAAAACTGGGATTAAGTGACAATCAAGTATTCTTCTTTCGGCCTTGTGCCTACATTGTGGGTTCCAGCCCAACATCATCAGAGAACCTGGCGTTAAGGGTTATGTTCACCAGCTCATTAAACAGTGCCTTAATTTTTAATTAATATTCTTCCTTGAATGAATATCTTTTCAGAAGTCTCATAAAGAGCAATTCTTATTGACAGTGCAGGATTTGGGAAATTTGGGAACCTTTGTTATTAGCATGACCAACTGTCTTGGTTTGGCTTGACTGCGAGACAGGACACTGAGTGCTAAAACCTGGAAAGTCCCTGACAAGCCAAGATGCATTGATCGCCCTAACCAAAGCACATCTTAAGACCATTAAACCCCACATGTGAATTTAATTCCTACTACCTGTACATCTTTGGCTATGTTACTAACACTCTCTGAACCTTAAATCCCTCATCTGTAGAAAGGTGTTTATGAATATTAAATTAGACTAAATTAAATTTCCTAGCATATTTCCTGGTCCTTAGTAGCTAGTTTCACTGGTACCGCAGAACCTAAAATGATATTCTGACAAGAAAACACGAACTAGAAGGAATGAAAATACTTTTCTGGGTGAAAGAATTACAGAAATTTCCTGAACCCCTTTCTCGTCTCCACTTTTCATCCAAACGTTAAGCAGTACAGGGGCAGGACAACAGAATAATGAATGTATTCCACTCCTGGAATAAACCAGGGGCCACAGGTTCATATGGCTGCAGGGGCCGTGTTGGGAATGTGAATGAGTGACACAGGATGAGTGAGACGTGTGGCAAACTGGTTGTACACGGAAGAGGCAACTACGCAGCCCTAACAGGTAGTGGCCACATGGGAAGGAAGACCCAGTGTGCCAGATCTTACCAGTGTTTTCTAGGGAAGCCGGGTGTATAATTTTTTATGAGGGATATGCTTATTTGAATATGTTGACATTAAATTTAGGACTTTTGAAAACAATGTGAGTCAATCAAGACATTTCATTGGCTCTTAATCCTCTCACTGAGTTGCTTCAGAGTGAAACTGGATGTCATAATGAGACAACCAAAGAAAGTTTATTTTACCCAGACAGAGTAATCTTCATTATTAAAAGGAGACAAAGTAATTAAATGATGACCCAAAAAAAGGACACTGTCAGGTTTGGAATTTGGGTTATCTTGTAAATCTAACAAGCCTAAACCTGTGGGGTTGCAAAATTAGGAAGGTAGAAACTGGTAGCTTCATGAAGTGCTTGCAAGCATTAGCTGACAGATTTCAAAACAGTTTGAATATTAGTCAGCACAGATCTGCCTGCCAAAAAGGGCGGTGGTAAAAGAACATCTGCAGCCCACACAGATGCCCCCTGCTGAGCTAAACCTGGAGAGGAAATGGGCTCCCAGCTCTGCAGAAGGCAAAGAAGCTGAAACAGCAGAGTTTTACACAAAGTGGCTCAAGGCTTTCTCCACGGGTGAAACTGCTATTGAGCAGCCAGCAGCTCCTACACACTACACGCTTGACCTCTAGTTTTTGGTGACAAGACCTTCTGAGGAGTATTTGGACTCATCCTACTCAGTGAATCACTTACACTATATAACCAAAGTTAATTCTGTCATATGGGGATACTAGATAGATGATTTAGTGCTCCTGAGTTACAATAATTTCATGAAATGATGTCAAACCTCACTGAACCCCGGGATGTATCTAATTGCACTGTAGGGCCAATAAGGCAAACAAATCATGACCACTGTTAAGAAAGCAGCAGAGCCCGTGGTAATATTGTCCTGAATTTTCCAAAACACATAAAAGTGCGAATTCAAACAGAAACAGCCTGCCAAATGGAAGATGATGTGAGGACTCACCATTGCTGAGGTCTGCTCTGTGATTCCGGCGTCCGCATTGCTGGTGACACTGTCCCTCAGTGAGGCACACTGTTCGGCCACAGGACAGGAGAGGTTGTCGTTGGCCGCAGCTTCCTGTGGGTCCTGACTGTGCCAGAAGCGCTGCTGAGAGAGGTCCACGTATGTGACATTACTGAGGATGACAATGATTTCTTCCTTCAAAGATACTAAACAGTTTCTTTTCTTTTTTTCTTTTTTCTTTTTGACTTAACATATCCAAACAGCACCGCTATAGAGATGGGGACATAATTTTCTTTTTGTCTTTTGCTTTCCTTTATTCTTGTTAAAAGAAAAACAATTGATTCAGAGTTTAAATTTTGCTCTGTGACTACCCATTATATAAAGCCAAACAAAGAGAGTCATACTAAATTCTTCTCGACTTAAAAATAAATAAATAAATTTTAAAAATCTCTGTGAAATCATTTTAGGTCAAACCACAGCTATTAATCCCCATCACAGTGGTAGGCTTTGGTCAAAGAAGAAAAATCTCACATGTGAGTGAGGCTATGATTCAGGAAATGGCTTTGTGAACTTAGAAAATATTGCTGATGTAAGGTGATCTGTTTTATTATTAATCTACAATTCACCAGTTAGGCAGCTTAATGAGAATTGTTTGAAACAATGAAATCATGTTTGTTCTCAAGATCTCAGAATCATTGCTTGGAGGTTTGTCCCATATGAAAGATAATTTCCTAGAGTGAATTGTGTTAAGACAGTAGTAGTCCATGATGAAACCATACTCTTGAGTTCGAAAAGAGACCGGGCCGCTTTAAGAGAGAAACAGGAAGTTGTAACTAGAAGCCATCTGAATGCTAAGCCAAGGCTGAATGCTCACGGAGTAGCAATTTAAGTGGCTGTGTTTATTCTGAAGCCCTCAGGCAGCCACACTGCCCCAGGCAAATCTTGATAAAATAACCCTTTTCCAGGTTTCTAGTGAAGGAATCCTAAGAAGACCTGCGAATGGAAAGACAGCAAGTGTCAGAGAAGGATAGGTATCAGTTTCAACATGAGGGAGCAGTGGAGCTGCTTGTCTTCAATTTTTTGCTCATCCTTACCATTTTGACAATCTGGTTATTTAAAAATCATCGATTCCGCTTCTTACATGAGACCGGAGGGGCGATGGTGTACGGTGAGTGCAGAAATTGTAGGATTGATGTGAAACTTGTTGCTTGGGCGTAATTAGAGACTTGTGCTCAGATTGCAAAGTACCGAAACTGAAGAAAATGTGCTGATTGAAAAGTCATTAGCCTGATGAAAGGTGCTACGGCATAATGAATGCTTGTCTCTTTCCAGACAAGCTGCCGAAATTTACCTTGTCACAGTGTAAATGTCACAGTCCAGTTCTCAGGCAGCAGCCTCAAGCTGGAGCCTGTTGACAGATGCAGTCCATTGTCATATGAGGAGTCAAACTGGGGAGCTGTTTGTGTTTGTAAGGATAGACTTTGAAAGCGATGATTCTGCAGCCACAGAGAGCAGCCTTCTCTAACAGGTGGGACTGACCGGCATTAGAAAGTTCTAGGAATAACATCACAAAAATGTCTCAAGTCAACTAGTTTTCAAGGAGAAAATTTGCAGAAACATACCCCAGCTCTTCTATTGGAATAGTTGTGCTCAAATCCATTTAAATCATATGAGCAATGTTTTTTTTTCTTACAGTACACAAGAGTTTCTTTATATTTCTTTATACTTTTTATTTCTTAGCCGGATTTCAGACTTTCTAATTTGTAATTGTCATCATTAATATTATGTGCTATGTATCTTTTTTGGGGTGGGGGATGGAAATGCATTTGTTTAACATCTTAAGCTCCCGCGGTGTTAACCTTCCTGTGTAATTCACCATGCCACTCCTTGCAGAAAGTTTAATAAAATGTGACAGAGATTGTCCCGGCTGTACCCTCATCTTTGAAAGTAAAATGCAAGACACTAGTAATTTTAAAATTGATCTTATTGATGAAATAGTTCATTTTATCACTTTTATCTTAGCCTGATTATGGAACCTCGAAAACAATGGAAACAAGTGAGGCATTGCTAAAATTCATACCAAACACTATACTTGGACTGTTTTTTTCTTCCCTCCTTTTGGAAGTCCTGAAGCGTTTACAGCCCTGAGGTTCAGGGAACGGTATATGCTGACATTGTATATGCTGACACATGGTGTCCTGATGATAGCACTGTGGAGTCATGACAAAGGCCATAGGAAATGCTTTGCCTTAACTGGCTTCCACTGGGAGGTACTTAGGCTAGGAAAGGAAGTTTCAGGCTAAGCAGTGTCATTTCTTTCAGGAGACTGATGTGCTGATCCGTTCAGAGCGCAGAGTTCAATTCCTTTGTGTTGAGGGTCTTGAATCACACGACAAAACTCTCACTTGAGGGGGAAATGTTACAGTCAAGTTGAAGAGAAGTAGTCAAACAGAAAGGAAGTTCTGTCATCAGATGTAAAGCAGGAGGCTGCTTCTCCATCATCAATGGACCGGGGTCTTTCTCCTGACGTGGCTAACAAATAATCAGTGAGGAAATGGGATGTAATCTGAGAAGCCAGAAACAATGTAATCTTTGACATTAAATTAAAGGGCTAAATATGGTTTAGCAAAATAACACAGACTTTAAAATTATAAATCTTTATTAGAGGGAAGGATTTCTTTATAGCCCTGAATTTGCTTGAACTATGTATGACTCATTTACCAATTTCAGTTTATCTGTAATTGAGATACTGTTCTGTAAGGCTTTTGATTTCATTTGGTAAATTAAAATTAAAACATAGTTTGTACTCACAGCACATAAATGTAACTTTCATTTGGAACCTGAAAAATTTCAGATTACCTTTAATCCTGAAAAACTCCATGAAATTTTAAGTTGTGGTTGACTCACCAAGTGTTAGTGCATTGCACAATAGCCGAGAGGGCATGTCTTTAAAATGACATTCTTAAAGCAGTTTAGGCTTAAGGTTATGACGGTGGTAGTAAGTTGAGCTGTCTGATTTCTTTCCATTTTCAATTTTTTTTATGTGAAAGTTATTGAAAGCAAGTTCTGAAATGGTACAATGTAAAAGTTTTATAAAAATTATGAAGACATGCACATATATATATATATATATATATATATATATATATCACTCACTATTCCACTACTAAAATTTTGATTATCCTGAGTTATCCTGAGCTGCATCAATCAATGAAAAGACTTTTATTTTATTGTTGTTTAATTTTTTTGTTGTTGTTGGCATAGAATTATCATTGTTGGAATGTGAGGGTATTTTAGAGGTTACTTTTTCCAGCCCTCTCATTATACAGAGGAAGAAACTAAATCTTGGAGAAGTGAAGTAACTTCCTCAAAACTGAACAGCCACTCCTGGCAAGGTCCATGTGCTTGTGCTCATCCTCGTGTCTAATAAGGTCATGTTTATCTTAGAAGAGCCCTCACTGATAGTCTCTGATATGGTCTATATGGAGGGTGTTAGTGACATCTCATATTTCTTCTTCTTCAGGGATTATCTAAATGTTATATATGAAATGTTTATTAGGGACTTTCTGTCAGTGATGTAATAAAATAATCTGAAATTACAACAGAGAAACAAGACAGGACATTCTAATAAACATTTTTAAATGATAAGGGGAAAGGAGATGCCTAGTGAATACATTGTTTAGTAGCTATAAATGAATTTGAAATTCATAGATAAGGAAGTAGAACATACAAGTAAGGTTAGTATCCTTATTTCACAGGTGAAAAAACAAAGTCTCAGAGAGGTAGAGGTTATGTATTTAGCTGCTGAGCTGGAATTCAATCGCCGTCTCCAAGAGATGCCGAAGATATTTTAAAATAAGTCAGATCTCTCAACGGTCACCTTGGAGAGAGGCTGTGCCTGTGAGATCTAGATGCATCCTCATATTGTTTGTGCTTTCAAGAATCGCCAGATAGATTCTATTTTCTAGGAAGTCCCAGAGTGAAATTTCAGAATGAGACTATGCAAACCCCTTCATCATCAGAGGATAAAACCCATAGTTCTGGAGGGGTCCTGCCGGGGTCATGGTGATGATCAATGGGGAAGAAAAGAAACAAAACCATGGTTAAAATTTAAACTTTTAAAAGTTTCTTTCTTTAAAGGAGATGAACATTTGAGAGTAAACTGTACGTCGGTCATCTCCAATTTACAGATAGATACACTTGTAATGAAACATCTTCTAAGATTTTGCGGCCTGTATCCAATGCTTATCAGTGAATGTGGCTAACAGTTCCTCTCCTCTCCTGACCACTGCTCCTGCTCTCATCAGCTCATTGTAAACTGTGTCATTTTCCTCTGTATCGAGAACCATACGTATTTTTCTAAAACACTGAATTTCCTGTAATACCTCAGCCCGGTCTGCCATCTGCCTTTCTGCTGGTATTCCATTGACATTTCAGATATCCTTTAGAAAACATAATATATGTTCATGCATTTTACCGGGGATGCCAGTTAGAATGTTTTAGGGAGCAGGGCCTCAGGACATGAACGGTTACAGTAAAATGAGAGAACAAGTGATCAAACAGAACTTTTAACTGCCCTTTTACTTATTATTAGAAACAATTTCCAAGTTGTTAACCTTAAAATATGTGTGTAGCTTGGTTGGACTCTGTTCTTTGGAGGTGAATCTGCTACTCCAAATACAAATAATCCACTATATGAAAAATAACTTTTCTCTTGGTATTAAGGATTACAGGATGCTTTTAAAAGTAGCGGCAGCATTATATCAATATTTTTTCCCTCACCAGGAACAGTAATGTGTAATTGTGTCTCGTGACATCTTACGGCTCTCATTATTTCAAAATTGAAGGATCAGAATCCATAAGTGGTTTAGAATATAAGCCATAGTGATGTGCATTTAAATTGGACTAAAAGTTTAAATGACTATTAATGGTCAGAATATTGATTGACAGCAGCTGGTGCACTTAGCGCTGCCCACTTAGGACTCTACATTACCTGCTCCCGCTCATAAAAGAAAAACTGCTCCTTGTTTCCTGACAGCATTAAGAATTCCATTACACAGCTCTGGGGGCTCCCACACTTCACAGGACATTCCCAATGCCATGCACTTGTGGGCTAGGATCTGAGCTTAGGGCCAGAACAATTTAACCTCTTGGAATTCTACCTCTGATCTGATGGCCTCTCATTATACACACAGACTCTTAGCTTCTGTGGAAATTTTGCTCACTATTTAGGGGACAGAAGTGAAATTTAAAGCCACAGAGTTTAGACTTTGAATTCATTAAAGTATGTCATATTAAATTATTAAATTATGTCTGATCCTCTTAAGTATGCTTACCAGTTTAATAGGGCTAATTTAGGTCCCTCAATAGCATGTTTTTCAAGATGTAAAGAAAATATATAGTTACGTAGTGAATCATCAAGGTTTTAACAGCTTGTCATGTGAGGAGTCAAAGATCACAAGGCATCAATTTCATCCTAGCAGTGCTCAAGGTTCCTGAGGATAAAACCGGATTATTGGACTTGGTGTGGCCCCACCCTACTGATCCATCTCACTGTGCCCCAGCCTAGCCCAGCTCCCGCTCCCTGATGGCCAGGCCACAGGACAGGCTGATTACGGCTTCCCACCTTTCCCCTACCTGGAGGTCCTTCTGGAGGCCTTTTACTTGTTCGTATGTGGCATGCTTCACAGGGAAAGCACTGGATACTCTCTTGGGGATTCGGATTTTTAAATCCTGATGATTTTCTTTCTTTTTTTTTTTTTTTTCAGTAGCTAGATGCATTAATTTGGGCAAGTGACTTAACCTCTGGCCTTACTTTACTCATCTATAAAATGACAAAGAAAGGAAATAGATATCATTAAGCTCCCTTTCGGCTGCAAAAGTCTTGTAAAATTCAGGCCAAGACTGACTTCAGCCATTGGGCATCTCTCACCTCTTCCAGCCCAAACTAGTAGCTTTCTTCCCAGAATGCTGTCAGCATATAAAGATATCCAGTTCTTTCTCCAGACGGGATTTCTGGTAGTGTCATTTTACCCCACTTAGTTCTTCAGAGCCTGCTCGGATAAGTAAATCCTGTTGAAGTTTTCTCAGAAAGGTGAGGAGTGCAAGTTATGCTATCAGAACAGCAAGTGCTGCTCCAGGTTCCGGGCTTTGTGGTTGGGTGCCTGTCCTGTGAAGATCAGGATGGCTCTGGTTTGATTGGAAGGGCTCTGGAGGAAAGATACTTAGGGTTAAGGGCCCAATGAACTAAACTTCCTCTCCCTTTGGACATAAAAAGACCAATTTTAAGGAGCTTCAGAGATCAGGGCAAGGTTTTCCATGCTGTAAAGTGTTAGCCAAAGGAAGGTTGAAAAAGTGGGACGTTCAGAGGCATGTTGTTCTCTGTAGGTTTTTAAAAGTGAATTTTAAGAAAGTAACTTCCCATAGAGTCTTGTGTGCTTCTGAGTCCTAAGGACTATAGAGGAAGAAGCCCTTCAAGCAAATGGCTGTGGGGCCTCAAAGGATCCCCTCATCAAGACAATGAATTTATAATGCAGACTATTTAGAGATAATATATGTAGTCTAAAATGGAATTCAAATTATATGATTTCTGAAGTGGGGACATGAAGAATCAACATTTGTTAAACATTCCTCACAACAACCATTTTTAGATAGGGAAACTGAGGCATCAAAAACTAAGTAATTTGCCCAAGGTCACACATCTTCTAAATACCCTGGCTGGTACTCAGACTTTGACATTTTGGCTCCCTGTGGCCACCAGGTGTCACAATCCTGGGTGTGTTTATTTGTGCGTGTGTGTACTGGGGAGAGGTATTATCATTTTCATGTTACAAATGAGGAAACTGACACTGAGAGACATAAAGTAACTTGCTGGTAACCTATAGGGCCGAGCTTCAAACCCAGGGCCAGAAAACCCATGTTTCTTCACCTATATTACTCATTGGCCCTAGAAGAGGTACTGTTATTTAGTAAATGTTTACTTTGTACCAGGTGATGGTACCTTAAGAAGTTTACAAAGAAAGAGACCGAGATTTCTAACTGTATACATTATTGCTAATCCTCACTACACCCATGCAAATTAGGCATGATGACCTTTAATTTACATATAAGACATAGAAACTCAGAAAATTTACAGCTTGGCCAAGGCTGCACAGCATAACGGGCCCTGAAAGCTAGTGCTCTCAAACTTTAGCCACAGTTGTCCTCTCATCAGCGTCAGCTCTTGATGTGTAACCCTCTCTTGCAGTCAGGCATAGGGACAGTTGGTGAGGGGAGGTGGGTACCTCAGTTTTTCTTTTACCTTGAAGCTTCAGAAACATTATGCTGTTTATAGCATAAAACCCAGCATGGAAACCATAGCGGGAGCTTGTCCATGCCAAGTAGCTGGCTGGAAATGTCCCAGCCATGAGGCTGACTGGAAACACCTGCCCCAGCATCAAGGAAAGCAGTGTTGCCAGTCCGCATTCATTCTGGTTTTAAATAAATGCCTGTGGTTGTCAGATGGGTGTGGAAGGTACTGGAAATAGTATGAGAACGGACTGTGTCTTATTCATGTGGATCATGCAATATGGACTTTTGTCAAGTTAGTTTAATTGAATTGAATTTTTGGAAGAGGCTGAAGGTAGAATCATTAATTGCATGTCTGGGCTCGCCAGGCTCTGTGAAACCTGTGTGCGTGAGCCTGGGACAGCATGGATTTGGTGGAGCTCCATGACTGGCATGGGACGCATGTTGGTGGGAATTCTTGTCTTCCAGGACCATGCTTCTCAGTGTGGCCCCTGCACCAGCAGTATCAACATCACCTGAGAACTTGTTAGAAATGCAAATATGTGGGCCCCAACCCAGACCTACTGAGTTGAAACTCAGGTGGGGTCTAGCAATCTGCATTTGAACACCTTTCCAGAAGGTCCTAATGCACTACATTTTGAGAGCTACTTCACTAAGGAAAATAAATTGAACATGACATGCAGTTCCTAGTTTTGTCTCCTCTATTTCCTCCTATCTTTTCTCTTTCTCATTTCATTACTCCCCTGTGATGAAGACGGGGTTTGAGAGACAATTTCTGTTAGTTAGGCAGTCCCTCCCTCTTATATTATTTACAATACTTTGTAATGTTTCCACCCAGGGTTTGAGAAAAAGAGACTTTCGTGTAAACCAGCGGTTCTCAACCTTCCTAATTCCACGACCCCTTAATACAGTTCCTCATGTTGTGGTGATCCCCAACCATAAAATTATTTTTGTTGCTACTCTATAACTGTAATTTTGCTACTGTTATGAATCGTAATGTAAATATCTTTTTACATTGGTCTTAGGTGACCCCTGTGAAAGGGTCGTTCAACCCCCAAAGGGGTTGTGACCCACAGGTTGAGAACCGCTGGTGTAAACATTATAAAGTAAGAAATCATTTTGTTTTAGTCAATGTGTATCTGTATATTTCTTCTGTAAACTTCTTAAGATGGTTGCAAGGAAGGGTGTTAGCTATGTACAAGTTGGTGACTGAGATTATTTCTAGAGAAAAGTTGTCAATAATGCTGTTAGGAATCCCAAACTCTTGTGAAATGTGTGTGTTGTGTGTGTATTTGCGTATGTGTGCATTTGTGTATGTGTGTGTTGTGTCTGTATGTGTGTTGTGTCTCTCTGTGTGTGTATTTTTGTATGTGTGTGTGTGTTTGTGTGCATGCATGTGTGTGTTGTGTGATATGCAGCAAGGATGGGGCCAGACATTGACTCCCCCACCATGGTGGAAGATCTGAGAGTTGAGATTTCTGTCATTTCCCATAGTGCCTGTCCTCTGAGGAGGTAAGAACTGTGAGTGAGGCATCTCGAGGTGGAACAGCTTCGTGGACCACTTTCCACCTTGGAATGCCGTGGGATACTGTTGCTGGCGAGTACCCCAAACCTGTTCTGAAGCCCTAATGAGACTCTTTTCTTCATGAAAATGAGTTGATAGTGAGCCAGTGTAAAGCAATAAATTTGTCCTTTCAGCAACACCCACACTTTCCTTTAGTTCTTTGAATTTAGAAGGTTGGTGGGAAGACAGGGAAAGAACAAAAACCCTAAATAAGCAGACGGCATTGCCTATTTTTACTCTCTGTCCCTGACTAATCTCAGGGCAAAACTAAGCTGCTAAAAGGGAAAATGTTAAGAAATGCATTTAGCATTTGAAATTCAAACCCATATCACGTCACTAAATCAGTGTTCTGACAAAGACTTTGATAAGATGGGGGAGGTGGGTGAATATCAAGTAGAAAGTTAAAATTTGTGGAGAGGCCACTTCAGGTTTAATATTTGTGAATTCTGTCTTACAAACACGTAAATGGTGTCCGCTGATTTTGCTTTCTTAGAATATTTGTCACACCCTTTCTTTCTTTATTTCCACATTTGAATCCCTAGTTCATATTTTTAAAATCTGAATGACTGAAATAACATTACACACTCCCTGCCTTAAAGAGTCTCCCACTGCAAAAAGTCCTAAAAATGGTAAAGAACAGTTTTCCTTAGGCTTTTTTTTTATTCCGGTCATCTTGACGTTCCTCTACTCCAATTCCTTTGCTAAATTCTTCTTCATGTAAATAGAAATGATTTTCAGTGTT
>NW_017731620.1:1962695-1964223 GCF_001890085.2 Hipposideros armiger | reverse complement strand
AGTATCATGTGGCAGTTAAATATATACCTACGTGACCGTCTGATTAGATACGTGCAGACAACTGGGCCTGTTGTAAGGTGCGACTGCATGTGAGTCCCCCCTGCAGAAATGGGACCTGAGGGCACCTGCTGGAGTGAGCCCTGCAGTGGGGCAGCATGTGTGATGGTGTCTGAGCACACTCAAGGGTTTGAACACAACCAAAGGGATTTTAACACTTTGCATTTTAAAAGTCATTCAAAATCTGTTTCATTATATGTAAATATGATCATTATGTACTTAAGTAAATCCCGATTGTATTCCTCTCAGAAAAGCCCTTTAGGGAAAAGCTTCAGCATCTTGTAGAGTGACTGTCAATAAGATGCAGGAGAATTGGTTAGGAACTGCAGGCTTAACATTAGAAGAGACTGGACTTTTATATAATTTATGAAGCGATCCCTCCATAAGCCTAGTACCCATCTGACACCATACATGATTATTACTATACTATTGACTATATTCTCCATACTGTACTTTACATCCCCATGACTATTTCGTGACTACCAATTTGTACTTCTTAATCCCTTCACTTTTCTCACCCAGCCCTGCAAACCCCTCCCATCTAGTAACCGTCAGTTTGTTCTCTGTATCTATGCTGTATACCTGAAACTAATATAAAATAATATTGGGTGTCAACTATAATTAAAATTTTAAAATAGTCGCAGGGATATATAAGGAATAGCGTCAATAATATTATAATAGCAATGTACGGTGTGAGATGAGCAATAGACTTATTAGGGTTATCACTTTGTGAAGAATATAAATGTCTAATCACTATGTTGTTTTGTACACCTGAAACTAATAAAAAAAAGAAGACGAGACTTAAGAAACATTTGTACCTTATTCTTACTGAAAATCAGGATCACAGGATTGGGTAAAAGGAAAAGAGCTAGTAGGGTTTTAATATTTTAGGACCAGGGCCATATTTTATTCATTTTTCTAACTCCCATGGTCCTAGCGCAATGCCTTGTGTGTCTGCGGCATGAAAGCGCAAGGAGGAGGGAGGGAGAGGAGATTTCTCATATTTTCAATGTGGCGAAGTGAGAGCCAGTCCAGAAAGACACGGCTCATGTTTCTCAATACTTCTCATTCATTTAGATTGCTTGTGAGGCTGTTCCCTCCGCCCTCCCTCCTCCCTGCTCTCCTCTCCCGCAAACATCACCGAGTTCCCACACGTCAGGCTTCTGCTCCGAGAGTTCCAGTGCAAGCTCCCATGGGGTGTGATGTTCCTTACAGGGGATGTGTTAAAATGTTGGTCTCTGACTAACTACATACCCTCAGAGGATCCTTTTCTTCTCCACTCCAAGGGAGTTTGTGGACTTGGAGAAAGTTGGGTTACAGCTCTGCCTGTGTTTCACTTTTCTTGAGGAAAAAGGGATGAAGAATAGCACAGAGACTGCCCTTAACAATCTCATTGTCTAGTGGGGGAAACAAAGCCAAGGTCTGTAAAGCGATGCTAAATAGTATATCTTTATAAAATTAGGCAGAAGGG
>NW_017731620.1:1956132-1962350 GCF_001890085.2 Hipposideros armiger | reverse complement strand
CACTGCTTTGTGGGGCAGGCTTCCTTCTTTTCCCCTGAGTGGGTAGGTTCCTGATTGCTGATTCACCAGTGAGAGTGGTGGTGTGTGTCCGTAAGCCGGCAGCCAGCCTCGTCCTTCCTTCTTCTGTGCACAAATGGTTGGTGCTCTTTATCCTGTGGATTTGTATGGGTCAAAAAACAACTCTGCTTTATTTAGGATTTTCTTCCTACTAGCAATGCTGCTTTATCTGTCACCTGCTTTCATACAATACTGTAAAGGAGCAGGTTAACCCAACACTTCCTGTGTGTGTCACCTGTGGCTAAAGCACTGAGTGGATGGGTGGCTGTTAAAAGCATTATGGGTAAGTGTCTGGCCTCTGGCATTAAGGATTTTCCAAGTGCTGCTACTGCAGCGGGGGCACACAGTGGGAGCGTGTGTTTGTTACATGAGCACACTGAGGCTCTGCTTCCCCCACTAGCCCTTACACGCTGCCAAGGATGTCCTCTCAGCCCTTGGGGTTGGGAGAAGCAGAGTCAGAGCGGTTTGTCTGGTGTGTTAATTTGTGTTCTCTGAGAAGCAGACACTGGGAAGAGATTAGCTGTGCACAAAATTCCTTGGGGGAAACTCCTTTGAGGGAAAGTGGGTGAGGAGCCTGCAATGCATGTGGGGCAGCTGTCAGACTTGGGTCCAGCCCTGAGCCTGTGGAGAGAGGGAAGGAAGGAAGGCTGGCCGGGGGAAGGTGTACGCTGGGTGCAGTTAGTTCTACGGGAGGTCTGGCAAGGCTGATTGTGATGCAGGATGATTTGCGTGTGACTGGGATTTTGGTCTCACAGCACCGAAGAATGGAGACACAGATCAGAGAGGCAAAGTTGCAGAAAAGAACAGTTTATAAGAGCAAAGAGGCGCACAGCACTCTGAAAGAAAGAGGGCACCCAGAAAGTTGGAATGCCCCCTAACTAGGGGGGAGGCTTCTATTTATATGCTTTTCCTAGCCTATCTGGAGAGAAAACTGGTGTCTATTAGTACAGATTTATGTAGCCTGGAGAGGGCTTCTCTAAACAACTTAGTTGTCCCAGAGCATAATTAGTGCTTTTGCTCCAGCAGGTAGGTGTGTTATCTCCAGGCTGGGCTCTCAAGGCCAAGACTGAGGCTTCTCCTGGAGCATAATTGATTATTCTGTTCTTGCAGGAGAGTGTTATCTTAAAGTTGGGACTTTTAAGGCTGAGGCTTTGATGATATTTTTATTTGTTGCTCATTTTACCGGGGAATTTCTAACTGCCTAATTGTTACACTAGCTAACCTGTCTTAATTGGGTGTCCTTGAGCCTTGGTGGCCTTCCAAGGAGTTCCATCTCCCTGTCCACACCCCTGGTCAGTCTTTGGCTGACCTCAGTGTGAATGTGGTCGTGGACTCCATATCACAGAACCTGAGACCACGATCAACTTCACCCCTCCTCATGGAAGGTCTGTCTGAGAGGTGCATTTTCATGGCTGTTACATCAGGTCACCTCTGGCAGCAAGCAGCTTACTTCATTTACTCCAGAGTGCCTTTTCTGGAAGCCTGGGACTAGAGCTGGTGCAGAGGATAGAGCAGTGCCATTTAGGTTTTGAGGCTTGTATGGATTTCACCACAGGGGCCCAGCTACTAGGTACTCATTATTATGACAAATACTTGTTTTCACTGCTTGGGGAAAAAAAAAAAAACAACCAGTGGACACTTCATATTTACTTCTTGTTATTGCATTGAAAGCATATTGCAAAAATAAGTGGCTTACCCTCTGGGGCACTGGTATTAATACAGGTTCTTTCTGTTCAGTCCCCATGAAGACAGTATCTTGTGCTTTATATCCCACTTGAGTAGAAAGCAGAAGTCATAGCATCGTTTATAGTACCTGCCAAACCACTTTTAGACAAATGAATCCTTCATAGAGCATTGAAGAAGCGATGTTCCTACACAGGCGCCCTAAACGACTTTCAGTGTAGACGATATGTCTCTCTTTCCTGACTAGTTTAATTGTAGTCGTTTTACAGCATACATGGAAGGCTGTCCACTGTTGTCTGGCCGATCAAGCTGTCATGGTGGTTATATACCCACCACTTGCTTTCTCTTGATAACAAAGGTCAGGATACAGCATCTCTCACTATTATAAAGGAGTAGGCCAAACATTGAAGAATAAATAAGGTAAAATAGTCTTGAAAGAAATCTGTTTTCCTTCCTACCTCTTACTCTAATTCATTGCCAAACTGATAGGTCTTATATGAAAATCTGATTGTTTTATTCTTCTGCCTAAAATCTTTCAATAGTTCTACATTGTCATTGGGTTAAAACTAAAAACTTCTTAGCATAGCAGAGGAGCCTCTGTATGACCTGGCCCTCACCTATGTTCTGCTGTCTAGAGTTCCCTCCCTCTCTCTCTCTGTCTCTCTCTCTCTGTCTCTCTCTGTCTCTGTCTCTGTCTCTCTCTCTCTCTCTCTCTCTCTCTCCTCTCTCTCTCATATCTCTCTGTCTCTCTCTCTGTCTCTCTCTCTTTCATCTCTCTCTCTCTGTCTCTGTCTCTCTCTCTCTCTCTGTCTCTGTCTGTACCTCTGCCTCTCTCTACCTCTATCTTTATCTCTGTCTCCATCTCTGTCTCCTTTTCTTCTCTCCTTGCCCCACTGTTGACTCCCTAAATTGACTAGATTTTTTAAGTCTTTGTGTATTTATACATTACATTAGTTAGGTTATCCTTGTGAGTGTTAACACAGAAACACTAACATTTCAGTGACAAAAGTCACCTTTTCAGTACAACAAAAGTTACCTTTCACTCATGTTAGTAGTCCCATGCAGGTATTCCTGGTTGATAGACAGCCTTTCCCCCACCCGGTGCCTCAGGGCAGGCTCCTTTGTTCCCTCCCCATCCATCTGATGAATGTGGAAGAGAAGGGAGAAAACCTACCTACTTCTTCAGTGTTGTGGCCTGAAAGTGACACATATCACTTTTACTTAAATTCCATTGTTGAGAGCCCACCCAGATGCACAACAGCCAGGAAACAGTCTCTGGGTGAGTGGTCATTTCGCAGCAGCTATTTCACACATTGGTGAACATAAATCTGGGGAACTTTTCGCTGCCTCTCCTGTCACTCACATGCCACTGCCCACGTGTGCAGCCTGGGTCCCAGCTCATTCCTTGATTCAGCTCCTCTGGACAAATCGTATGTGACCTTTTGAGATTCATCTACAGCTTCATCATTCAAAGGGCTTTGGAGTGTCTCCTCTCTGTACTCATATACCACAGAGTGCTTATCAACTGTCATAACACATGTCACATTGTGTTATATCGTTTGCTTATGGGTCTCTTTTATAAACTGCAGCTCCTATAGGACTGGGACTGTATTTTTATTTCAAATCTATAAATGTATGGCACAAACTACATACCCAACAAATGTATTATTAAATAAATGAATGGTTATTAGATGACTGGATTCACAGAGAGTGGTAAGACTTCCAACATTTGATGTTTTAAAGAATGAACTTTATCTTAAAATAGTGGATTTATCTTAAAGCACATAAATTAATCCTAATTTTAAATTGAATATGTAGGCCTCTGAAGTTTCTTTGCTTTTGATAATAAATCAATAATATTAAGAGTTCATAGTTATCAGATTACCATGAGCATCCTAAGAGTTTATAAATTTAAAAGTCAATGATTATTACTTGGGTTCCACTCTACACTATAAAAAATGCTATGTCATTAGAATGCATTTGGCTATGGTTAAGCTGAAACTTGATTCAAAATTGTTTAAAAAATTAGAAATGTATTATGTCCAAAGCGAGAAGTCTAGAATTAGGGTAGCTTCAGGGTAGGTTGATCCAGTGGCTCAGTGAAGTCATCTAGGACCTGGGTTCTGCCTGTATCTCAGTCCCACCATCCTAAGTATATTGACTGTGTCCTTGGACTATATCCCTCAAGGTCACAAGATACCTGCCAGCAAAAAAAAAAAAAAGAAAAAAAAGGAGAAATATGTTGCATTGGTCATGTCCTGAGGGAGTGAAGAAAAACACCTCTCCCCCAACCATGGTGAATATATGATTCCTTTTGGTCTGATGGGACTGTCTTAGGTATATGCTGATCTGTGGGCAGAAACTTTCCCCAGGGGAGTTCCATCTCCTATGTGATTATATTACTCAGTATCTGTCACAGAGCAATGGTTTACTTAAAGCACATGGTTGGATAGAAGAGGCAGGTAGCTCTTCTCTCAAAAATATATGGGTCCATTAGGAAGAAAAATGAGGGGGGAATATATGCTGGATATTTAAGCAATAGTTTTCATCACAAATATTTAAAGAATGCAATCTATTGAACTGGTGTGTCTATGAAAGAGTGAACAATCTAAACTGGGCAATGACAATTCTTTTTTCTGACACTTCTACAAGTTCCAAATCACATATATAAAAAAAGCATCCAATAGTGAAAATTTTAGATTGTGTTCCTCCAGTGAAATTATGTATTCTTTATTTTAGGCCTCATAATGGGATTAATCTTACGATATGCAACGGCACCAACTGATATTGAAAGTGGAACTGTGTATCACTGTGGAAAACTGGCCTTTAGTCCATCAACTCTGCTGATTAATATCACTGACCAAGTTTATGAATATGAATACAAGAGAGAAATAAACCAGCACAACATCAGTCCCCACCAAGGCAATGCTATCCTGGAAAAGGTACAGATCCTATCTGGTCAGAGTTTCTTTGTTTTCCAGTATAAATAATTGCATGATATATGAGCCACCATGTGTAATATATTCACAAACATACATATGTCCTTGTTCAATTCTACACTATTGGGGTGATTTTATTAGCTAAAGTGTTAGCACCTTGGTATATACTTATTGTAAGCCCAGTTATCTGTTTTTTTAACTAAAAGTTGGAAAAGAGTACTTTTTCATATAATTGTTTTGCAAGCCATAGTTGCTTTAGGTAAAAAGATAGTAGTAGTTCAGCTGTCTCTGCCTTTCATGATACCTAATTCAAGTTTTCACATGTGTGTTTTAAATCTATCTTCTATCTATCTATGTATCTATCTATCTATCTGTCTATCTATTATCTATCATCTATTATTTATCTACTATTATCTATCTATCTACCTGTTATCTATTTTTCTTTCTATCTATCTATCTACCTACCTACCTACCTACCTATCACCAGATGGCTACTCAGTTCAATTCCCTGAACTTAAAAAGAAAGTGGGGGAGGGATGAAACAGAGTGCATACCTTGATCTAGGATGACTGGCTTTTGACTGTCAGCCCAAAACACTGGCCACTTGGCTGTTTATAAATACATTTATAATAGATCGATCTCAATAGATCGTTACTCCATCAGTTTAGTTAGAGAATCTTCAGGTAGAAAAAAGGAAAATTGTGAAGTGATTCATCTTTCAAAGATAGTTTTATTATTGCAATTTTGTGAGCTGCTTTCAGGTCTTAGTAGGAACACTTCCTTCTGCTCTCAGGACTCTGGGTGAGAAAACAGGTGACGTTACCTTTTGTGGTGCCTTGTATTCTATGGATCAGCTTTTGGAATAAGTGAATTTGTGTTTAACTATACAAGTATGTGCTAAGAACCAGAACTTCATGTGACTTATTCGAGGTCCTTTTGGGTCAGAGCTGAGAGCATCCTTGATATTATGGAACTATATTTCATCACTTTCATCCCTTATGGATTTAGTTTTCTTTTAATATACACATTTTTTTTTTCATTTTGAGAGATTTGGGGCAGGAAGGGAGATATTTGGTTTGCCATTTTTCCTCATTCAAGATGGGTGATATTTAGTGGTATTTTCCCCACATTATCTTCCACTAACACATTTCTGGGTTAACTTCCTCCTAGCACTTGGTGAGGGCTCAGGAAGGTCAAAATAATAGTATAATATTTGCCTAAATAAAACTTAGTTAGGAAAGTAAATTGAAGCACACAAAAAGAAAATTAAATGACATATTTCTGAAATAAATAGGAGCAACTTCTAGATTTGCTGTTTTGGATGATCTCTTCCATGTGATTCTTTCTGTTCACATGGATAATAGAAAATTATTTATGTTGAAATAAACAATTTTTAAAAATGACCTTTTGGGCTGGCCGAGTGGCGCGTTGGTTAGGAGTTGGCTTGGGACGCCAGCTCTGAGCAGCTGGGCCCCGGTTTAGATCCCACATGAGGGCCAGTGATGCTGCCCTCTACAGCTAAGGTGGTGAACAACAGCT
>NW_017731620.1:1951781-1952787 GCF_001890085.2 Hipposideros armiger | reverse complement strand
ACTGCCTCACCCAGGAAGAGCACAGTGATAATACCAACATGGGCCAGTGAAGTGATGTCCTCCACAACTAGACTGAAGAACAAAAGGGCAGCAACTTGTCTATTCCCCATCCCTGATTTTCCAACGCTGTTCCCCTCCCCCAATTCCCCAATAAAATCTTTAAAAAAATGACTTTTTTAGAAGCATAGGGTTTTAATTAAAACAAAATCTTCAGTTTTACCTCTGGTTTAGTACCTGGACATAAAGTATTTCCCTCTTTGCTGTCTTACCTATGTTTATCCTCATTTCTAAGCAGCATTGTTTCTTCAAACAGGTTGACCCCCAAAGATGAGGATAATTCTCTGTTAATTTTGTTATCTCTTAGGATTGTCAACAAACACCTGATCAGAAATTTTGTTTCTGTATTACTGATATATAGATTCCTTTATCAGCAGCCAAAACTCCAGTGTTTGCTTTTGAAAAATTAAGCCAAGAGATGAAGAATGTATCTAAGTTGCTGGGATCCTCTTGGTTTTTTTTCATCAGATAGATTTTGAATTCTGTATATAAAATGTTTAATTGCCCTTGAATGGCTGAAGTATTTTCTAGATTAACTGCTAAGTCATGTGACTCATTGAGTCATAATTAGCATTTATCCCTCCACACATCCAAGGTGGGCAATAAGTGACTCAGTACCCAGAGTACATCCTCCTCTCATTGTTGGTGGAGAAAGACATGTCCACTGGCACACTTAACCATTTTAGATGACTTTAAATGGAAAGGATCTGGTTTATAAACTGCCAGAGTATATCTTAATGCACATTTTTTGTTGTTGTTGCTTATGTGCCAGTGTTGGGGGACTCTAGTTAGTCTTTGAAAATAAAAAAGCCATAGTCTGTATTCCTTATAGGAATTTTCCACTGCATGCAACTATTCCTATCAATCAATCAATTATTCTGTGTCAGATGCAAAAGGATTCCAAAAGAGGGTTCATTCATTGGAAGCCTTTACTAAATAATGTTTGGGA
>NW_017731620.1:1941697-1950823 GCF_001890085.2 Hipposideros armiger | reverse complement strand
GGGGCAAGCACTATGGGCAGTCTATCTGAAGTGTACCTGGCGTATAAGACGACCCCCCACTTGGAGGCATATTTTTCAGCGCCAAAAAATCGTCTTATACGCCAGCAAATACGGTATTTGTAAAGTGGGGCGATCAGCCCTATTTTGTACTATTGTTTTAATGTTTAAATGAGATGCTGTGGATAAAGTGTCTGGCTGCCATGAGGCCCTGTACAGTGCACTGCTATCACTGCATCTGCTGCTGCCTCACTGCCACTGCTGAGACTACTGCCAACAGCAGCACCAGCCACCATTCTGCCTCTGACACCAATGCTGCCGTGGCTGCTACTAAATAACATCTGAGTGTTTACTATATGCCAGGGATTAATAAAATGAGTGTTTGTCTTTTTAATTTATTTAACATCTGTTGGGGAGATGAGACCAATGTATAACATAAGCTGATGGATGATTTAGTTCTAAATTGTATCCTATAGACTATGAGGACTTTAAAGCTTTATAGATTAATTATCACAGATGCTTGAGCCTGTTAGGGAGGCTTCCTGCAGGAGGTGGCACTGAAGAAGGGCTTTGGAGGATGGACATGGGTTGGATAAGGAGTAGGAGTTGGGTTCAGAGAGGTCACTGGACAGGATGGATTGCAGGGTGAGGCTGTGGGGGTGTGGTTATCTGGGCGAGAAGGGAAGAAGGCTTCTCAGACTCTTTGGATCAGCAGAACCTGCTTGATATATAGGAACAGTGTGAAGAGAAGAATCCAGGATTCCTAGAGAGGTAAGAGCGGGAAAGAAGATTTGAGGCTAAGGATGAGTGAAAACGACCCTGATCTGCATATAACAATCATCTAATTTAGAGCAAGAAAGAGACCTGCCTTCTTAAAGTTGAGCCCCATCATTTCATAGATAAGTAAAACAAGAACCTAAGCACTGAAGTTGATTTAAGTCAGTGGTTCCCAAACATGCCTGCAGTTTAGAGTCACTTGAAGCTTCAGAAAATCCTGATGCTTGTGTTCCACCCCTGGAGTTTGTGATTTTTCTGGTTCAGGGTGTGTCCTGCTCCTTGGAACGTTTAGAAAGTCACCGGGTGACTCTACTGGGAAGACAAGTGTGCGACCCAGTAATTTAAGCTCTGTGTTGTGTTTAGGTGAATGTGGTGAGGAGAGAAACGTCGCGGGTATGCTCCTTCCCCTCACGCCCTCTGCTGCAGACTGCTCAGCTCCTTTCACACAGCGCTTCTGCTTCAGGACCTCTACACAGGTCATTCTTTCCATCTAAAGTGGTGTCACTCCTGCTTTTCAGAGGTCAGGCTCCTTCTTACTCCTGGAATCTTGGCTCGAAATGTCACCTCTTCAGAGAGGGCTTGCCCCTGCGATTTCCTCCCCTGCAGCGCCTCTCTCTCTCCTCTCGCTCTTTTCCGCTCCCTCTGTTTCGTTTCAAAGTACTTACACCTCTAAAATTCGATATCCATTTCCTTGCTTATTAGTTATCATTCTCATATTGTTTCTTGTCTACGGGGCAGTAACCTTCACAGAGGCAGGGATCATGCCTTTCTGTTGACCAATTATCCTTAAAGCCTATCACAGCACCTACTGCGTCATTGCTGCCTAATAAATAATATGTGAATAATGGATGAATGAGCGAAAGAGTCTGAAAGCTTGTTAGAGCACGTACAACTAGAGGACTGGAATTATCATCTGGGAGTTGGTAGAATTATCCTAGGTGCTTAATGCTTGAAGAAACTAAGGTTTTATCTAATTTTGTTGTGTACGTACAGGTATCAAATTTATATCTAGAGAAATTACATTGTGAGTCCAGGGTCCCACTACTGGTCAGAGACAGAAGCAGTACCCATTGCGCTGTACCCTGAGTTCTGCATGGCTAATCGTACCCCACACCGCTGGACAGGCTCCCAAGTGGCCCTGCGGACAGAGAAAGGCAGGGTGTCCCAGGCCGAGGCCTTGGAAATCTCACAGTGAGACAGGTAGAATCAGATGAGGACTAGTGTTACAATACAAAGAGAGGAGGATGGATGGTCAGCGTACAAAATGAGGCTCCACACAATGGAGTCCCAGAAGCCACTGGTGCGGCCTCACTGAGTCCTTTTCTTTTGGGTACAGATTAAAGAGTGTTTGGCCCTTGTTTTTAACAGTTACAGGTTAAGGAAATGAGTTTTACTCTTAGTTAGAAGAATGTCATTTAGAGGCTTGGATGAAATTCTTGACTTCAGATTTGGAAAGGCTGAAACGAATTCCCGTGCTATGTGATCGCCTCTTGGAAGATTTATAAGAGCACGTGTATTTCTGGGGTGGTGAGGTATTGATGTGCTGGGAAACAGTGTCAGGCTTGATGGCTCCCTGAGTCCCCAGTTTTATACTGAAGAGAAAGTACAGAACTGGAAAATATGAGAGCTGCTGGTACTGTGCTTTTATGCCACGTGTAAGCACACAAAAATTTCAGGAAATATATGCCTAGCTTGTTTTGTTCATGCTCAATACAGATAAAAGTATGGAAAATAAAATATATATTTTCACTTAAGAATTGGTGAAAACAGTACTTTTCTATACATTATGAGCAGCTGATGATCTCAAAACAACCTTCTGAGAGAAGAAAACTAGATCGTGTTGATTTGCATGTATCCAGTCAGTGTTTGCAACACCATTTGTCAAATTGTTCTGTGGATGCAAGATAGCCTTCCCTAGTTTTAACTGAATGGGACCTATATTCTATTACATAATGGCTTTACAAACATTAATTTGTAGTATGATGTTTAGGTATACCAAAATGTCCACTAAGCATTTCTGAATTTCATATCAATAGGAAGTTTAAAACTTGCTTTTGAAATGCAGGTGATAAAAGAACTTTCTCCATCATACATTCATTCTTTGAACACAGATGAACTTAGTGAGTCCCATCAGTTTTAGTTCTGAAATAAGGAATGGTCTCAAGGAGTTTATTAGTAAATTAGGGGGAAACACAGCATATGAATAAATGAATAAATATACCATAAGGCAGTTATCAAAGGATTGAGTCAAATACCACAGGCAGTCAGAAATATCTTGTTAGGGTAAGAGGAAATATTCCAAACAAGGATAGTTAATTGACTGGTGATGGTGTATGTGGTGTGTGGAGGTGGGAGAGCCATTCTAAGCAGAGAGAAAAATATGATATGGAGGTGGTAAACAGGGTAGAGAATATTGCAAGAAACAAAAGCATTTTTAATTGGTTGAAGTATGGAAGACCAATGAAACATAGGGCTGGAGATAAGGGCAGAGCTTAGTAATAGAAGCCCTTGAATGCCAGATCAAGCAATGCCCACCCTATTTGTAGTCAGTGGAAGAGTAATGGTGACAAAAGCAAAGTGATATTAAGGCTCCCATGTCCATGGTAGGGAGTAAAAGTGAGGAGACAGATGAGGCCTGCACTTGGATGGTAACCAACGAGCAGATAGAATAGAAGCAAGGAAGGAAGATGCTGTAGAGTTTGGACCAATTGGGCCAAGGAGGAAGAAAGAACAGCTTACTCTGCTACCATGATCTTATGGCTTCACCGGTGGTGGTGGGGCAGAAATGGGGAAGTTAGAAATTAGGGGAAGAAGCTGGTTTCGAGGGGAAAATCACAAATATGGTTTAAACTGATGAATAAATGAATCTATCTCATCATTAATTTATTTATCATTGACTTAACCCATTATGTTTGTGCCACATTGAGTCGGAAGGGTCAGCAGGTCATTTGGCTAGAAAGGTCTTGCAGACCTAGTAAATTTTCAAAAAGTTGTCAACACAGTTAAAATTATACTTCCTATCACTCATAAATCAGTTGACTGTAATGTAAAAAGTCAAAGGAAACTACCCAGTGACATTTTTGCCAAGTCTTCACTTCCTGTGTGACAAGTGACACTATCACTTAGTAAGGGAAGTTATTTTGGAGTAAGCTACACTGCTGAGTAATCTGTCCTGTCTAGTGTTTCAATAAAGAGAATCGCAGGTCTGAAAATAGGCCACACTGAAGCTATTATCAATTTTGTTGATAATATTGTATATTTTAGAGATATTTTAAGGACGTCTTCATGTCAACAGTAATCATATGATTTTTTAAAATAATTTTGTATTTGTAGCATTAACACATCAATGCCTTAATTTTTTTTCACTGTCCAACTTTTTTTTAATGGTAATTTTGACTTTTTTGTGGTCCAGGGTCTTAATTCTCATATATTTATTTGTAAACTAAGTTTGTTCTTTTTTGTCTTTCCCTTTGCATGACTATTCTGGTTGCAGAGGCCGGAGGGCAAAGCTCTTCTGGTAACAGGAACAGTTTGACCAGAAGGTGTCATTGGACCACAAGATAAATATGTTAACACTGGGACCCTTTGAGGGAGGATAAAGAAAAGACAGGAAAGACATTCCCTCTAAAACTGTGCTGGGCACACTGAGAGAAGCAAGCATCATGATAAAGCAGCACTTGGGGTTTGGAGAAACATTTGTAGGATACTATCAATTATTCCTCCCCTCTACAGAGGATAGGGATCCATGATTTATGTTTCTCTTTCATGAGAAGTCTTGGCTATCACTACTGAGATGGTCCTGGGGAAACTCAAGTTTGGCAGTGAGGGAGACGAGGCTATTTGGGTAGACTTAGCTACTTCTGTCCTAAACCTTAGTTAAGAGATCTGTTGTTAATAAAGAGACTTAACATTTTAAAAATTTGTTTTAGTTGTTTTCTTCCACCTTTGTTCAACTTTTCTTTGTAGAAAGGTGGCCTGGGAAATTATTTCAGAAAGTCTCAAGACTAAGTATCCCTCTGCCTTTCTTTTGATATAAAGGTATTTTTTATTTTTCCCCAGTTTTATTGAGATATAATTGACATATAAGATTGTATTAGTTTAAGATGTACCACATAATGATTCAATGTATGTATATATTGTGAAATGATGATCACAATAAGTTTAGTTAACATTTATCACTTCAAATAATTACAAACTTTTTTCTTGTGAGGAGGACTTTTAAGATCTATTCTCTTAGCAACTTTCAAATATACAATACAGTGTTGTTTACTATCATCACCATGTTGTACATTACATCCCTAGGACTTAATTATTTTATAACTGCAAGTTTGTATCTTTTGACTTCATTCACCCATTTTCCTCTCACTTCTGTCAACCACCAATCTGTTATGTTTCCATGAGTTTGTTTTTTTCAGATTCAAAATAAATGAGATCATATGGTAGTTGTCTTTATTTTATTTTACTTAGCATAATGTCCTCAAGGTCCATCCACACTGCTGCAAATGGCAGAATTTACTTTCTTTAGCTGAATAATATCCCATTGTGTATCTTTGGATTTCTTCACCATGTATTTATCCATTTCTCTCTTTCTCTAGTAATGGACACTTAGGTTAGTTTCATATTTTGGCTATTGTAAATAATTCTGTAATGAACATGGGGGTGCAGATATCTCTTTGAGATCCTAATTTCAATTCCTTTGGATACATACTCAGAAGTGGAATTGCTGGGTCATAAGATAATTCTATTGTTAATTTTTTCAGGAACCCCATACTGTTTCCTGTAATGGCTGCATCAATGTACATTCCCACCAACAATGCACAAATGTTCATTTTTCTTCCCAGCCTTTCCAACACTTGTTATTTCTTGTCTTTTCAATATGAGCCATCCTGACAGGTGTGAGGTGATGTCTCATTGTGGTTTGATTTGCATTTCCTTGATGATTAGTTCCATTTGGTTTTAATTTAGTCATTGAACAAAATGGGTTTTCTTCATTCATTTAGTCATTCAACAAATGTTGGGCATCTATCATATTCCAGGCACTTGTTCTAGATGCTGCAAATATACCAGTGAACAAAAAAAAGTCCTTGCTTTCATGGAGCTTATCTTCTGCGGGAGAGGTAGACAAGGGACAGTTCAGCATAAACATTTATAATCCAATGTCAGGTGGAGACGTGTGCCATGAGGAAAGATTAGCAAAATGAGAGCATGGGTAAGGAAGTGTATTAAATAGGTCCTGCAAGAAGGCCTCCCCGAGAGGATGCAGCAGGGGCCGAGGTCTAAATGAGGCTGAGAATGAGCCACACAGAGATCTATAAGAAGAGAATTTCAAAGCACAGGACAAAACTAAATAACCTTGGATACCTTTGCTTTCTAGAGGTCATTTTTTTAACCTTGCCAGTTCTTTGCTACATTTCTCAATATTCATGATCATTTTGTCTAAGCAAAAAGTTGTAGGAAAATTATATTGGTTGCAGTAGAGAAGGGCGGGGGAGAAGAAGAGAGATGACAACTTGGAATGGGAAGTGAAAATGCAGAAAATGCAGAAATAGCAAGAACACCGTGCTCCACAGGCTGGCGGGCTCTGTGGAGCACCCTGGCCACTTGGAAGGGTGACCTTCAGAAATCACAGCCCAGACACCCAGGAGTTGTTCTAATTCTCTTTGACCATAACTTGGAACACCCCGAACTGCAGGAGAAGAATTACCCTGGACAGCATTCCTTCATCAGATATGTTTGGGGTAAGCCCCTGCCACCTAGAATCCATCTCGGCAGGGCTATGGACGCAGCACCCAGAAACTCCTGACCACTGGACAGAGGCCTGTTCTTTTCTTCTTCACATATCATCACTCAGGACATGCATTGTAAGGAAACCGGCCACTGGGACATTCATATGGGGCAGGGATTGAATTCCAACCAGCTCTTCAATTTTATTTCTTAACAGAAAACCTAGCTACTCAAAAAAATGTTGGTCACAGTGGTCTCTCAGAGTGACATGTGATTTGAGCACAGGTTGTACTGATGTCTCTCACACTCACTCTTGGTTGGAAAAGGAAGAGTCAAGTGAAAGCGTATGTGTAGGCTGAACACTGGCGTTGGTGGTCTTTCTAACATGACGGAATTTGGTAAGGGAAGAGTGGCTATGGGAGTATAGGGATGGCTTTTCAGATTCCCGGCATCAAGCCCTGGAAAATATCCCAGACCACCATAGGCAGAAGGAACTGGAATGCCCACCCACCTCGCAGTCTCTCCGGCCTCCTGATTGTAGCCTAGTCTTGGGTCATCGTAGGCCACTAAGATCATGATGGTTGTTCTTAGGCCTCTGCGGCCTTCGCCATATATAGAAACCCAGGACTCCATCCATCTGACCACCCATTTGTCCACCTCCAGAGGGAGGCAGGAAGAGAGATTTCCCATTAGATTCTTTAGTCTGAGTAGATAAACAGAATGGATCTTTCAGTTCTTTCCCCCTTTGCTTTGTTCCTTTTAAAACATTAAACTGTGGCAAGAGGGTAGATCATCATCGCTGGTCCCCAATGAGTAGTTATACAAGGTTTCATCTGATGGCATCTCCCAGCTCTTCCTTAGGGTCATGAAGAAACTCTGCTTTCATAGCTGATACAGTCTGAGGGTGAGATCCACTGGCCGGCTTAGGAGGGTGGGCCCATCAGAAGGGTGGGAGCCATCAGGACGCAATGCATTTACCTGGCTTGTCTCCTGCTGCCATGTAAGCCTGTCTTGGGGTAGAGGTCCCCCAGATCTCCTCCCAGATGCATTTCTGATGATAAGACTAACTGGGTACTGTCGGATTTATGGATTTCTGCCTCACATAGGGGTGTGTGGAGTAAGAACGCCCTGCATTCGCAGGTTCTCTTTATCTTTATTTATTTATTTATTTTTTTGGATTCACTGGACTCATGTCCAGTTCTTTTGTGAAGTAAGGACTTGGTTTCTTTTTTTTTTATTTTTTAAAAGATTTTTATTGGGGAATTGGGGGATGGGAACAGCGCTGGGGAATTGGGGGAAGGGGAACAGACAAGTTGCTGTCGTTTTGTTCTTCAGTCTAGTTGTGGAGGACGTTGCTTCACTGGCCCAAGTTGGCACCATCATTGCGCTCTTCCCGGGTGAGGCAGATCAGTCACCGGCTTCTGCACAGCCGCTCACTGTGGCTGCTGGCCGCTCACGCTGGCTGCTGGCCGCTCACGCTGGCTGCTGGCTACACACGGTAGCCCATGGCAACCCACTGCAGCAGGGGCTGCAGCTTACACTGTAGCCAGTGACTCACGGCAGCCCAGCTCCAGGTTGAGCTGCTGTTCATCATCTTAGCTGTAGAGGGCAGTGTCACTGGTCCTCATATGTGGGATCCGAACCGGGGCCCTCTGGCGTCCCAAGCCAGCTCTTAACCAACATGCCACTCGGCCGGCCCTCTTTATCTTTATTTTTGACTGTTGTATGATGAGTTCCCAGGGAAGCGGACTCTGAGGTGCAGTTTAGCAGGCAGGATGGATAAGTGCCCGTAAGATCAGCACCTTAGGAACGGACGAGGGGTGAAGACTGAGTGGGTTAAGGGCGAAGTTAGGCTGTGATGCAGGCTATCTTCTTGGGGAGCTCTGGAGTTAGAAGGCTCTTCAGAGTCATCCCAGGTGGACTGAGATTGCCTCACTTCTAAAATAGGCAGTCATTCTGTCTGTGGGCGTGAACTCTTCTGGAAAGGGGGTGACCTTGGGTGAGGTGGCTCTTTGCAGTCTTGACAATCCCTGAAGGGGCTGACATCACTCCTAGCAGCAGGGGCAACAAGGCCTTCTTCATTCAAGGGGAATCCCAGTATTCAACAAACTGACCCTTGTAGGGAAGGAAGCATCTTTTCTTCTACCTTTGTAGGTTCTAAACTAGGGCCCCTATAACAAAAGACAGGTTGACGAGGAAAACAGACAGAAGTTTATTGACATGTTCATTTCATAGATATATGGGAGCAATCTAGGGAATGAGTAATCCTAAGAGATGGCTTAGAATTCAGGCTTAAATACCATCTTCAACTAAAACAAAGAATGGTGTGAGTGTGGCAAATTTTGGGAAGGTGACCATGAAAAGTACAGTAAATAGGGTAAGGTTGTTAAGGACATTTAAGTCTATATATACTCCATTGATAAATTTGTTATTATTTAGAGTCACCTTTTCTTCCTGGTATCAAGAAGGAGACAGCCTTACAAATGGAGGTTTTCTTAATGTAAATTTCCCTTACAAAAAAGCTAACCTCTAGTGATTTTCAGAGTTTCCCTAATGTGTGCTGTTTTTCAAAATAATCAGCTCAAAATAATCCTTATACCAAAAAGGTGTATGTTGTGGCGGGGGTGG
>NW_017731620.1:1895191-1941607 GCF_001890085.2 Hipposideros armiger | reverse complement strand
AGGGGGGTGAATTCTGGTCTCCTATACCTTCCATAGGCTAGAAACATGTGTATACGTTATATGCTCAAGCATAGCACCCAAATGATGAGTTAACGCATACTTGGAGTCGAATGACACTGTGGAGTGCTGGAACGGGCTTGTCCTGGCCCTTGAGCACTGACTATCAAATATCCAGGAGTTCTGCAAGCCAGTTATTAAACCGTTGGAAGCTTGAAGTGGGCCATGGTAGAATTATTTACACCACAGAAATTGTTAAGTGCTGTAAACCAGAGCTTATGGCCGTTGTTTTTTTTTTCTCCCAAGAGGTAGATTACCAGCACCAAGGACTATATGCCCACATAATTGCATTTTTAAGAGAATTGGAAATATCCAAACACCTTATTTTCACCTCACCACAAAGTCTTTTCCCACATGGCGATTGTCTTAAAATTCCACTGTTAGAGCTTCATATCTTTAGCTTAAACTCTGACTACCTCTAAGGTGATATAGGGAAGCATATAAGGTTTTTGTCTTATTTTGTTCAAGCAGCTATAACAAAAATACCATAGCCTGGGTAGTCACAAATGGAACAAGAACCATTTGTTTCTTACAGTTCTAGAGGCTGGAATGTCCAAGATCAAGGTACCAGCAATTTAATGACTGGTGAGAGCAAGCTTCCTGGTTCAGACATACATGGCTGTCTTCCCGCTGTGTCCTTACATGGTGGAAAGAATGAGAGAGCTCTCTGGAGAGGCTGGAGGGAGGTTCTTTTATAAGGGCACTAATCTTATTCAGGAGGGCTCTACCCTCATGCCCTAATCAACCCCAAAGGCCCCACCTCCTAATACCAGCACCTTGAGGCTTAGATTTCAATGGATGAATTTTGAGGCAACCCAAATATTCAGTCTGTTGCAGTTTTGCAATTAAACCGATGGCTGAATCCTATGTCTGCCACTTCTAACATTGAGACTTCAGACAAGTTAACTTCTCTTATTTTTCTTTATCTATAAAACAGGGATTAGTGATACCCACTTTACAAGGGTGCTTTTCAAAATAAATGAGAAAAAGTTACGGCAGTGTTAGGCGTGCTGTGAATATGACTCTGCTTTCTTCACATCTGCCCTTGGCAGGGACAGACCTTCCCTTTGGGAAGAAGTTTGAGATGGGCATGATAAAGGCAGTTTAGTGGCATTTTTTTAAAGCACCATTTTAAGGTGCATGCACCATTTGAAAAACACACCATTTTAATTTTAAATCAGGCTGTTTAGCATCAACTTTTTGCTGATTTCAGCACCTCCCCTCCACTCAAAGCCCCTCAAGCATGCCTGCTGTGACTGCGTCCTTGCTGGCTCAGCTCTTCTCTGTCCGGTTTCCCCAGGCCAGCTGCTCCCTGGTGAGGTCTGTGATGGGGAAACTGCAGGGCCCTTCAAAGCTAAGGCTCCCAGAGATAATACAAACGCAGACAAATTGTGAGGCAAAAAAGCAACTGTGGGGCTGCAATGCTTCTATACATTCGGAGGCTTAGAAAGCAGTTTCTTTTGCCTTTTATATAGAGATTGGCCAAGATTAAGATCAATTCCAGATTTGGGGGAAATTCCCTCTTGACGCACAGGTTTTCAGTTGTGTTGGATGTCTTTCCTTTTGCATTCTTACCTGGGTGCGGAGGAATGAATGCTCACGGTGACATGGGGACCATGCCCTTCTCACACCCACCTGTTATTTTCTCTTCCCCTGCTGATATTGAAGCAATCTTAGAATAGAATCCCACCGTCATGTCAATACCATAGCTAGTGGGGGGCGGTAGGCGACTCACACAATGAAGGGCAGACCCACAAGGGACCAGCAGCCAAACCAAGTTATATGTAGTCAGTTAAAAGGCCAGGAGTCTGGGGGGTCTAGGGTCAGAAGTAGGAAACCATGTGATTTGTTCTTCAAATTGGTCCAGGACAACAGGCATTACCTGAAACTGTCCTGGTCAAATTAGGACATGTGGTTACCTTAGCAAAGAGTCACAAATGTAACAAAGGTGAGTTCGTGCATCAAGAATCTTATGCAGAAACAGAAGACTTCCTGGCCATTGGTAACTAGGTGCTGTGGCTACAAGCTGGAAACCATAGGGGGCTTTTACGTATTTTCAGCTAATGAGGACATATCCAACACTGAAGTGGGTGACCTGAATCCACAGGTGGCTGGCAGGGGAATATTGTAGTTAAGAGGGCAGTCCCTGGAGCCATGTTACTTGGATCAAATGTCGCTTATCAGCTGTGTGATGTTGGGTGAGATCATTAACCCCCATGCTTCAATTTCCCCGGTTTGTAAAACCAAGTATTCCTAACTATCTATCATTATTGTTATCAGCAAACCAAAGGACTCACAATTAGAAACTAGGGTTTAAGTCTGAGTCTTGCTACTTACAAGGAATGTGACTTTGGGCAAATCACTTCATTCTCTGAGCCTTGGTTCCTTCCAGCTCTATAAAAATGGGGTATTCGTAATACTTACTTCAAAAAGTTGTTGTGAAGAAAAAAATGAAACACTACATATGAAGGCACTTTTAAAACTGTAACAGCCTTATGGGAATGTCTGTTGTTATTTTTATTCATAATTAATATTATGATGAATTGGCAAGTGGTAGCTGTAATAGGATGTCAGTGAGGAAGACAGACCGTGAACTTCAGCCCCAACTAAATTATGAATGCATTCCCTTTCCCAAGGTAGTCAGTTATTTACAAAGTCTTTCCCTGTGAATTGTCCATTTCAATCCCACCATTATTCCACAAGGTGAACAGATAGCACCCATGTCTCCAAGTAGAACACTGAAGCTCTGAAAGCTGACGTGACTTGGTCATGATTGACCCGTGGCAGAAGCGGTCATACAACCAGGCCTTCTGACTCAGATTCAGTGTTCTTTTCACAACTCCATGCTGCCAAGTTAAATATTTAGAATTATATAAATGTTTCATTTTCAATTTCCCACTTAATTTTGCCTGGAGTTGAAGATACTACCTACCTCCCAAGATATACCTGTGATTATACCTGTCATTTTTGCATGTATAATATTCACAACAGTGTATTTCTAACTTCTGGAATTTTAATTACTTGAAAAGTAATCATAGTTTTGTAGTATAATAGTCTCAAATTTCTCAGTGATAATTTATTATTATTAAATCTTTCTCTACATTGTTCTTCTTTTACTGTTTCTCTGTAGTTTGTTCTGTTTCCACAAACTTCAATGCAAAATGTATATATTTTAGTGATCCAGTATTTTGAACCATTAACATCCACAATACCAAGTATTCTAATTGGGAGGACTATCCTCAGCCTTCCAGTAATTTTGAAAAGAATGAGAATAACAGTAAATTTGGTCATGGCATGGGTTAACCATTTAATAAACATTTATTGCTCACATGACTGATTCTGGACCAGGCCCTTTCAGATATTTTATCAAACTGAAAAGTCATAACTAATTGCGGTCCTCAATTCTTAATTTTTCCTCATAGATTATCACCTTTTATCCCTTAATTTTTAAAAAGTTCTATTCTGTTTCAGATGTTCATAATTCTTTGTCACTTAAAAATATATGTGGTTTTATTAGTGATTTTATTACATTTGTTGTATACTAAATGATCACTTTACAAGATGTTCATTTGAGAAGGACAGGAAAGTTTTTGTTTTGTTTTGTTTTGTTTTTTTATGGAAGAATTAAATTACCCCACAACATTATTAACCACTGTAAATTCTGTTAAATTTCTATCCAGTCTTTCTACATACATTTTTTTTCTATGTACTTTAAATCAGGTGGTCTCAAAAACTTTGTAACTTGTTTGATTAATTTGTTATCATACCCTAAACCTTTCCTCAGGCTTTAAAAAATGCAAGGTGATGGGCATAACTATACTTGATTTTTTAATTGTTTCTAAATTTTCACTAGGGTAATGTTTTGGTGAATACCTACCTGTATAAAGCTTTTCCTATATTTTGAATTACTAAATAGGCTAGTTATTGGATAATAGATATCAAATATTTATTAAGCTAAATGTTTTATGAATCTTTGAAAAAACACTAGACAGTGACAGAAGAGCTAACCGAAATCAGTGGGAAAAGGATAAACTACTAAATACCTATGGATATTCCTGGGAAAATTGGCTACCCATATGGAAGAAAAAAAGAATTAGATTCCCATTTCACATCATATTACAACTAAACCTGGGATAGATTAAAGACTTAACTGTAAACAACCAATTATAAAACTTTAGGAGGTATATTTATTACATCAGGATAGGGATAGATTTTTTTTTAAAGTTACCAAAAGCTGAAATTATAAGTTAAAAATAGAATAAATTTTACTATATTGAAATAAAACTCTTTTGCTTGAAAAAGACACCATTAACAAAGTTAAAAGACAAAATTAAAAGTTTAAAGAGGCGAGGGAATAGAAGAATATACTTGAAATGTAAATAACCAAAACAGAATAGTAATGATATCTTATGAAGGCCAAATCAACAAGAAACAATTATACTGGGTAAAAGATCGTCCAAAAATTCACTAAAGAGATATCAGAAAAGGCCAATAAACAAGGAAAATATGCTCATGTCATTAGTAATGGGACATGCAAAGTAAACAATAATGTGATATCAGCTCATGCTTATCTGACTTGCAGACATTAGAAATTTGTCAGTATTAAGCATTGGCTAGAATGTGGGGAAACGCTGTCCTACTCCCTCTCCTGAGGAATGTAGATTGGTGTGGCCACTTTCAAGTAATTTGGTGACACCGACTAAAGTTGAAGATTCGTACATCTTATCATCCAGCAGCTCTACCTTATGTATTTTCTGCTTTTAGAGAAAGTTTCACATGTATGCAAATACTTCAACACAAGAATATCCTTTGCATTATTATATTTTTTTTAAGTTTTGTTTTTTTTTAAGCTGAGCCATCCTGCCACCTGTTGGCAGCTCAGTGGCTGCTCAGCTCGGGCCAGGCATCGAACCGCTGTTGCTCAGAGCTCAAACTTTTGAGTGAGCTCTTAACCAACTGAGCCACCCGGCCGGCCCTCCTTTGCATTATTTTTAATAATAGCATAAAATGGAAAATAACCAAACTGCCCTAATTATCTTGTTAAAAAGGGGCAAAAAGCAATAATGATACATTCATCTAATAGAAAGCTATACAGCAGTGTAAGTAATGGATACGATCCACATGGATTAATGGAGATACATCTTAAAAATAATGTTGAATGTAAAAAGGATACAAAAAAATTTTGGAAAATTTCTGTAAAATTTCAAAAGACACAAATAATACTAATTATTGTTTACAGATGCATATATATAAAGTCCAAGAATATAGCCATGGAAAGCAAGAACACTTTCTAACTTCAGGGTATTGCTTCCACCAAGGGGTGGGAGGAGGGTCTTCAACGCTGACACATCATTTAAATCTTGTTGGAAACAAAATCAAGAACATAACTATAACAAGAGAGAAACAGCTCTGGTTTAGGATTTCTAAGTTCAGTGGTCCCTCTGAGTGCCCTGGTGACCTTTTCATGTTCCTTGAAATTTCTGGGGGACAGTATTAGGTTAGGGTTACAATCAGTAGTTAGCACAAGAACTCTTCAAAGAAAATCTGAAAACCCTGTACAGTATGTGAAACAGGTGAAATCAAAACTGCTTGAGCAGAAACTGGAGGGCAGAGCCAGGGTGGGTGCCAGTGTGATTGGTCATCCCCACTTCCTATCACCAGCACCCCTCCACAGAGCCTGGGGATTAGCAGAGATCAGTTTGCAAACCCCTTGACGGGTAACCTCTAAGGCACCTTCTCCTTCTGACGGTCTGTGTGACTGGCAACAGGGGCTGTGTTGGAAACATCTGGAGGAATGGAAGAATGCTTTTTCCAGAGAAAAACCATCTCTTAATGTGGCCATTCCACAGATTTGAATGTTGAGGTCAGGGTTTCTCCCCATTTTTAAAAAACATTAATTCGTTATCTTTTTGCTGCTTCTATCACTTCCTTACCTCCCTAAACTTATACCCTCACCATTCTATGTCCTCATCTCCTCTTGTGTTATATTTCTCAACACAACACATTCTATGTCCTCATCTGCTCTTGGCCTTGTGTTTGCCTTTTCCTTCATTTCTTCATCTCATCCAAGAGCCATTTATCAGGATCCTGACAGAGCCTGCTATTCAACCTCCCAAACAAGGGGCCTGGAGCCCTTTGCTTCCACATTCCTTAACCCTCGGGACCCACTTCTTGGTTGAAATCAATTGAGAAGGATCATTCCTAATTATGAAATCCTGAGGATTCCTCCGTTAACTCCTTTTCTCAGTCATTGACATCAGGGTGGAGTAGGTAGAGCCAGTTGCTCCTCGGTAAGCCAGCTCCCAAAAGACAGGCTCACTTTGGGCCTTTTTCATTCTCTTTCTCTCTCTATTGAATTTCAGATAAATAATAAATAATTATGGGAAAGTATGTCCCAAAGGCAGTACTAAGAAATTATTCTGAAAAAGTGTTGTGTATCTGAAGTTCTAATGTAACTGGGTGTGCTGTATTTTATCTGCTGAATCTGCAGCCCTGAAACTGAAGGACACTGCGCTTCTCCCCGGCTTCCTGTGGCCCTGACCTTCCCTTTCCTCCGCACTCTGATCACTCCTTCACTGTCTCTCGCCACAGCAGTACCACCTCTTTCCCTCCCCAGGACTCTGATCCTGATCCACATCTCTTTTCCATGGCGCTCCCCCCCTCAGAGAGCCCATCTATACTTGTCAAATCTTTTCTTCATTGCTGAGGATTCTGGATCATTTCTCTTTGACCCTGACCTTGTCACCAAGCACATGTTTCCAAGTGTCTCACAGACACCTCCGACTCCTTGAGCAGAGGCCTCAATTAGCCTTGAGCTGTTCTGGCCCCTCTTACCACTGTCAAGTCAGCTCTTCCCCAATCATATTCGCTCTGTCACTCACCAGGTGCAAAAACATAGGTTCCGTCTGTGGTTTTTCGCTTTCGCCTCTCTAGGTCCCCTGCAAGCCCTAATAATCCTGCCTGCCATAAGCCTGGCTTGTTCTGAGTAAACACCTGTTGAATGAATAGATGTTCCTGTGTTTGTTTTTCCTTTCCATTCTGTTATAGCCACTTTCACTCCCATTTCCATTACCATGTGCTCGTTCTGGTAACTGCAGCCTGGCAGTGGTTTCCCTTTATCCAGAACAATCTTGAGGCCCCTCCAAACAAATCTCCCTGAGACATCCTTTTTAAAAGAAATAAAATGTGTTTTTATTTTTAGAATAGATAATACATTTAAGTGGCTCAAGGTTCAAAAGGTACCAAAGGGTATGTTGGGACCTTGAAAGTGTCATTCAATATCATCTCATTGCCCACGTGATTTTGTAACTAGTTGAGACATAAATACAAGTGTGAGGAAGACGGAGCTCAGAGGCTAGGTAACATGAGGAGGCGTGGTCTGTGAGCTGGCTTGGTCACCTTTCACTCTGGAATTAGAAAGACTTACCCACCCAGCCACAGACCCAGCTGGACAGCGCGGGCCTTCCCTCTGGGCTCTGCTCTTGTAAAAGCTTAGAGCTGGGAGAGGCCAGGTGCGTGCACTTCCATCAAGCAGGCTGACTCCAACACTGAAAGAGGAGGCTGAGCAGCTAGTGTGCAATTCCTTTTCTCCAGCTCACCGATCAGAGGAGTCACTCTGTTTCCTGGAAAAGGCAGGGCCGGGGCCAGGAGCATTAAGTCCTGCATGGCACTCCCCAGCTGTGTGCTGATGGTTACAGGTGAACCCCCGGGGTATCAGCCCCTTTATCCTCTGGCCCAGGATGGTCACCCCAGTCTCATCCTTTCAGCCCTGACTAGTCTCATTAGGACCCTAATTTCCCCAAAGTTTACCCCGATGACTCAATATAATCAGTTTCCGTATGTGACATAATGACAAAAATGCTGGGATGTACCACTCTGAGTCACGATCATCTCTGTATCTATAATATCACACCAGGGCAAAGACAGTCACCCTCTCACTTAGCACACACAGAAAATCTCTCCTGCAACCCCTACCCGTCCCCTCTCCTACCTCCTGCCATCACGTTCTCCTCCATAACCTCCTAGGAGGCAACCAGTAGTATATAAATATGTACACACAAGTAAATTATATACGCCCTCTTTTTTTACACAAATCATGCAATAGGCCAAAGGCTTGAACAAATTACCGTCAAATTTCAATGACACAACACAGTAAATGTTTACTTCTCGCTCATGTCCCAATCCAGTGTGGCCTTTGGGCCAGTGAGGGGAGCACTACAGTGTTTTTCCAGGAGCCATTAATCATCCCGTCATCATTTAATCTGGTGGCTGACCCGGTCCCGAAGGATTTGGGGCCTCTGCCAGATGCTCTCCGAGAGACGACAAAAGCAGGAAGAGTGGAAGCAGTGAGGATCTAGGGGGTCTTTAGGGAGTGGGCTTGGAAATGATTTACGTTACTCCTATCCACATTCAGTTGGCCAGACCTCTGTCATGTGGCCCCATGTGACTACAAGGAAACACAGTCTGGGTACCTGGCTAGGACAGAAGGAAAGGGGGTGTGTGAGCCCATTGTGGTTTTATTGCCCGTGCCAGACATGCCATTCTACATCTTGCTCTTTTGACTTGACAACAAATTTTAGTAGGTCTATCTGTTCATGAACAGTTTTCTCAGCCTTTCTAACAGTTGCAGAGTATTCAGTTTTACAGAGTATACCACAATTTATTGAACCAGTCCATGGTTCTATCATCCTCCATGCTTTCTTTCTTACCTTCCTTTCATCTGCAATGAATACGCTTGTCCTTATGTCATTCCACACATGTGCAAGTGTACCAGCAGGAAAAGTTCTCAGAGGAGATGTTGCTGAATCAAATGGTGCGGACATTTAACATTGTCATACCTATTGCTAGATTAGCCCCGTAAAAGGTTATATAGGTTTGTATTTCCAACAGCCATTTTATTGCTTAATCTTGCTTGTGTAAAATATTTCTACTTTTCTCTGTGTTTGAATGCATAGAGCTTAAATCCATCTCCACTGTATCAGAGAGAGGTTCCTAGTCTGGGTGGTACACACATGCTGGCCCTTAACCCCTCCTCCATCCCTCAGGGTCCCTTTGTGTATATTTCTATTCCCCAAGAGTGCCTGCTGCCTCCTGCACTCAATTCATTGCTTCACCCGTTTCTCTCCTTTAGATTCAGATACAGTGAACACTTCTTGAGAAACAGGGCTGGGTACCACGTAGAAACCTTTGCATCTGTTATTATACTGAATCCACCATAGTAACTCTAGGAAGTAGGCCTTTGCACACCCATATTGCAAATGAGGAAACGGAGGTTCAGAGAGGTTAAATAAATAGATCAAGGTCATCTAATTAGTATCTGCTATACTTTCATCAGATATTCGGAATCTATTCTTCTTTCCCCCACCCTAGTGCTTCTCACACCAAAGCAAAACTTAGGGCAAAAGAAAGGAAATGCTCGCCTTTGAGATGTCTGTAGGTGCACCCCAAAGCCTCCTGCCCCTAGGGAACTTGGATTTCTTTGAAGTCTCCTATTTGTATAAAAACAAACACAGATTTTGAATTTCACTTTTTAATATAGCTGCATTTATTTTAATATTTAAAATATTTCAAAGTGCCTGCTATCAAGTATAACTGAAACTCCAGGAAGCTGCCAGTTTCCTGTGTGGCTTGGTGAACCCTGGCCCACTGCCTCCAGGGCAGACAAAGGAGCAGGGTCCTGTACGCTGATGCCCCACAGATAGGCTCCTACCCATGATGTTTTCGCATCAAGCCTTCCTGTAGGTTCAGCAAGCTTACTGCCTCTGCCCTAGAGAACTTTGAATTATAGCTTCACCCCCTGCCTTGTACTGAAATTAAACAGTGTCTTTTCTTTTTTTGACCATGATCTTCATGGATTCAATCTACCTACTCCCTATCTTTAAGTACTTTGCAGCAGAGAAGAGGCTTGTTAAATGTTTAATGAATAAAACATGGACGATGATTGAACACATTATTGTGTTAAACCATTTTCACATTTCCAAAGGCGTTGGTAATTGACAAAATAATGAAAGTCTATTTCTGAGTACCAACTTCTCTTGAACACTCTGAAATCTTGCTTTTAAGTAGTTAGTTATGTTGGCTTGATGTTCCCTTGGTGTTCCTATTCGTTTGCCCATGCATGTACAGCGAATTCCCTGAGATATCCCTGTCACATGACTTGACACTGGGCATGTCAGTCATTGCTCCTCTCGTCTCTGGAAAACGGGGATAACTGCACCTGCCAGCTACCACTCAGGGATGTTGTCAGAGTTGATGAAACAATGTTTTTATGGGGCCTCTTTGGAAGTAACATGCCACGGAAATCACAGTGTCGTCCCCCTCACACCCCGAACATTAATATGGTTATTTAGCTCTTATTTATTTATTAGTTGAGTAGAACACTGGTATTTCTTTTCATATAAGTCATAATTGGGTTGCTGGATATCTTAATACTCAGGCCCAAACAGAATTTTGTATCTTTAACCTTCTGACTGTTGACCAAAAAAAAAAAAAAGCGTTCTTGGTGTTTGTTGCAGGAAAGAATTCAAGGATACACCGAATAAGCCAAGCAAGTGGTGGATCTATTAAAAAAAAAAAAAAGGACACTAGGCTCTCAGGATGGTGAGAGCAGCATGCCGGGGGAAGAGCAGCTGCGCCAAAGAAAAGCGAACAAAAGCGGGGGCTTGGGAATTTATCACAGTTACCATGAAGCGTGAACTATTCAAGATTTAGAGCTGGTGTTTCCTGCGTTCCAAGGCGGGTCCTTGCTGAACGCCGCTTCCCTTCGGGAAGAGGGATTTTTGTCTTTATTTGGCTCTTGGAACTGTCATGGTGACACGCGGGGTGGAGATTTTCCTAAACCGCAAACTAATAATATTATAATCCATTATAATTTGCTCAAGTTCCGGAAAGTGACAAGATGGCATCCTGGGTCCTCTGTCAGCCTCTGAAATCCAGTTCTGGCCGGTCTGGTAGCTGCACTTTTTCTTAAGGGCCATCTCGTCTCTTCCCGGCTTTGTTTCCCTTCACCTCCTTCTATCCTTCCTGCCCCTCTCTTCCCACGGCCCTATTGTTTCTGCCTATGATAACACAATGAACTTGGGAATTAAACTTGGTACATTTCTGTTTTACTCTTGGAAGTATTCAAATTCACTATCTCTGTGGATATGTCTGGGCCATTCCTAGCCTAATCCTGGTGCGTATATGAGATAGTAGCTAAAACTGTTGCATCTTGGTGAACATATTGATATTTCTGTGTCCTTCATATTATCTGGTACTTTAAAATTAAATCCCAATATTTAAAAATCTCACTGTTTTCATGTAGCATCCATAACTTTTCCATTTCAGAGTCTCAGGTCTGTTGCTCCAAATTAGCCATACCTTGTATAGGATGATAGACCATCTAAAAATTGAATGGTATACAATTTTAAACTCTAGTAACTGTCTATAAATGTACTGTCCAATAGTGGCTAGCCACAGATGTGAAAATAAAAAACAATTCACTCCTGCGTTGCACTAGCTTACAGTTTAATTGCTCCACAGCTCTTGTGGCTAGTGGCTACCACATAGGGCCACTATGTGGTAGTTACAGGACATTTCCATTATCACAGAAAGTTCTGCTGGACAGTGCTAGTCTATAAGATTTGGATCTTTAAAGACTTGTATCTTTGGCTGAAATTTTTTTACCTTTCTGCTATTCCCATTCACCTCTGTCTTAGATATTCCCCCCTCATACGATAATGAAAGATTTTAATTATTTGGGCCTTAAAAACGGTCTCAACTCCAGGGTCATGGTTTGAACACAGAGTCTGAGGAACATGGCCTGTGGACTCACCATCTGGAGGCAGTGCAGCGGCAGATCCAGCATTTCTGAGAAATTGTCTGGGTTTGGAGTGACTCCCAGAACTCTGATTTAGCAGTTCCTAAGCTTAGAGCAAGTTTGAAAGCAACACAAATCTGTTTTGTATATACAAATAAATCCTCGTATGCTGCATGCCCAGTCTGCCAGTTTCCTCTGGCTGCTCCAGAAAACACTATTCAATGGCACATTAGTTAGCCTGTATACAGGGAATGGGGTGTTCTGATTATTGAAATGTTCTGGTTGAGTGATTAACCTGATTTTTGCAAAAAACCTGCCGAGGCAGGGGGTGTTCTATCCGAGAGGTTATGCTGTGCCACCGTACTTCTCTCTTCCAGGTGATCACAGCCACAGTGCTTCATTCCTCCAGAACCTAGAAGCACATTTCTCTTTTTGCTAAAAACGTTCAAAAATGCAATTGACATACTTGCAAAGAAGCTTCATAAAAATGAATCAACAATGGTGTTTCAGATTATCTTTGAAAAAAGAGTAAACATAGAAGCAAAAGTAATATCTTTGCCCAAATTTTATACTTGTAAACTTCAGATAGCATAACTTCAAAATATTTATTCACTGTTTTACCTTTAGTAATAAACACTTAAAAATCTTACTAGATGGCAGTGCTGCAAGGCCTGTACAAATATTAATTCATTTAATTTTTACAACTACCTTAGAATGAGGTATCACAATTGTTATGCCCATTTTAAAGATGAAGAAAATGGGGCACAGAGGGCTATATAGATGGGCCATAGCTGATCTACCTGAATGATCACTGGTACAGGAGTTGTAGCTCAATAACTAGGACATATAACTAGGTTTATGAAAGGGGACCTGGCTGAATTAGGTGGCTCCTGCTTTTCCTACCTCCCCCACCCCAACTATTAGAAGGGTAGAATTGAGGGGCCGCTATGGGGGAGGGAGGTGAGGGACTCTGGCAATGTTCAATATGGCCCAAAGTAGAAAACGGAGTCAAGAGATGCTTTTCCTAATTTGTACTTTAGCCTTACCTGTGGTGTGCAAGGATATTATAGGTACATATCATTCATTGCATCTTAAAGGATGTGACTCTCAAAAGTAGTTTTTTCCCCCCAATTCAGTAAATTTGTATTGAGCAATGGGCTAGCACTGGGAGGGATGGAAGTGACCTAGAACTGACTAAGCCATCACTGTGATCCTTATAAGTCCCCACTTCTTGGGGGAAACATTCAAACACAAACCAGTTTTCATGTAAAGCATGTTAAGAAGCTCATACACTACCAGGGAGAGTTCAAAGTGCTGAAAGAGCATGGGAGGCAGAATGGTCAGTTCTGACTGGGAAGTCAAAGCAATTTCAAAGAGGAGTAGCTCTTGAGATCCAGCTCCAGAGATGAGCGAGAATTCAGGAGTCAAAGGGGGAGGAAAATTGAAATTATATTTGTGGAGTCTGTACATCTGAAAGATTTTGATGAGTACTGTGTAATGGTAAGAAGGCCTTAGTGGTGAAATAATGAATGGCATTGTGTGTGTGTGTGTGAGAGAGAGAGAGAGAGAGAGAGAGAGAGAGAGAGAGAGAGAGATATTTAAATGTTAAATGTTTTTATTTTCAGACTAACCAGCAAATAGCAGATATTGGATTCAAGAATTTCTACATCTCATTTCATTGTACTTCTCACCAAGTAATTTTTGGGGGGCCAAGTTTATTTTAACATTGAAATAAAAGCCAATAAGCAAATACTAGAATGCCTATTTCCATTTTCAAACGTGTTTTTCCACAGAGTCTAAAATATATTTTAAACTTTGGAATGGGATAAAGTCAGGAAAACAAAGACTGAATTTCTAAAAATGTTTTACTTGGTTAAAATTTAAATAAATCCTTGTCAGAAGCTAAAATGTTTGAACACCACCAATTCCTTTGACAAGAAAAAAATAAAAAAGAATAGAATAAAAAACATTTAAAATATGAGGAATGAAAAACTAGTCAAAATAAAAGGAAAAAGTTTTTTTTGCCCCGAAAAGTTTCACTGAGGTTTATTTTTATTTGTTGTTGTTGTTGCTACTAGCTATAGAATGGAGTCTAGGTTTTACATTTATAATATGACTTTACAGTTATATCATACTTATGAATTGCTATGTTTGCATTTTCTCTTATTTCTATCCTGCTAACTTAATAGCATGTTAATATGCCTCATGCAACCGTAGCAAAGGTGATGTAACTGTATTTTTAAATCACATTTTTAGTGGCCCAAAGGAGCATGTTCCTAACTGCACTTTTGTCTTTTCTGGCAGATGACATTTGATCCGGAAATCTTCTTCAATGTTTTGCTGCCGCCGATTATATTTCATGCAGGATATAGCCTGAAGAAGGTAAATAGGAAGTGATTGCTTTCTTCTTTTATCATTAAGTAGAGAATTTTACCAGCACTAAGAAAAAAAAATATTGTATGGGTTTACTTGTTTGGCGAGACTATCATTGTCTTATACTATGTGATGCAGATTCAAATCTGACATGCTTGGAATTCTCTAGACCTGCTCTGTCCATTACTCGGGCGTTAGCCATATGCAGCTCTTCATCCCGGGTGATGTGGTAGTCTGAATGAAGATGCACTTTCAGTGTCAAACACACTGGATGTCTCAGACGTAGTATTAAGAAAGAATGCAAAAGATCTCAGTAATGTTTTATATTGATTTCATGTGGAAATGATAATGTTTTGGATATATGGGGTTGAACAAAATATATTATCAACACTCATTTTCCTTTTTAAAACATTTTAATGTGGCTACTAGAAACATTTCAAATGACATACGTGGCTTACATTGTATTTCTATTGAACATTATTATTCTAGATGATTGTAAACAAAGAGTTCACTGTTAATTAACACTGGGTGAAAACTCAAGAATGCTTTGCTAATACTCAACCATTGGTGCTCACTCAGAGAAAGCCCCGTTTTGCAGTTTCAACGCACTTGTACAGTCTGAATGTGCACGTTCCATAGATTAGTAACTCTCACAGTGGTGTAAGTGCTAGCACCCCTTGTGCCACAAAACGAGACTGGCCTCTGTGAGGTTGCTTTTGGCTGCCCACCCCCACTCCGAGACTCCCAGGCCCTCCTTTCTGGCCTGTCAGTTCCAGCAGCGAGGCAACTTGTTCAGTACAGACCTGGCCGTGTGTACGCCAGGCTCCCTCTTGCTGTCAGCCCTGGCTCCTCAGATCCCACTCAGAACTGGAAGGGAGTTTCCCCAGCAAGCATTTGGCAAGATTGAGGAGGCAGGATTTATTCAGGTTGTTCTTCCTCATCCCCAGCTCCAATGCTAGGTGTCATTTTGGGTGATTCTGTAAAACAGTTGTAAGTGATTACGGTTTTGTTTCATGACATTTAGAAGAAATACAAGGCAGAGATCCAATATTAAAGTCAAAAGGAAACTTACATCTTTTAGAATAGTATTTTAAAAATACTAAAGGGTTCCCGTGACAACGAAACTTCTTAAAAACTCTTTCCAGAGTCCTGCAGGGACCCTGTCCCAGTCCCTTCCTTTTTTCTCAGGTCTAGCCAGGTCTAACAACTAAATCTGTTGTTTCTCTCACCTCTACTCCATCACCTTCCAGACGTTCCTTCCCCCTATGTTTTTGAGAAACCTTTATCTTTTGCAGTGCAGATCAGTTAAGTTTTCTTTGTAGGGTGAGGCCAGGAATTAAGGCTCCAACAAAAACATTTGCCTAAACAGTGAGGGATGGGAGGGGCAGTGAAAATGCCTACATTTATTTTTTATTTCCTGTTACACTAGGGAAATGTGCTGATGTAGTACCTGAAATATACATTGTTTTCTCCCCAGAGACACTTTTTTCAAAACTTGGGATCTATTTTAACGTATGCCTTCTTGGGAACTGCCATCTCCTGTATCGTCATAGGGTAAGTGACATTCAGAGCTCAAATTCCAGGGGCCAGTGTGATCTCGAGGAGGAATCTCACACTTCTTGGACTGACAGTGACTGGATTAATTGTCTATTTTTTATAACATATCACATTTTTACACTTTTTTTTTTTTTTACTCAATTCTAACGCTTACAAGTCTTCCAACAAACACAAGGTCAAATCAAAGCAAACTGGAATTTGACTGCTGAATTTTCTCTCAATTTTGGGCTTCTGACTTAATGTGGATAACTTGGCTTGAGTATGTGAAGCACATTTCATTCTTCTTTGGGGGATGGGCTTAGATAATGCAGATAAACACAATGCATTCTCTTTTCACCTTCTTTGGAGGACCCTGCCTGTAATTGACAGGAGTGCAATAGTAACTACACGACATCATCTTCAAGTATCAGCAGAGTTGTTTAATGCGGGGATGGCTGTTCAATTGATGCACTGTAGAATGCAGACTTGTTTCTGTCTCATTATATTTTATTGGTTATGCTGCTAAACTCCAAGTCTAACCATATAGACTTTGGCTTGCAGCTCCTCATAAAGCAAAATGTGGTACAAAATGCTAAAGCCAGTCCGATTCACTTATAATCCTATCCAATACACCACAGAAAACATATCCAGCAGCCATGACTGTGATGGTGTGGACGTCTTACATTGTCTAATACAGCCTACTTTACTCTCTGAATTTTACTGCCTATAACTGTTATATCCCTAACACAAGAAACGGAAGATTAAAACACACACTAGTTACTAACTCAGTCCTCCCCTTATGAAGTGTTAGTGGTGTCACTGGAAGGTTAAGGAGGTATCACTACTTGTATCTAAAAGCAGGAAGTAGGGGAATATGTTGAATTTTTATTGATTCAAGCCTGAAACAACTCAGGCTACATTATATGAAAATGTCCAGCACTGTCAAAGCTGTGAGAAAGCTAAAGATTTTAGTGAAGACTTGTAGGAATGTAGATTGGGGAGCACCATCAAGTCTGGGCACCTAAGAGGCCTTTGCACATTTGTGACTGAGAGACATAGTGGATTCGATCCTTCTCAAAGCATGTTCAGAGGAGGGCTTTTCTGTTCTGTGAGTATGCCATAGCTAAATAGTCACATCTCAAAGCTCACAAGGGCCTTAGAGATGTGTTTAATTAAAGCCCCCCATTCTGAAGATGAAGACAGTAACATCTTGAAAGGCTAATTAATCATCTCAGTCTCATGGTGAGATTGTAGGGCCATGGTCAGGGCAGAATTCAGAACTTAGGCTGCTAACCCAGCAGGTCTTCTTCCTTTAGCAATTTCTCTTGAATTCCTACACATCCTATATTGTTCCTACATGTTCACAGAGGCTCTGAGACATGTGGACCCTCAACAGGTGTTCATCAGTTTATAGCAAAAGATTGATTTTAGCAGTTCTATACTATGGGGGTCAGGAATTTCTAATGGATCCACATTCTAAAGTTGTGGACAACGCTGTCAAATTATGGAATAATCAGTTTTCATTATTACCCTGTTTCCTTTGTATAACTGATTTTAAGTATATTTAAGTGTATGCATTTATATAATGAAAAACCTTTAATTTTTCTCTATAAGTTTTTCTCTATAAGTTATAAGAAAACCTATAAGTTTTCTCTAAAAAACTCTATTTTTAAGTGTGACAATGCATAATTGTGTGTGTGTGGCATAGAATTGAATTGTTGTAAAAATTTTCAGTTCAAATGGAGTTGAAAACCTCTTCTAATTGATTTTAAGGCTGCAACCAATAATTTATAATAGAAAATGATTTGAATAACTTCCAGAACCATGCTCTTGTTTGAACTGGGCATAATCTGATCAATAAAAATTTGTAGGGTGCCTTCTTAATGTAGGTCATTAAAGCGTAGAAGAAATCAATAGTTTAAAGATTTTAGGATCTTATCTAGCAAGGTAAGGGGAACCATCGGTGAGCTTTAGCTTATGGGTGATGAGGTCAGATTGACAGTTTAGGAAAGTCATGCTGGTTGGTGGTCATGTGAAGGAGAAATTTAAAGTGGGAAAAAATGGCAACCAGGGGAACATTTAAGAGACGATTTCTGTAGGCTAGGTTAGAAGTGATGAGGGCCTGGCCTCAGGCAGTGGCAGTAAAGTGGATGTGGAGTCATCAACCAGTTGAAATCCTGAGAGAAAATGAAGTCACTCAGGGCAAGTGTGTGGAGTGAGAAAGGAAAGTACCTGGGCAGCAGCACTATTTGAAGAAAGGGAAGAGGTGCCCACAAAAGACTAAGAAGTATTGGTCCCAAGAAAGGTGAAGCAAACCATCAGGGCATGTGTCTGGGAGTCAAAGGAAGAGACAGAGGGAGGGTGGAAAGGAGAGGAGGTCAAGTGGGATAGGAATCGGCCTGTCCATTGGATTCACCCTAGGAGGTGACGGCTGACTTCACACTTACCTGTGACAAAAGAGGGGAAAAGTATTGGCAAGTCTAATTGTTTTGGGTACATATGATGAGAAGCAACAATTTGTTTTTATGATGTTGATCTCCAGATACAATTTTAGAATTTCTGAAGGAAAAGGCACAAACTTAAATATAGACAAATGGACACTTTCATAATTTGTGACTCCTGTTGTATGAGTCACTCCAACTTACAGTCAAATGTTAGAATGGACAGTTATATTTTTCCGACAAATTAATGGTAACAGGAACAACTCTACAAACATTTATTGAGTGTTTGATATGTACTGTGTCCTTTTTTAAAGTACTTTACATGGATTATTTCATTTAATCCTCAAAATAATCCTATTAGGTAGATACTATTATTACCTTCATTTAACAGTTGTGACAGCTGAATTGTAGAGAGAATAACATAATGTAAATAATAGAGCTGGTATTAGTAACAATATAGTTTGCCTCCAGAGTGAAAATTCTTAATGCCAAAAATGTGTTTTGCTTCTATTTATTATTGGCAATAAAAATAAAATGTAATATATTAAACTAAAAAATAAAATTGTATAAATCAGTCAATATTTACTAACATGCCACATATTTTTTCATTAGTCCTGTAGGCATACTCATAGACAGAAGAGATATTTATTTGTAAACCCCATCAAAGGAATTCACATTTTTAAGAAGAAGGGATGCCTGGGTTTATGCAGATGTACTCACACTTACATACATTGGCAGGAGGTGGGATTCAGGACTCTGAATAATTTCATAGAGGAGGCAGATTCTGGGTAGTAATTTAATGGGAGTGATGAGGTAGTTGGATTTTCCATGCCATGGAAAGCGTTAGTCCTGGTGGGTGTGGTGAACATCGGGCAAGTTTCCCAGCTGGAGAGTGGGCTTCACCCAGCATGTGAGAGAATGTGGGAACTGAAATGCTGGAGGTCAGCCGACAGCCAGCCAAGAAGCCCAGGGTCAGAAATTTGTGAGAATGTGCAGGCCGTAAAGAGCGATTGTGTGTCATGAATGAAAACTCAGCTGGTAGACATGGGCTTCTGTAGGTATAGACTGTGTCTAATCAAACTACCAGTTGGTTTTAGAGCTGGACTCAAATGCTTTATAGGAATTGAGATCATTAGGTCCATTTAAATAAAAGAGTTCTTAATGAAGTTTTATTAACTGCATGTCATTTCAGAAATTAGATATAAACCATCTTGCCTGTTACACTGGAAATTTTAACAATATCCCTTCTGGCAATAAAATCAGAGAAACCTTTAAAAAAATTCTTAAGGATGGACTGTTCTTAAAGAATCCAACCACCATTTCTAGTCCTCTCCCCCATTTGACCGCTTAAGAAATATCTTAATACATCTCTATTTTGAAATAAAACCCGTGTTTTTAAAATATTTTCCTATTCATTGCCTCCACCTTTGGAGACTATTTCTTTATCCTTGACCCCATGCCCCCACCCTTATGTACCACAGGTGACAACCTATCCACTGTTTACTGTCCACACATACACTTTGTCCTAAGAACTGATTAGTATCCATGAAATGCTTCCTTTTTTAAAAGCACTGGAAAATATATTCTTTTATTTTTTTCTATTAATTTAAACAACTGACACAGTTTCAAAAATATTTGGAGAATGGGGATGGATCTGAATGATGAAGAACCCGGGATGTTCTCATTTTGTACTCACAATGTCCCTATGATGTAGGTACTATTATTATCCTTATTTTGCATACAGGGATACTGAGGTGGAGACTTAATTATGATTGCACAGTAAGTGGTAGTAAATGGCACAGCCAGTCTGACTTCACAACACACACTCTTAGCATTAATTCGTCCTCCTTCTAATATGATAGTTTACAATTCTTGTAGTGTTTTGCAATTAATAACTATATCTGCCAGATGAACCAAGCCCTCAATAATTTCAGATTTTTACATTTATCACTATGGATAACAATTATAAAAAACCTGAATGTTTAAGATTGAGCTGTGAATATAATTGTAAAGTACAAATGAAACCTGTCTTTTCCTACTGGAGATAGTTGGAGGGATAGTATGAATCCATTTTACTTGGTTAGTATTCCTGGACTCTGGGTAACTCACTCTGGAAAAGCTAGCTTCATAAATGTTAGGCTGTTTATATTATTCATACCACCATTCTTCAGGGATATCAATTTTTCTGTTGTGAACCTTTAATATACACACACCACAGAAGTCATACCCGACACTCTGCATGTTTGTCCATGAGGCATAAGAGTGAAGAGGACCCTGCAAAGCTCTAGCTCTGCCACTTGTGTTATTGTGCCTGCTGACCTGGGGACCTCTAGGCCTAAGTGTCCCTGGCACTGATTCTGGAATTGCTGTGGCTCTGTCCTTAACTAGGAAAAGGTATGATGAGGCTGAGTTTTTTCAAAACCTGACTCCTAACCTAGAAGAAGGGACATTGACTAGTCTAGAACCAAAACTTGAAGAGGTACAATTAATAGATGGAGGCCAGGCAATACTTCAGTGCCTTAAGCCAACTCTGGAAAGAGGATGACTTAGCGCAGAGTTCTTAACCCAGGAAACACGGACCCTGACATGGAACACAGAAGAACTTGGATTTTTAATGAGAGAGAGCCTGCATAGATTTCACTGTTTCATCAGATTTCTAGGGAATTATAATTCATAAACACAAAGAACTGGTATGTTTATCAAGAGCCTGAGCAAAGAGACAGTTGGGAAAGGAAGAAGAATTTTACATATCTCTATATTTAATTAGAACTGAAGAATTCTCTAGGCTGCATTCAAAGTGGCTATAAAGTCCAGAAAGCTGCATGCTATTATTTTATTGTGTACTGCAATGTATCGTGTACTATAAAACCATAAACAGTGAGTATGTGTTTGTGTGTGTTCCTAGACCACATGGCCATCCTGTATACATAAGAGTGGAATTGCCAGGAAGAAGGGTCTACCAATGAATATTCATTTTTACAAAATAATGTCAAATGATTTTCTAAAGCAATTGTACCAATTTTTCCTCTTAGTTTTTGGCAAATCTAATAGATGTGAAATTAAATTATATTGTGGTCTTCATTTCTACTTTTCTGATGGCTAATGAAGTTGATATTTTTATATGATACCTGCTCAATCTTTCTTTTATGGGTAGCATTTTTGTATTTTGTTTAATAAATTCTTTCCTACTGTAGAGTCAGAAAGATATTTTCTTCCAAAGTGTTTTAAAGTTTTGCCTTTTGCAGTAAGTCCATTTTCTGGAACTGATTTTTGTATATGAATATGAAGTAGACATCTAATTAAATTTTTCTTTGAATAGATTTAGAAAACTCTGATTACACTGATTACTGTCATTTCTGTGTTTCATTCCATTGTTTCTCTGTGTGTATTTTAACACAAACAACTTGGGGTGGTAGGCAGTAGCAGAGAGGCAAAGGTATATTTGTCAGTATCCCCCTGTTAATTCTTATCAACCACAAAGCCCTATATTTTACCGCTCTCTTCTCCCATCTATCTTCACCTTCTCCATCTTTCTTTCCTCTCCTTTCCTCTTCCTGACAACGTTTTCCTCACTGTCCCATGAGACTGTCTGGGCTGCTGCTCTCTGAGACTCTATTTTCAGCATGCTGCAAAACAGCAGAGCTGAGTCAGACAAGAGGGCCCTGTGCCTCCTCTGTGCATTCACTCACTCTCTGGATTCGGAACTGCACAGTAATAGCTTTCACTGATGTCAAAGAGAAAATAAATACACTGCTGCCCTGACACAGCCAAATAAGAAAAAGTAATCTCTAGTCTGTCAAGTACAGTCCGAGCTCCTTAGTAGTGTGGTGTCTCATATCCATATCACAGCATGCATAGACTGTACTTCTGGCAACAGAGAAAAGAGTGAAGTTTATGAGGAAAAGAAACAAAAGGTAGAATTGCGGGGACTCTAGAGAATATCAACAGATGTAGTTTGGAGGTAAAGTCATCAGAGCCATATGGATCTATGCATTAGTCACCAATCTAATCCTCCTATCGCAACCTTGAAGATGTCGGGGATAAGAATGACAGACAAGGACAGAGAAAACAAATTCTGGAAGCATCCAAGAGGAAAGCAAATAAAGACCATCTCCAATTTTAGGAAATGTTGAAAGTCATGTAGAAAGAAAAAGATGATATATGAGATTGTTGACATGAGAAAAAGAAATGTCTAATAATAAAATATTCAAGTCTTGGAATTACCAAGTTTACTTTCATCCTTCAGTGCCCTCAGGCACAAATGAAACATTTTTTTTTCAATTTGACCAAAATCTGATGGAAAAGCTACAGAAATGTGGCTCAGCTTACACACACACACATACACACACACACACACACACACACACACACACACACACACACACACACACACACACACACAACATACCCCATTCAGATAAAAGGTAATAAAAAAGTATATGTTATCAATTGGTCTAACAAACCAATCCCCAAACCTAGTGGCTTGAGACAACAGCCATTTTATTAGCTCACAGTTCTGTGGCTGAACAATTTAGGGTAGACTCAGCTGAGCAGTTCTGGGATTCTCACCTGGGGTAACTCATGTGACTGCAGTCACCTGGGCTTGACAGGGATGGAGTGGTCTAAGATGGGCTCACTCAGATGTCTGGTAGCTGATTCGGACTGAGCTGCTTGGTCCAGGGACTCATATCTGCTCCATGTGGCTTCTCACCACCTCATAGGCTGGTCCTGGCTTTTTCCCATAGTGGTGTCAGGACAGCCTCTAGAGATGATTGGAACAGAAGTACACGGACTCTTAAGGCCCAGTCCCAGAAGTCACATAATATCACTTCCATCATATTGTATTAGTCACATCATCTCAAGAATCAAGGCATGGGAAGATAGGCTCCATCTCTTGATAGGAGGTATGATAAAGTCACAATTCAAAGGGGGCATGCATACAGGGATGGGAGGAATTATTGTGGTCACCTTTCAAACACTCTACCACAAGAAGGAACTATAAAATATCTTCAGAGATATCAAGGTAAGAGCTCACATTAGAAAATGGGGCCCAGAACCTTGTGTGAAACCTATAGCTACAGAAGGAAAACAATGGAGAACCGAGTAGACCATAAAAGGGCTAACTCATTGGCCTCCTCTTAGACTTCCTGATAGTCTGGAACTAGAAGCAATGAATTCTTACTCTGATTACTTAAGTGACTTACAAGAAGTATCTTATAATGCTCTGTGTTTGTATATAAAACTTTGATGGGAAAATATACATAAAGCTCAAAGGAGATAAGATAGAAACCATGGCTTACTAAGATTTTTTTGTTACCAAAACAAAGGGCATTCATGGAACATTGACCCTTGCTCAGCTAGAGTAGGGAATTATGGAGAAGAAGTTGTATTTAATTTGAGAGTTTCATTTGCTCTTTTTGCAGCCATTGATGCAGAGAATGTGGAGTAGAGGTGTGGCCATATTAGCTGTAAATGCAACATCTCCACTGGGGGGTTTCTTCCATAGCTGCACCTCCCTTGTGAAGAGCCATCATGTTGTGGGAGAGAGACTGTTCCATGACATGACTGCTGCCAGACCTGTGAGCTATAGCTGGGCTAAATCGGAGATTTAAATCCACTCAGAGACTGTCTGTGATTAATATGTGACTCCTGACATAAACCAGTACCTCTCCCCTATGCCCTATGGCGTGCTGGTTCCTGGAATGGACTATTGTCCTGACCTGGACAAGCATGTAAGTCATTTTCCCTTACCTGGGACTGTGACATACCCTATCCATCCTAGCTTCAATTTCATCCTAGGATTTGATTGTCAAATCTAGCACAATTTGGACATCATGTGCTATCCTCCTCCATCCTTGACTTATGTTCCCTGGTATACTTAATCTCTTATTTGTCATGCCCTCACTTTTAGTAAGAGTCAATAACTATATTGCCAAGTGAATCAGTGAATTAATGAAAAAATTGAGAAATGCATATCCTTTCATTGACAAAGAAGTAGTAGAAATAACAAAAGTTATAAGAGCTAGCTTTTTTGGTGCATTTTCTATGTTCTAGGCCTTGACCTGACCATTTTATACTTATTATTATATATCATTTCATCTTCACAACAACAGTAACAATAGATACTTCTATTATTTCCTTTTTGTAAGTGAGAAGTCCTAGGCTCAGATTGCTTAAGTAATTTTTCCTAGGTGTGACTGACTCTAGAACTTGTGCACCAAATTCATGTTTGCAACTTAAATTGTATCCCTGGGCCTGCAGCAGCAGCAGGGTACCTGGAGCTTGTTAGAAATGCAGATCTTGGGCCTCATCCTAGACCTCCTGAGTTCTAATCTGCATATAAACAAAAGCCATGGGTGACTCTGCTATGCTGCACTTCCAAACTGGCAGAGAGATTTAATAACTTGGTAATGACAGACAATATGAATGAAGATAATTTTAAGTTGCATTTATTCCATATTGTTCAGGCATCATTGAAATGAAACCAAATCAATTTATTTTATAATTTATATCCACAAGATTTATGTGGCTACCTGTGAGTGTACACGTTTCTGGGTCAAATATTGTATGTGTGTTATGGAGAAGATAATTGGTAGGATACTGTTAGTGAGGCTCACAGAGCCATTACATGAGAAATACCCAGTGTTCTGGTCTAAGAGTTTTGGTGCTCCACCTGACTTAGCAATGGTGTTCTGATGTCATTAAAATGAAACAGCCCCAATAAAAGAATAGAAGTCAAAGCTCTGAGATGCTTTATTGCTCTATTTCACCCTTACTTACTAATTCCCACTGCATGATAGGTAACCATAAAGATTTCCAATAGGCAATCTACATTATCAACAGAATCATGTATCTGAGTGATGACATCATTGTTTTATCTTCAACGAGCAAGTATATTCTTGAAGGTAATTGCTACTGGATGATAGGTGCCTACAATATTTATTTTTATACAGTTCTTGACTATTTGCCTTGTGGTTTCGTCTCCTTCCCCAAAATATAAATGTGATTTCAACATCTATATGAATTTTACCTGATTTTGACTGGATTTTTTTCGAACCACTGTTCCAGTGCTTTGTGAAATCTAGATTACTCAGTCTTTTCCTCAGCTTCTCAAGAATATCATATCACTTGTTCCCATCTTCAAAACAAGTTCTATTACTATGAGAAATATTGACTATAATAATGATAATTGCTTGAATTTATTGAACACTTACTTTTTGCCAGCCACGGTCATGCACTTTATATACATTAAGGTCATTCATTACTTCAATCCTCCATTTCAAGATTTTTCTCATTATAAGAATATGTATGGGCCGGCCGAGTGGTGCGTTGGTTAAGAACTGGCTTGGGATGCTAGAGGACCCGGGTTTGGATCCCGGTTTGTAGAGTGACACTGCCCTCTACAGCTAAGATGCTGAACAACAGCTCAACCTGGAGATGGGATGCCGTAAGTCGCCGGCGATGGCGTAGGCTGCAGCCCCTGCTGCAGTGGGTTGCCATGGGCTACCGTGTGTAGCCAGCAGCCAGCGTGAGCGGCCATCCAGAAGCCGGCGACTGATCTGCCTCACCCGGGAAGAGCGCAATGATGGTGCCAACTTGGGCCAGTGAAGCAACGTCCTCCACAACTAGACTGAAGAACAAAAAGACGACAACTTGTCTGTTCCCCTTCCCCCAATTCTCCAGCGCTGTTCCCATCCCCCAATTCCCCAATAAAATCTTAAAAAAAAAAGAATGTGTACTTATTTCTATAATAAACTCCCCCATTTTTCTTTATTAAAACAATTTTTAATTTTCCTTAAATGTTAAAAAGTTTAGCAAAATATTTTCATAAATATTCTTATTTATAGAATAGACTTTTGCTGAACATTTTGTTAATTTATAGTAGAAGCTTAGGTTTCTTAAGAAAGAATGTCCATGGGGACAAAGAGTGAACTCTAATGTAAAGTATGAACTTTTATTAATAATAATGTATCAAAATTGGCCTATAAGAGGGGAAACTGGGATAGGTGAAGGGACATATTTTGAGATTTTGAGTGCTTTCCACTTAATATTTCTGTAAACGTAATAATACCAAAAAAAAAGTTAGTTAAAAACAGAATGTCCACATTAAAAATCGACCCTTTTCTTTGATAACAAATAGAATATACTAGCTATTTCCTATGGCCTCAGTGTTCTAATACTGGATAAAAACTGGAGCGTCCTTCTCTAAACCTAGTACTCTAACTCTTTTAGGCTGATGAACTCCCAAAATCCACTCAGCCTGTTTTAGCGGTAGCAGCTTGGTTGAGCTATTAGGCAATGGCCCTACCATACTTCCTCTCTATCATTGTATCAGGGTCCCTACAAATAGCACCACAAGCTGGACTCTATGTAGTTCCTAGAAAACTTTCTCTCTGGTTAGCCTCACTTCTTTAATGGCCTCTTTCTAAATCCCTTGAAAAGGTGTTATGAGGACAATGCTTTCTTAATTGCCCAAGTTAAACCTCATTTCTTCTATTTTACAGAATGGATATTAGCCCTTGAGTTTCTTGCTTTTCCTCTTTAAATGTCCAAACCACACTATTGAGAAAATCAGGATTGGATAAAAGCCTTTCATGATCATAACATGATCATAATGTATCGTAACACCTTTTGACTATGATTCTGTAATCACATTTCTGAAGATCATTTTCTCCATGGCTGTGACCATTGTTATGGTCACATGATGATCTTTGGTTGCATGAAATGTGCCAGTGTTTCCTTCCTGACAAACATTAACCATCATGTAATCATCTGTTACCAATTCATTCTTTCTGGCTAGGCCTGACATGCCACTTCTGTTTCAAAGTTTAACTTATGTGTTTAGATTTTTCCTGTTGATTTTGTATAAATTGGCATTCTGTTATTGGGCTCCCCTCTATCCAGGTAAACATATGACTTTTAACATATGTAGATAAATTGCTTACATGATTGTGAAGGTGTTGCTTTTAATTTGCATCAAAAAGGTATTTATTCTATTATAAATTTAAGTCCTCTACAGAAATCAATAACCTGATTATTTAACAACTTATCCTCTGTGCTTCACAGCCTTGTCCCAACAGAGAGAAATTAAAAGTGTAGGAAAAGGTAAACATTATCCTCTAAGAGTGGAAAGTAAACAGAGACTCATTTGGAAGAATGTAAATGGTTATTGTGTATGGCACATGCTTTGGGAAAGAATTTCACTTCAAAATGGCCTTTTTATACGGAAAAGATACTCCAATGTTAGAAATATGTGCAAAATGTACTATTTTCATAGTTTTTTACCCTCTTCATGAAGTATTTTTATTAGCATTTCACTAATGAAACAGGTAGGGGCAGAAATTATCCTACTTTACAGACAACAAAACTGAGTATTAGAGAGGTTAAATACTTTCTCAAATACTTTTCATTAATATTTGTCAAAACTGGGAATATATCTATTTTTTTCTAATTCTTAGATCTCTTAAAATGCTTTTCATACTTGATTAAGGGCCTACCCCACCCTTGAAACATGCTCTTGTTAATCATGTTAATGATAGATATAATAAATAATTTATATATATATTCATACACACACACACACACACACACATACATACATACACACATACACACAGGCACACATGTTTGGGATATGAAATTTCCCTAAAATAATATCCCTGAGCCAGATCCAGAAATGAATATAAATCCAGTGAAATTGTGACATTGTTTAGGTTACTGGAGATATACCTTCATGTGATTGCAAGAATCCTACATTAGTAATAGTGCTGTGTTCACAGAAGTTTGGACAACTATATTTAGGTGGTCTGTAGGAGAAATCACATACTCAGTGTATGCGACTCAACCAGAATGAACTCACTCGACTGCAGCCCAAATTATACTTTTCAGGAGCTGAAAAGTCTCTGATCTTTTCTTAGACTTAACTGATGTATTACTTTCGCTGATGTGCAGCTTAGCTTGGCTACTTCTAATGAATAACTTTTTGTTAAAAAAATTGATTTTCCTGTTGGAAAAATAATAAAGAAGTCTCCCCAAAGGTTTTCCTCATTTACCTTCCAAATTTAACTAATTTTCCATATATGTAATTAGGAAAATACAGCTATTTTTAAAGATACTTTCTTATGTAGTTGCCAGATGATTTCCAATCCAGCTTTTTCTCTTCTTGCCTGCCTCCCAGGTGGGTAAAGTTACAAGGGACATGCTTAGTTAGGCATTGATATATAGTTCCAAGAGCCATTCTCTGATTCCATTCCTCCCATATTTAAGAATTTCAGCATTCAGTAATAGTTATGGGATTTTTGTTTTAAAGCTCTGTAAAATGAATGGGACTCCTTAAACCAGGAGTTGTTCATAGCTATTTTGATACTTTGGAACATACGTTGAGTAGTGTTAATACTCTTCAGACAATGTAGTTATGAGAACAGATCAAATTTTTTAAAACCTTGCTCCAAGAACAATGCTGTTGAACTTGCAATCTGCAGACCTGTGTTTTTCTGTAGGTTCTACTGGACTGGGAGGAATAAGCATAAAAATGGAGAAGACACATTTAGCAACAGTCATCATGATTTAAGAGAGTCATTTGATATCATTTGAATATTAAAATATCTGCACTTGTATTTTGTATAATGTAAAAATATCATTTATCCAGCATTTCATTTTTATTTCATTTTATAATAGTATCAGTAGCAACAACTTTGAAATAATAATATTAATTAACTAATTGATCAATGCTCCTTTATCACAGAGAGTTTGAGAAGCAGTGCTCAGGGATGTTAATCCAAAGATTTCATCAGTTCTTTTTCTTTCTTTTTTTTTTTTCAATTACAGTTCACATTCAATATTATATTAGTTTCAGGTATATTGCATGGGTAGACATTTATATAACTTACAAAGTGATCATCCCTATAAGTCCAGTACCTACCTGGCACCATACATATTTACTAAAATATTATTGACTATATTTCCTATGCTGTACTTCAATTTCTTGTGATTATTTTGTAACTACCAATTTATACTTCTTAATCCCTTCACCTTTTTCACCCTACTCCTCAACCCCCTCCCATATGGCAACCATCAGTTTGTTCTCTGCATCTATGAGTCTGTTTCTGTTTTGTTTGTTCATGTATTTTGTTCTTTAGATTCAACATGTGAGTGAAATCACATGTGCTTGTCCTTCTCTGTCTGACTTGTTTCACTTAGTATTAATATCCTCTAGGTTCATCCATGTTGTCTAAATGGTAAGATGCCATTCTTTTTATGATCGAGTAATATTCCATTGTATATACTCATATGTACCACTTCTTTATCCAATCGTCTATTGATTGGCACTTAGGTTGATTCCATATCTTGGCCATTGTAAATAATGTTGCAGTTAACACAAGGGTGCATACGTATTTCCAAATTAGTGCTTTGGATTTCTTTGAATAAATACCCAGAAGGGGAACTGCTGGCTCATAAGGTAGTTCTACTTTTAATTTTTTGAGGAACCTCCATACTGTTTTCCATAGGAGTTGCACCAATCTGCAATCCCACCAACAGGTCACTCGGGTTCCCTTTTCTCCACGTCCCCATCAACACTTATTGTTTAATTTATTGATGATAACCATTCTGATAGGTGTGAAGTGATATCTCCTTGTGGCTTTAATTTACATTTCTTTGATGATTAATGAAGTTGAGCATCTTTTCATATGTCTATTGACCATCTGTATGTCTTCTTTGGAAAAATGTCTGTTCAGGTCCTCTGCCCATTTTTTTTTTTTAAGATTTTATTGGGGAATTGGAGAACAGCATTGGGGAATCAGGGAAGGGGAACAGACAAGTTGCTGTCCTTTTGTTCTTCAGTCAAGTTGTGGAGGATGTCGCTTCACTGGTCCATGTTGATATTATGATCATTGCGCTTTTCCTGGGTGAGACAGATCGGTCGCTGGCCACTGGATGGCCACTCACGGCAGCTCTTGGCTACTCACGCCAGCAGCCAGCCACTCATGGTCACTTTATGGCAGCCCACTGCAGCCTACGCCGTCTCCAGCGACTCACAGCAGCCCAGCTCCAGGTTGAGCTGTTGTTCACCATCTTAGCTGTAGAGGGTGCAGCGTCACTGGCCCTAATGTGGGATCCGAACTGGGGCCCTGCTGCTCAGAGCTGGTGTCCCAAGCCAGCTCTTAACCAACGCACCACTCAGCCGGCCCCCTCTGCCCATGTTTTAATTGGATTGTTTGTTAAGTTGAATCAGTTCTTTATATATTTTAGATATTAACCCCTTACTGGATGTATCATTGGTGAGTATCTTCTCCCATTCAGTAGGGTATCTTCGTTTTGTTGGTGGTTCTTTTTGCTGTGCAAAAACATTTTAGTTTGATGTAGTCCCATTTTTTTTCTTTTGTTTCCTTTTGGTTATATCCAAAAAGATATTACTAAGAGCATTGTCAGAGCAATGTACTGCCTATGTACATTCTAGGAGTTTTATGGTTTGGGTGTTATCTTCTTCTGAGTCAGGGAGAAGAGGGGAAGCAGTTTAGTTGGATACTTGGAGTATGGATTGACTGCATTCCTTCCTGCCTTAAGCTTTCCATATTGAGTAAGTTTGAGACAGTGGAGCTTCAAATAACTCAGCTTGCCCAGTTTTTAAATGAAAATGGCTGTTTTTCAGGAAGGTCTCAGTATAACCGACTTTTAGGCATAATGTCTGTGATTGGTACACCAGTACCAGCCTGGTACTTTTGAGAGAGAGAGAATGGGGCCAGGGAAGAGGTGACTAAAAAGTTTTTTAGTGGCCTCAGTGCTGCCAAAGAACTAAACTGATGTATCTTTCACCAGATAAATATTCAGTTCATTAATAGTGTGAGTTCTTGTTTTCCCCAAAAGATAACTTTTTATATTGAGAATATATTTTAGCACTCCCTTAAGTGAGTTTACAAAATTCTTGTGATGGAAATTGTTCAAAATTTGCAATCTTTTTTAAAATAACAAACATATGTAGAGATAGATTTTCCTCAGTTGAAGCAACATTCCTATGATGGTGTGAAATTCATTCATGTTGAAGGGAATATAAAATATTGCTTTGGAACATTACTTGTGATTGAAAAGAATTCTGATCTAGAGAAATCCCCCACCCTCCCTTTATAGATTCTCTAAGCCTCTTTATTTTCACATAATATTTATGAGTCTTTTTGTTTTATTTGAAGTTTAGTCTTTCTTCTCTAATTAGACAGTTTATAAAAATCCATGAGTCTGTAGGAAAATTTATAGTTATGGGAAACAGCTTTTATTTTAAATGGCATATTGCCTACTCTCCCCTTTTTTAAAAAGGGGAGAAAATATTACAAATTGTATTCCTAAGAATGGAAGAGTTGACTTTGTAATACTTTAGAGTTTATTTTCATCACCTGCCTTGCTGTTCAGCTGTAATGTTTTCTCACTGGTCTACAACTCCACTGTATAAGTTCATTAAATCACTATCAAGAACATCTCAACACTAGGGGAAAATACCCATACAAATTTGGTTTGAATAGATGGAAGAAGAATTCTACCATTGGCACAAAGATTGAGAGGACTGTTAATAATTATCTTTAATACCTATTCCCTTTAAAGGATAGAAATGATACATAGTTTGTTATTATATATATTTAAATCCTTTCCTACTGCCAGTGTGTAAAAGATCATTATGCTTTGATAAAGCAGAAAAGAATAGTAAATTAGTAAAAAAAAAAAAAGTGTTGTTTTAGATTTAAAAAACATACATTTAAATTTTAAAGGTGACAGATTTTATTTAGACCATGATAAGTATATGTACATTTCTTCAATGTCCCAAAGATTTGCATATAAACTGGATTCAGAGCACAAAGCAAATTGATAAAGCTACAACCATGCTTGTTAACCACTGACACGCATGCAGAATTGAAGCCAGATTTTAGAAGGCACTGCAGTGTGTTCTTGTAAGTTCACATTTCAAGATCATTTGAAACATAATCTTTTTGAGTATTGGAAAGAAAAGTTGGAACTTTAAAAAAGATCTGTTTCAATAAACAGATGTGAAAAGCTATTTTGGTAAAATTATTTGCGTAACAAAGACTCAGGCAAACCCTAAACATGTGAAGAAAGGAGTGAGGAGTATATTAAAATGGATGTTAACCAGGAGGGGGGGAACTGTCACCACGAGGAAGCTGAAACTCCATTCCAAAAGCAACAAAATGAAATAATTATGCACCCTGAACAATGCACCAGCTGAAGCCCAGCAGTGATTGTTTTTTAGTGTGCCCTCTGGTGGGAAAATTTATAAATCACAATTTTAACAGTTTTGAACTAACTCAACAAGACTTGTTTCTTACTTCTGGGCTTTATGTATAATCAGACTTAAAACTGAGGGAAAATACATGACGAGGTTTTGAGGCAGAGTTACACATCAACTAATCTATCCTTCCAATTTTACCTGGAGATGATAAATGATTTAGTCTGGCTTGAAAGAAGTAAACTATTTATTATTCAGTTCTCCTGTGTCCCACCTAAAGTATTAATTATTGAATACCTTTTAAATGCCATACACTATATGAGCATCGTTTCATTTAACCTTATTTCTGAATATAGTCCAATGCTTTTTCTCTTCATTTCCCTGTTGCCTTACAGTCTTCCCAGTGCTAAAATTCTATCTACAGCCTTGTTCATACCTGCATATTTGGGCTTTAAATAATATTTGTTTCCTGACCTCTTTCAGGGGGGCCTGTGAGGGGAAGGTCCCGGGAGGTGCTGCTCTCTCTCAAGCTAGTGAGACCAGAGGCTGAGACCTGGGGTCCCTCACACCAGTTAGCAGTGGGATTGGGAAATCCAACTCCAGTCCACCTATCCTGGGCCAGGTGGGGACAAAGGTTTACGGGGGCAGAGAGCCACAATGGGGCTTGAGAGGTTGGGAAATCTGAGGAGAAAATGAACCAAAGAGGGAGGCGAGAGGAGGCTGACAGGGTTACAGAGGGGCATGGAAACACCCTCGGGCATTTTCACTTAGCCTTGGGGTGGGAGTGTTCCCACGTGCTAGGTCAGTTTGAGAGGCTGAGAGTGGAAAAATATGTGCAGAGTATGAACATTTTTAGAATTAGAAAATGTTGTAACAATATTTAGTTTAACTTTTGGTATTTTAAAAAACTTGTCTTCTTTTTTTCTTTATAATATGATACATAGTATACATAATAATATAATAACTAACACTTATAGGCCACCTACTATGTATTTTGTTCTAATCACTTCATATGACTTAACCTATGCAGTTCTCATCTACACCCCACGAAGCAGGTGGTGCTGTTGTTCTCAGTTTGCTGATGAGGAGACTACAGCCCAGAGGGAGGCAGGGCCATGACAGATTCACATGGACAGTAGGTGGGAGAGCGGAGGTTCAAACCCAGGTTCTAACCTGTGTTCCTAACGAACACTCCATGCCTACATGAAGTTAGGAAGCATAATAAGGAATCCAACACCTACAGACCCTTGGCTCAGCTTCAAAAGTAAAAGACATCACTGGTATCCGTGCAGGCCCCCAGCGATTTTTCTGGGTGCCTTTCCCAGAAAAGCTAAGCGACTGCCTCAAACTTGGTTATTATATCTTGCTGAGTTTAAATAAAATCCAACAGTTGAGTTATATGGATGCTGCACAGTCGCTAAATTAGAAGTTTACTAGTTGATTTATTTTTTATTATGTCAACAAAACAGAATTTTTACTTTATATGCCTTTTTGTCTTATATGTGGGGATTATCCCTGTACCCACCCCTTATTTGGTTTTTAACAAACCTGAGTCTTTTATTGCATTTACATTTGGAAAACTTTTAGGGTCTGATTTTAGTTACTAATGAATGAAGGAACTAATCAATTCACCAAACATGTAAAGCACCTACTGGGTAGCAGTCACCATGGTAGGGACAGGGTCACCGCCAGTGGACACTAGTGGCCTGTACTGGTTCCCAGCAGCCAACGGGCAGTGTTCCAGAACTTTCGTGAGCCAGTTGTCATACTCAACCATTATTAAAAATTCAATTCTATGAATATGCAAATATATGAACTATGTTAGATATAGCTAATGAATACTAAAAACTTATCACTTCCAATTTTTTGCTCCATTTTATCATCCCTGCTCTTGAGGTTATTTACAGTTGTATCTGTATGGTGGAACTATGTAAGAATGTGCTAGAGATTGTGCAGTTCTCTACTTCAGACACCTCACACTAGTAACTTGAAATTGGTCACTGTGTATTTTGTACTATGAAACCGGCAAATGCTACAAATCAGTGCTTTTCCCCCAAAAGAGCCAGTTGTTGAACATTTAGCAGCATATCACCGGTTACAGTGAAGATTAATATACAACCTAACCTCTACTAAGAAAGAATTCTTGGTTTAATGGAACTACTGATTTGAGCAGTATACACCCTCAAAATTAAAAAAAAAAAACAAACCGAACAAAACAAAGACCAAAAACAATGGTCATTTTAAAGCATTATCCTTTAACACAGTTAAAACCAGCTCTATTTCTATATTTCTCTGGAATTCACAGATGGAAATCGAGAGTTGATGCCATGCTTCTGAAGCTGGAATGCGTCCGGTGGCGCCTCCTGGGGGCAGTGGTGTCTCTAAGGTTTCTAGTCACAGCTCTGTGATCTAGCAGTTCTTCACACACTGAACTTTGGAGCAGCCAAGCAGTTTGCTAGTTAACACTTCACAATAGTGGTCACAGCTCTTCTTTAGAGATGAAAAAGCCTTTGGAAGTATTTAACTAATAGGGTTTATGTGCGATGGTTCCTTCCAGGACCTGCTTTTACTTCAGATAACAATTAGGCAGAGAGAGCCCTCTGCCATGCCCAGGAGCCACAGGGCTCAGGGAAGAAACTACACATGACTTAGCCTGGAATCTGAAGCCCTTCTAACTAGAGCTTTCCTTCTCAAATAGCTCTACTTGGTTATACTGACCTTTAACTCACAGGCTTGAGTGTACCAGAAATGCAATGCTCTTTACTTTTTTTCTAAAATTATTTTCTGTTTTGAGGCTTTGCTATTCTGGGTGGCTGAAATTAAATCTCTCTCCCTGGGATTTTGTCCAGTCTAGGAAACTTTGGATCGCCAGGGTATCCGGGAAGGGGCCTCTTGGATATTATCTGGGCATGCTGGCATTCACAGAGACAGCATCGCCTGGACTTCAGGCATTGGTCTATACATTTATTTCTCTACCCTTCCTTGTCCTGGCAGCAAAGTCTGAGTCATGTGTGAGCCACTCGGGCCCATGGAAAACATTCTGCTGTCCTCCACCCCCCACACACACACACATATATTCTAGGGGGTCCTCTGAAGCTGCCTTGGACCCATATGCCTGAGCTTGAGACCCAGCTGTGACTCAGCAGACCATCTGGCCACCCTTGAGCATTTCTTCATCAATTTCTGCTTCCCTGCTCTGTCTGAAAAGGAGGATGCTCCTTCCTCTCTATCAATTCAGGAATAGGATGTGGTCCCTTCTCTGCCCCTTGGTAAGTGAACAAATGAATGAAGTCTTCTACTGGCTGTCTGCAGGAGATGACAAGAGGAGAAAAGGCTCAGTGGTTTCCACTACTTTCACAGCCAAAAAAAAAAAAAGCCAAACACAAACACCACACACATACACACGACATGTGATTAAAAAAATACAGTGAAAGTTTAAATTTAAAAAAATTATTACAGTAAAATTATTACAGTTACCCTTAACCCCCCTCAAAATACTCCCCCTCACTTCGAACACACTTATCTCATTGTTCTTGCCACTTTCTGAAACAGTTCTGGAAATCCTCTTTCGTGAGTGTCTTTAGTTGCGCTGTCATGGCTGCCTCAATGTTCTGAATCATTTTGACTTTGGGGAAGAGCCCAGAAGTCGCATGGTGCCAGATCCGGTGAATAAGATGGATGAGGACACATCATAATGTTTTTATTTGACAGAAATTGCCATATACCAGAAGCCATGTGTGACATGGAGCATTGTCATGATGGAGGATGATTTACGGCACACTTTGAAACATACCTTCTCTCAACCATAGCTCACACCCAACCAACTGCACTGAACAAGTTGAAACTTGTCACACACTGTTGCTAATGTTTGACATCCCGCTTTCCGTATTGAAGATCCCCGCCTTTCCATTGGATGGCACTCGGCAGCAGCATTCACTGTATATTTTGATGACACCTCGTGTGTGCGTGTGTGTGTGTGTGTGTGTGTGTGTGTGTAACAAAGATGGCAACAGGTGTACAAAGAAAGCATAATGTCTTATTAACCAAATGCATCCCAATGTCAATAAAATTCTTGGTTATAATTAAAAAGTTTCTTGGGTTTCAATCACAAATTAGGCTGAAATGGAACAGTTCCATGTAGAGAATAAGTTCCCATTCAGCATCTTTAGCTAACCTTGAACTGGAGATCCCAGCCTTCCCCCCCCCACCCATGGCACCTGTTTTCTGCAAATTCAGGGTGTCTGTCTAAATGTATGAGTGAGTGACTAATAAGGATATGATTTACCTGGAAAGGCAAGCTTGATTCAGTCTGTTACTCCATCACTGCCCTTCTTTGGTACTTACCATGCACTATATGCATTGAATCAGAACCCCACCCAAAATGTCATGAAAACAAAATAACTACTATAACACAGCTGGCCCTCAATGAACATTGGTTCTATTTAGTGAATGCTGCTTTCCCTGTTCTCTGCAGATGCTCTTCTCAGCCATGACACTCAGGCTTGTCAGGAGATCCCATTGCTTCTTCTCATTGTTGTGTTGTTAGAGACTAAATGTATATGCCTCTCCTCCCACCCCCATTAGTATGTTGAAGACTTAACCCATGATGTGATGGTATTTGGAGGTGGGGCCTTTGAGATATAATTGAATTTAGATGAGGTCATGAAGGTGGGGACCCTATGATGAGATTAACACAAGAGGAAGAAAGACCAGAGCTCTCGCTCTCTCTGCCATGTGAGGACGCTGTGAGAAAGCAATAATCTGCAAGCCAGGAAAAGGGCCCTCACCAGGAAATGAATCTGCTGGCACCTTGACCTTCGACTTCCCAGTCTCCAGAACTGGGAAAAATGAATGTTTTTTTTATTTAAGCAATCCACTGTATGGCATTTTGTCATAGCTGCCCAACCTGAAATATAATATGAAGTGTGCTTGGAATCAAGACTCCAAGTAGAACATTACATAGGAGGCATTTTCCTTTCTACAAAGATTTTTTTTGACATTCAATATTATTTTATATTAATTTCAGGTGTGCAGCATAATGGTTAGACATTTATATAATTTAAGAAGTGATCCCCTGACTAGTCTAGTGCCCACCTAACACTATACATACTTATTACCATATCACTGACTATATTCCCTGTGCTTTACTTTACATCTCCATGACTATTTTGTAATTACCTCTTTGTACTTTTTAATCCCTTCACCTTTATCACCCTGCTCTCCAACTCCCTCCCATCTATCACCCCAACAAATCTAGTATCCACCTGACACCATACACAGTTATTACAATATTATTCACTATATTCCTTATGCTATAACCTATATCCTCATAACTACTTTGTAACAGCCAATTTGTACTTCTTAATCCCTTCCCCTTCTTTTAGCCACAACCCCAACCCCTTCCAATCTGGCAATCATCAAAATGTTTCTGTATCTATGAGTCTATTTCTATTTCATTTGTTAATTTTGTTTTTAGAGTCCACATATAAATGAAATCATATTGCATCTGTCTTTCTCTGTCTGATACTCCACTCAGCACAGTACCCTCTGGGTCCATCCATGCTACTGCAGATGGCAAGAAACAATTCCCTTCAGGCCAAGCAATATTCCATTATATATAATACCACCCCCTCTTTATCCATTCTTCCATTGACGGACACCCAGGCTGCCTCTGCATCTTGGTCATTGTAAACAATGCTGCAATGAACATATGGATACAAATGTCCCCTCAAAGTAATGTTTTGGGTTTCTTCAGATAAATACCCAGAAGTAAGATTACTGGGTCCTTCATTATCTCTTCTTATAGCCTTTGTTTTAAAGTCTATTTTGTCTGGTATAAGGTTGTTTTTTTTTTTTCATTTTCATGAAATATCCTTTTTTTTTTTTTCATTTTCATGAAATGTCTTTTTCCATCCCTTTACTTTCTGTCTCTGTGTGTATTTTAATCTGAAGTGAATCTCTTGCAGGCAGCTTATGTGTCTTGTTTTCTTATCCATTCAGCCCTCCTATGTCTTTTGAATGGAGCATTTAATCCATTTACATTGGAAGTAATTGTTGATAGATATGTAGCTATTACCATTTTAATATTCATAATTTTTTTTCATCTTAAAGAAGTTCATCTAACATTCCTTGTAATACTGGTTTGGTGTTAATGAACTCCTTTAGCTTTTTCTTGTCTGGGAAGCTCTTTATTTCTCCTTCAATTTAAGTGATAGCCATGCTGGGTAGAGTACAAACAAGTCTTGGTTGTAATTCCTTGCTTTCCATGATGTTGAATATTTTATGCCAGTCCCTTCTGGCCTACAAAGTTTCTGTTAAGAGTTCAGCTGATAGTCTATGGGAGCTCCCTTACAGGTTACTAGTTCCCTTTCCTTTGCTGCATTTACAATTCTCTCTTTGTTTTTAACCTTTGCCATTTTAATATAATGTGTCTAGGGGAGAGCCTGTTTGGATTCATCTTGTTTAGGACTCTCTTCACTTCCTGGACTTGTATGTCTATTTCTTTACCAGGTTAGGAAAGTTTTCAGTCATTATTGCTTCAAATGGGTTCTCAATCTCTTGCTTGCTTTCTTCTCTGTCTGATACCCCTCTGATGAGAATGTATGTTGTTACTCTTGATGTTGTCCCAGAGGTCTCTTAAACTATCCTCATTTGTTTGGATTCTTTTTTCTTTTTGTTGTTTTGTTTGGGTGCATTCTGCTACCTTGCCTTCCAAATCGCTGGTTTGATCCTCTGCTTCATCTAGTCTGGATTCCTTCTAGTGCATTCTTCATTTCAGTTATTGTATTCTTCACTTATGACTGGTTCTTTTTATGGTTTCTATGTCCTTTTTTATGCTTGTAATCTTTATGTTGAAGCTCCTACTGAGTTCCTTGAACATCCTTATAACTATTGCTTTGAACTCTGTCTGTGGTATGTTGCTTGCCTCCATTTCAATTAGTTCTTTTCATGGAGTTTTCTCCTGTTCTTTCATTTGGGATGTATTTCTTTGTTTCCTCATTTTGGCTGCCTGTCTGTGTTTCTTTCTATGTATTAGGTAGATCTGCTATGTCTCCCAGTCTTAGCTGGGTGTCCTTATGTAGTAGGTGCCCTGTGTGGCCCAGTAGTACAGCCTCCCTGGTCACCTGAGCCAGGTGCTCCTGGAGTGTCCCTTGTGTGGGTTGTATGCGCCCTCCTGTTATAGTTGAGCCTTGGTTGCTTTGGCACATCAGTGGGTGGTATTGACCCTCAGGCTGACTGGCTGTGGGATTTGGTCAAGTCCACAGACCTCTGGGCTGCTGTCAGGAGGCTTACCCCACTGAGTGGGATTCACCCCAGTGGGCCCTGGTACCCATTGAGACTGCCCTTTGGGTGTGCCACTTGTGGGCTAATTGGGTGGTGCTCTGCTGTGGTCTGAAGCCAACCTCCAAGTATGTTGTTTCTGGGCCTCTTGGGAGGTGTTCCGGTGCAGGCCCAGGTCAGTCACTGTCTGTAAGTAAGTGGCTGGAGGCTAACAGGTAGGAGCTACAAAGCAATCCTCGGTTGTTTGCTGCCTGTGCTAAACTTGGAGGCTCACGGGAGAGTCCATGCTGTGATCCGAGGACAGCTGCCACTACCAGGCTTGTGGTAACTCCAAAAAAAGCCAGGATACCCAGAGGCCTGCTGCCACCTGCTGGCTTGCTGGCTCCCTTAAGGTACAGCTACTGATAAAACTTCATGCATATGTGAGTGGGGTGAGGCAGGGTCTCAGGGAGTCACTAGATTGGGAAGAGTTGTGGTCACCAGATTAAAGTAGACTCTGTTTTGGTGGCAGTGCTGAGCCTGGAGCAACTCAGCAAAAGTCTCAGAGCACACCGAGGTCAGTCACTACCCAACTGGGGCAGTGGACTCTCATAGTTTTTCAAGAAATAGTGCTGTTCAGGAGGGGCTGTCTGCTTGTAGAGAAAGTTCCTCCATCAGTATGGGAGTTGGGTGGGGCATGGTCCCAGCTGAGTCAGCAGGGTGAAGCAGCAGAGCTCACCAGGCCAATCAGATTTAGATTTGACCTGTGGGGGCGGGTTCAACATAGGAAAGATGGTGTCTGCCTGCTGGCTACACAGGAAAGGACCTCTCACTCGGAAAATGCTAACTATTTTCCAGTCCTCCCTCTGAAGTCATACACCTCAGTCTGCCCCCCGTATGTCTCCAAGGTGCCCCAAGTGACCACCCCTCTGCCAGAGCCCAAGGTGAGTGCCTGCAAGCAAGTGAGTCTGCATCATTTAAGAGGATGTCTGGGTTTCCTGCAGCCTACCATCCCATCTGGACAGTTGGAATCCCCACTGTTTTTCACAGTCAGATATTATAAAGGCTCATATTCCCAGCACCAGTACTCTGGGCTGGGGATCCTGGTATGGGCAGGCTGGGGTTGCTCGCTTCTCTGGGGGGAACCTCTGTGGCTGAGATATCCCTCCTGATTCTCAATGGCCATAGGGAGGTTTGAGGCCTGTTTCCCATCTTCTCCTCTCCTACCAGTCTCAATGTGGCTTCTTCATATTTTCAGTTATAAGACTTCTGTTCAGCTACCCTTCGATGGTTCTCCAGGTTGATTGTTCTATAATATAGTTGTAATTTTAATGTGTTCATAGAAGGACACAGGAAGTGTTTATCTACTCTGCCATCTTGGATCTCTCTCCGTTCTACAAACCTTTTAATTTGATCTTTGCCATTTTTACATGTATAAAATAATAACTTGTAGTTTTGATTTACATTTCTCTTATTTTGAGTAAGGCTGATTTGTTTAAGAGCTATTTATATTTCTTTTCGGTGAATGACCTTCATATCTTTTTTCTGTTTTGTTTTTTCTTATTGAGTTGTAGGAGCTCTTTATACATCAGTGAGATTAGTCCATTATAATGTGATTTACAAATACTTTTTCAGTTTATCATTGTTTATGATGAGGGTTTTTTAAATACACTTTTCATATAATTGATGTTATCAATTCTTTGTTTTGTGGGGTCTAGGTCTTTCTTACAAAGCCCTTTCACAGTCTAAATTTTATTTAAATTTTTTTCCTTATTTTTTTCAAATTTTCTCATGTCTGTTTGTTTGGTATTAGTTATTTGGTCTATCTCCAATTTCTGGAATAAAAGTTGTGATGTAAGGCTCTAACATTACCCACCGTTCCTCCAACTCCATGCACAAGATAGTGACACATTTATTTCTATAGCATTTGTTGAACAATCCACATTTTGCCCAGCCATTTAAAATACTATTTTTGTCACATACCATATTGACACATTTCTTTTGGCTGTTCCTGAATGGTATATTCTGATTTATTGATTATTGTTTTTTAAGCACCTACCTCATTATCTTAATTATTAAAGCTGTAAATTATGTTTTTATATATGATAGGGAAACTGCCTCTTTCTTTTTTTTTTCCAGAATTTTTCTGCTTGTTTATTTTCAAAATAAACTTATGAATCGCCTGTTTAATTTTGCACCCAAATCATCTAGAACTAGGTGTTTTTACTAGGATTGCATTACATTTATAGATTAATTGGTGAATTCATATTATTTATAAGGTTGAGTCCTCCCATTCAAGAAGTATGACATGTTGCAAGTAATTTATTCTGAATGATAAAAGTATCAAGAGAGATATTTATATTCTGTGTATTGTTAGAATGAATTCCAGGCTACCATAAACACTCATACTTCCTTGCATTCAGATACACCTTCTCCTGAATTGGGGAAAAGGGACCACAGTTGCAGCTACCTCCCTAGGAATTCCACACACCCTTTGGCACACCTTATCTCTGCACTCAAGGGAACGTATTATGCATGTAAACATTATCGTCCTGTCACACTGGGGTGAAAAGGTTTTGAGTTGCAGCCAGAGCATCTGCTTTTAGGTATCTAACAGAGTTAATGTGCTTTATTGACCTTTTCCTGGAATACTACCTTTTCCACTATATTCTTTTTTTTAATTGCTAACAGTAAATGTTTATTCATGGTTGAAGCCACTATACTCTTATTTTTATATGTCTGTATGTACTTTTCATTTATTAGCTCACATGGAATTACATGTTAGCATAGCTTCCTGGAGATTTGGGGGCCATAAGTCTGTTTTTAGGAAATAGCAAAAGAGAACAATTGTAATAGTGTAGAAAAGAAACAGTTCTCATGTTTTCCAGTGTTTTCTCCTGATTTTGCTTTTGTTTCAGAGGAATATGTTAGAGACTGAAGAATAAAACATTAGTAGACCAGGCTGATATCAGAAACCAAATTCATATGGGCTTGTTTTCACTCATGGGTAAAGATTGTATAAGTTCACTGAGGGGAATAAAGAGCAGTTTTGGTCTCTGGGTATAGAAAAAGCATGATGTAGACCACAGTCTAAAGCAATTTCAGGTTGTAGTAAGAGTTAGGAAAGCTACTCCTGTATTTTTTAGGCTATAAAACACAATTTTATTTTCATTTACTATGGTAACTCCTTGTCTCATTTTTTATGACAAGTAGTAGCAATGTTTACTATTCGGTATGTGCAAGTTTCTAGGTATTGTAAATACGTTTTCTCCTTTAACCTGATAACTCTATCATGTTGTTTCTTTTCACTGTAAATCAAGTCTTGAAAAATTAAATAATTCAGCAAAAGTCACAGAGACAGTAAACAGGGGAACCTGAGCAGATACTTGAGCTCTTAACCAGTAAACGTGCTTAGCCTTTTATAACAAACTAAAACACCCTTTTATTTTTAACTCTTCATATTTATAATGAAGCGTTTTCTCAAAATGATCAAATACAAACATTTATACTCACAGAGGTAAGAGTCTGATCTGGTTTTTAATAAAATAGCATTAATATGTTGAAATTGGAAAGTTTACCAAGAAACCCAATTTCCCTTAAGGAGCTCCCACATTTAGCTGAATGAAGACGTATTCAGAGAGCATTAATATGCCATGCCATTCATTCAAGAGTTACTTTTAAAATACCTATCATGTGCATAGATAGTACTGCATATCTCAGTGGCCACACTGTACAGAATCTGTGTCTTTGTATTTGCATGAGTAGTTTTTTCACCTAAAATAGCCCTTTGGTATCTTAACAGCTCCTCCTGTGTTTAGATGAGATACAGTGCTCCAGCTGCCATGTGGTTAAACAGAGCGCTGTCACTAGGCACATGTTCAGGGGGGTGTGGTGTATCTGCTTCCAAGAGAATAATCCTTCATTCTCTTAAGTAAATAGAACACCCTTTCTCAACATCTATAACTTAGAGATAAAATACATGACAGACTGTTATGAAGATGGAAGGAATTAATAGATGTGAAGTTCTCAGAGCAATTCTAGACTCATAACACCTCCCCAATTGGTGATATTTTTCTGATTGTTTACTGTTACAGCCATCACTGTGATTTATAGGTAGAAATGTGTATTTGATTTTTCTCCTGACTGAGAGTCATTGAGAGAGGCAATTGTGTGTAGTCTGGGAAGTCAGTGAAAAGTAAATAAAAGGAAGAAGAGAAGGTAGTGTAAAAACCTAGAGGAGAAAGGAAATGTTAAGAAAATTGGAGAAGTCCAGCTCCAGACAAATGGGGTCGTTATGGAGAGTATCTCTATAACTGTTATCTATTTCCCTTTAGTTGCCTGGTACTAACTTTGCAACAAATGGAGCAAACATTAGAATTCATACCAGCTCTCTTCAAGAGAATGTATTTTGATCACTTAAAAATTCTGAGGAAGTGAGAGACTGGAAAGATATAATTACTATCTGAATAGTTAATTCTAAATCATTAGGCTTCCCCTTTATAATCATTAGATTATAAGACAGAGAGGTGTCATAGAAATGTATGAAGTGATAAAGATGATTGGCCATTTCATTAAGGAAATAGGCTGTTATTTTTAAACACTCATTGAATTTTTTAAAAATCATGCTGTAAAGGATGGAGAAGAATTCATACTTGGTGTTGGAGAAATTCTAAACCTTTTGCCCTCTGTAAAAACAAGACTGCACTAAAAGTTCTATACTTCAAAAAATAGAGTAGAAACAATAGACATATTTGTGAGGGGTACAGTGTTCATTTCAGAAGGCTGGGATGCCCCAAGTGTGTAAGAATAGGTCCCTGGCCACGGAGAGCGTTCTAGCTGAGGCTAATGAGACATTTGCCCATGAAAATATCCTCCCTCCCTCCAAATGCAGTGGGAAGTTAATCTAGCCCTTCAAGTTAATTCATTGTTTTACTTTACACACACACACACACACACACACACACACACACACACACACTCTCTCTCTCTCTCTCTGTCTCTCTCTCTGTCTCTCTCTCTCTCTGTCTCTCTCTCTGTCTCTCTCTCTGTCTCTCTCTCTCTGTCTCTCTCTCTTTCTGTTTCAGTGCCCAAATCACCTGAGGGTAAGAGCCACCTCACAGGTGTACATGATGGGGGAGAAGTAAGTCAATTTATTCTGCATGGGGAGTTACATGTAGGTGGGGGGGTCACCCCCATCTTCAAAGCCCTTGGTGACCAGTCCTGTTTGAAGATACCCTGACATGAATAACGTGGATGAAGAGTTTGGCCATGTTATTCTAGTCAAACCCCAATTCCCTCACTCTGTCACTTGCAGGAACATCTAGAGATCCAGTCAAGGGGTGTGCCTCCTGAATGAGACATATGCCCTAAAAAACCAACCATGTCATTAGCATCATTCTCATGAGGTATTCTCAGCTCAGGCACACCCAGACCATAGTGGTATTAACGCCATAGATGCTACTCTTCAATTGCACCACAGCAACTGTGGGCATGACTACCATTCTTTTTGAGGATTGTTTCACAAAAGAATAAATCAGTATACTGAAATAATAGACTTATCGGACATGTGGAAGGAGCTTTGGAACTCTTCCAGTGCAGCTCTCCATTCATAGCTAAACAAACAAACAAAAATACAAACCAAGACCTAGTTGTAGAAATGATCAGTTTGCAATTTCTTAATGATTAAAGCAATCACCCTGCTATCTTTAAATGTGTGGTGAGGAAAATTCTGTGTGGTAGCCATCTTCCTCCACTGGAATCCTTTCTTTTCACACGTGCTATCTGAGCATGGTTATATTGATTCTGGCCTTGTTGTCCTATATTAATCCTTTTCAAATTTCTTAAAATGTTAACTTATCCTCAGCATGAAACACTGTCTCACCTGTGTTCCTTCTGGCTCTCATCTTTCAATGTCCTATAGTTCTTCTTTGCTCACAGGTTACTGGGTTCCTTTAAGAATCTCCTCTGGGTAACACTTAAGCCATTCTAAAACTAAGTGCGCAGCCTCTCTTAGTTATCTGTTGCCTCAATAATGCTGCATAAGCCACCACGAAACTCAGTGCCGTAAGCTCGAGTCTGCAGATAAGCGATTTAGGCTTTGCTCTGCTGGCTGGTTCTTCTTGTATCGGTTGGTCTCACTCACATGTTTGATATCCAGCTGGGGTGACAAGAGTGATTGGGCCACCTGCCTCTCATTTTCCAGCAGGCTTGTCTGGACTTGTTTTCCTCGTGATGGCAGAGGTGTGAGAGAGGAAGCAGAAATGCACAAATGCCTCGTCAGTTCTCACTTGACCCAAGTCCTTGAACAACCGACTGGCCAAACAAGCTACATGGTAGAGTGAGAGGGCACTGCAAAGTTACATGGCAAAGGGATGGAAGGGTAAAGACGTGGGGCTACTAATGCATATTTCCCACCATACCTTTTAAATAAAATCTAAGATGTGACATGGAAGTAATACTGAATTGAGCTGCACAGAGCTCAGGGTGACTACAAAGCACATATTTACATCAGGAATCACAGATTTATATCTTTTGTAGACAACAGTCTTTAGCATTGACTGACAGTTGTAGTAAAGAGCAATTTTTTGTAGTAAAGAGCAATTATTATATAAATTAAATTGTTTAATTTAATTTAATAAGAATTTATTGGGCCGGCCAAGTGGCTCAGTTGGTTAAGAGCTCGCTCAAGAGTTTGAGCTCTGAGCAACAGCGGTTCGAGTCCGAGC
>NW_017731620.1:1679166-1894814 GCF_001890085.2 Hipposideros armiger | reverse complement strand
CTGGGGAAGAGCGCAATGACGGTGCCAACTTGGGCCAGTGAAGCAACGTCCTCCACAACTAGACTGAAGAACAAAAGGACAGCAACTTGTTTGTTCCCCTTCCCCCAATTCCCCAGCACTGTTCCCATCCCCCCAATTCCCCAATAAAAAATCTTAAAAAAAAAAAAAGAAATTCACTAGATGTTTAAAGAAAAAAAAAAGAATTTATTTACCAAGTATGGTGTGCCAATCATGAATAAACAGCTAGGCTATTGAGCAGCGTAATTATAACAAGATTTCTATTGAACTTCAATCACCCCCCATCTTTCTAGGCAGCATATGAGCAGTGTTACAGACTCATAGAGTCTGAACCTCAGCAGTTAGAAAACAGGGATCTCTCTTGGCTCAGTGATCTCTCAGGGGTCATTGGTGATGGACTCAGGTGTCTGAAACAAAATACTAGATGTAATAAAGAGAAGATGGAAAATTCAGCAAAGGAATTCTTAAACTTTTTGGATCATTGGGATGGTCACGTGAGGTGGTGACTATGCACCTAAAGGTTTTCCAGAAATTACTCTGAGTGCAGCAGTTAGCACTGCTTGTGGGAATATAACTTGTGTTACATGTTTTACTTTTTAAGAGAAAAAAAATCAGAAGTGCAAATGACATGCTATCATTGAAATTTTTCCAGTTGGCTGCATGGAAATAGTCTATATTTACCCCAAGAAGTAGATGGCATCCCCATGATTTATTGTGTCTTTAACCAAGCTGAGACCACTATATTAGATACTATCAGCAACTTTCTCCATAATTTTTTTTTAAGATTTTTATTGGGGAATTGGGGGGATGGGAACAGTGCTGGGGAATTGGGGGAAGGGGAACAGACAAGTTTCTGTTGTTTTGTTCTTCCGTCTAGTTGTGGAAGACGTTGCTTCACTGGCCCAAGTTGGCACCATCATTGCGCTCTTCCCCGGCGAGGCAGATGAGTCGCCGGCTTCTGGACAGCTGCTCACTGCAGCTGCTGGCTGCTCACGCTGGCTGCTGGCTACATACGGTAGCCCATCGCAACCCACTGCCACAGGGGCTGCAGCCTATGCCATCACCGGCGACTCACGGCAACCCAGCTCCAGGTTGAGCTGTTGTTCAGCATCTTAGCTGTAGAGGGCAGTGTCACTGGCCCTCATATGTGGGATCCGAACCGGGGCCCTCTGGCATCCCAAGCCAGTTCTTAACCATCGTGCCACTCGGCCGGCCCTCTCCATCAATTTTTGATGAATTAATAACTAGGAGAAAAGTGGCCTTTCTGGAACAATCGTCCCTTTCCTTTCCCCAACCTTGTAAGAGTGGCTTTTTAAAAAGCAGTGAAATCCTCTAGTATGAGCTTGGCAAAGGGAAGGAGAAAGAGCCCAGGTGTCCTGCCTACAATATTGCAGAGGATGGTTTTCAAGGGTCAGAGGTCTTAGCAGAGAAAGATCTCTTAATAGTATCCTAGGAAACTCTCCCAGTTAAAAAGGAGAAACACTGACATCGCATCAGACTCTCAATAAACACATTTTGTGCAGAAAAAAAATCACTCATCTGATTTGGTGGCCTCATACCCACGTTTCTTCTGTTTAGGTTTTACAACAGAGTTATCACCTTAAAGATTCCACTAGGTGGAGATCCTGAGCCATACTCCATGTTTTATGACAAAATTGAAGAAATGTGAAAAACATTTTATTTTGCTTTTTGCTTCCTTTTTCATGACTTTATTTTTTGTTGAAAGATTGCAGAGTGGAATTATTTATCAGTTGGTATATTAAAGAAAACCTGGCATGTACAAACAAGCACTTCAAAGGTTTTCAGTAACACCTATCACAAGAGGCTGACTTGATACCAGAAACCAGAAGTGTAAAATCCATGGTGGTATTTTATTATAATAGAGACATGCAGGGGTTTGTCATTTTCTTTAGAACCACAGTGACTAAACCACACATCAGTTATTTGAACTGATCTGTTTATAAGCCATTTACCTTAAATCAGATGACTGAATTCTTTCAACTCAAAATTTCTTTGTTGAATCGAGTAAGATAAAGTCAAAATGAAAAAAAAAAGTAGAAGGATGTATGTTTTGAAAGCTTGCAAACTAAATAACGCTCTCTGTACTGACTGACAGACATACCTGAATGTCATTGTGGGTTGTATCTCATGCACATTACCTCTGTTCTGAAAAAGAAGTTTGGGACCCCTTTGACTCACAAGAAGAGCATATGAATTTCCAGTTCTGCCTACTGTATAGAAAAGCCAGTAGAAACTGTCACCTAGAGCCCCAGTGGGGGCCTAGCAAAGTTTTCCAGAAGCATCTGGGGATTCTCCAGGATGTCAAGAAACCCTTGGAACCAACAATTCCACCTCCTCCTCTTTTTTACCCATGGAACCCAAAAGCACAGTTTTGTAAATGGCAGAGCCTGGTCCAGAACTCCCCCTCCAATGCTTCGCCATTCTACTGGTTGCTTCTCATCTGAATTTATCTGAGTTCCTCAACTGTAAAATTGCCCCTTAAGGTTATGAAACCTGTAGAAGTCAGCCATAAGGCCTTCTCTAAGAGGTGAAATGTAAAGAGCCTTAAGTCAGGGATCTCAGCACACTCAGGATCCAGTGCTATCCCTGCTACGGAACTGTGTGACCTTGTTCCTTAGGACTCAGCATCCTCATCTGTAAAGTGAGGAGGATGGAGAAAACAATTTCCTCATTTCCACTGTGCTCATTCTCAGGCATATTAATTGCTCAGGCAAGCTCAGTTCAACTTGAGAAAACAATCACAGGTAATATCTTTACCTCTATCTCCCTCAATAAACATGGTTCACTTGGGAAAGTTGCTTTGGGGATCATCACACTAATAAAACTACCCATTGCCAAGTTTTATTTGGGAATACAGAACCTAAAAATGCTTCTACCAGGGGTTATTTTAATTATATATTAAGGATTGCAGTAGAATTCCATCTTAAGAAAACTGGTAGACTATCAAAATAACCCATTAAAGTTGAAATGCCAAAATCTCAAAATACCCTTAAAATTAAAGTCTTCTCTACAAATAAAAAAGGTACTTATGATATTAGATGTGATGGTGGTGGTTGTTATTATTTTTAAAACCATTTCCGTAAAGCAAGTGTTTACTGACCTCTCCATATTTATAGCAGTATCAAACTCATCAGGAGGTGAGTCTAAAGAGAACTGTTTGGGGAATTTCAAAGAAAGGCATATAAGAGAGTTTGGCTTTGACTGCGTCCACTTGTCCAATCCCTATGTAAGGGAAATCTATAAGATGTTCACAGTAAAATGTGGGAGATTTGGACATGGAGATCCAAACTGGGGTTTGGTTGGGTTATTTTGTTCCCAGTCTTTCCAGTAGGAGGAGGTCTGCTGGTGCCTATGATGTTATGATTCTTCTAAGACTAAATCTCAGTGGGATTTAGAAAATGGTCTCTCATATGAAAGAAGACAGAAAATGTTGATAAAAGAAAAAATGCTTAAAACAATAAACTACATAAAAGGAGATAGAAACTATGGCTTGGAGGACTGTGTTGTCTCAGCTGCAATTCTTTGGTAAAGTCAGCTTAAGCAGAAAAGGGGTGTTTGTCGTGAGGACAAAGGGCATCTCACTGAATCTGATGGTAGAAAAGGAGGTGGCCCTAGGAAGGACCTGGAATGAGGAGCTGGACAACCACTGAAGACTTAGGAAACACTTACTTTTGATCTTTTTTCTGGGTCCTTCCACTTTCCCCTCCTTCTGTCCCTCAGTGGAGCTGGAGGGAAGAAGGCAGACATCCCATAGCCCCTGCATTGATAGTTTTTCAGCAAAAAAAACCACACCAATCCAAACTAACTGGTTATTTCTATCCCAATCCCAAATTATCTGGATGGGTTGGGGTAGAATCTGAATGGATTAACATGGGGCCAGGTGCCTATGGTGATTTGAACAGTTCTATCCTGGGGAGGGGATAGTGCACACAGGGTTTCTGGGGCCCACTCTAGTGATATAGCAGTAGTTCTCAAGGGCTCTGTCCTTCATGGAATAGCAGTGCCAGACATGAAAGGAAGCAGTGTCACCTCACGGTTAAGCGCAGGGATTTGGAACCTTAGTACCCATGTGGCTAAGTTGAGCAAGTTACTTAACCCTCTCCACCTTAGTTTTTTTTAAACTATGAAATGAGTATGCCCATGGAATTGAGAAAAAAAGAGCTAATCCATGTAAAGTTGATGGCACATTGCCTATAACATAGTTAATGAATACTAGTTGTTATTATAATTATTAAAAGGCATAGATGTTTAAAACATGTACAGGGTTACTTTGAGTCAATTTCTGAGGCTGCAGGAACTTGTTAGTTACCTCTTATTTTGTAATCCTCCTTTCCTCATCAATAAGCATGGACATTACATTTAACCTTCCTTCGTGTGCAATGCTAAAGTTACGAGTTCGGGCGCAATGCATCTACTAGATGTGTGTACGACATTTATTTATTTAAATTGAAAATGAATAAAAACATGTAAGCATGCTTATTATTTATTCAGAATGAAATTTTAATTTCCCACAAAGTAAAAACAGTATATGTTTATTACATAAATTCAGTATAAAAATTAACAGAAATTCAAAACATAAAACTAAAAATTTGTCATTTAATAAAATAACAAAAAAACTAATCTGATTGCTTTTTTTTTAAGATTTTATTGGGGAATTGGGGGAAGGGGAACTGACAAGTTGCTGTCCTTTTGTTCTTCAGTCTAGTTGTGGAGGACGTTGCTTCACTGGCCCAAGTTGGCACCATCATTGCGCTCTTCCCGGGCGAGGCAGATCAGTCGCCGGCTTCTGGACGGCCGCTCACTGTGGCTGCTGGCTACACATGGTAGCCCATGGCAACCCACCTGCCGTTGCTGGTGACTCACGGCAGCCCAGCTCCACATTGAGCTGTTGTTCAGCATCTTAGCTGTAGAGGGCAGTGTCACTGGCCCTCATAGGTGGGATCCGAACTGGGGTCCTCTGGCGTCCCAAACCAGTTCTTAACCAACACGCCACTCGGCCGGCCCCTGATTGCTCTTTATCAGCTTCATTGCCATTGAATTTCGAGTTGAAACAATGTTCACAAATCTTTGTTGCATGTTCTAAGCACAAAAGTTGTTTGCAAAGTTTACAGAAGTATTTGGAGTACCTTTGTCTTTTGTGAGATTAAAGATGCCGCTATTAAATATGTCTTTACAGTACTAAGTCACAAACACAACTGGCAATAGGTTATGGTAGAGGGGGAAGATACGGAAGCGATGAGTCACGATACTTAACTGTTAGATATTTGAAAATTTGTGTGCAATGAATCTGTGAGATCAGCTGCACTCGATGGAGGGTTAAAAGCCCAGTTTTATAATAAGGCTTAGGTGCTCCCTATGTCCTCACTCTACCCCCGTCCCCTTTGTCTGCCCCCTGTACCCTACCCCATTCTGCTAGTCTCTGCTAGAGCCAGCTCAGTATCATTTATACCTTCTCACTTTTTTTTTTTTTTTGCCCTGGGTCTTCTGCTCTGTTTTACCTATCTCTGACTATCCGATATTTAGAACTGTTGAAATGGTCTGACACCTATATTCCTACCACCCCTACGTCTATCTTGGTTATTTTTTTCTTCTGTATTAACAACTTTATTCCAAACATCTTCAAGTCCACATACACTGGGGACCTTCTTACCTTATCAGTAATATGAGGGCCATTACTCCATCAGGGGGGATTTCTACAGCCATTAAGTTCCCATAGGTGACAACAGCTCCACCCGGAGAAAATAAAAAAAGCCCTACTTTAAGAATTGATGCCAGATTTACAAAGGATATTATAGCATGCAATCATCCAAAAGTAATTCCTATATTTTAATGTGACAATATATCAATTGGCATATTAACTAGGTTAACTAGTAAATGAACAGTGACTTGGGAATATATATGTCCTACATGAGTTTTTCATTTAAGCAAGCCAATTATATCCATAACAGCAACCTTGGGTATAGTGTGGGCTGTTGACCATGAAGTGGCAATGGCCTCATTATGCAGAACTGGATGTTATAAATGGTAGTCGTTAAGACAGGATTCTACCGTTCTTTAGGGGCCAAAGATACAAATGCAGCGTTTCTCAAATTGGACATTCTGGGAAAGGTCCAAGGTGATGGAAGCAGATGAAAGAGAGCAGCTTTGGAACACTGTGTGGTGGTGGCTGTAATAATCACCAGTCCAGTCTCTACCCCCACATACTTTCCCTGTTGTGTCCTTTGCCTAGTGATTGCATCCACTCGTCCTTTGATCATTTCCTCCTCCTCCTCATCTCATTACCTTCATATTTCCTGCTAACCCCTTGATAGTGCCTTTTCTAATCTGCTGTAAGACAAAACAAAAGGTCTGCTATTATACTATCCTTTCTAAATCCTGAAAACCATGTTATACCTTTATGTTGAAAAAGGAAAAATACAAGGTGAGATATGAAAATGTCAAGAGACAGAGTTGGTTAGCCATGAAACTAGACACTATGGTTCTCACTCTGGGGGTGGGAGACACGTGTGTGAAGTTTGCAGAGTTGGGGAGAACGCATTTAATTGTCTGAATGGTGTTAGAGATTTTGGTTCCTGGGAGACCTGGATGTTCACTGACTTGCAATGCACAGCGAAGCCCTGCACAGTGAAAAATTGTTTCATTCTAAGTGCCAGTATTTCCCCTGTTGAGACAACTTAGTGGGGTAAAATATATTGATTATTTAGATCGGGGTCACAAAATGGTCACTGGGCCAACTGTAGCCAACAGATGTGTTTTGTTTGCCTAGAAGCATATTTTATAAAAAAGTACATTTGAATGCTGGGGAGGTCTGTTCTCTATTTCTCTCCCTAAGGCCCGACCCCTGTGGTTTTTTACCACTTCATTCATGTTCATTTATACTACCTAATTGGAACTTGAAGACATTTGGGTCTGCCTGGTGGTTTTGATTTAGGTGTCAGCTGTATTATTGAAAAGAAAAGCAAATCCTAGATTCTCCCTGTTTGGTTTAGTTTTTCTTCCTCTGGTGCACTGGTTGGCCCTGGAAACCACGTCTGACACTTTTTACAAGGGACAGTTTCTGGGATGTCACACGTGAGAGTGCTTATTCTCTCACTTGTGATCTGATGTGGATCTTATTGGCTTATCCTATAATTTAACTAAGCTCTGTGGAAAGCATTTTTATTTTATTATTTTTGCTCATACATGATTTCTGCTTTTTTAAAAAAAAGCAATTTAGAGGCAGCTTATAGTAACAGGACAATTAATAGAAGCAGAAGCATTTAAAAGATCAATTAAAAGGAGTGGAAATACCAGGGTTAATTTGTTACTTCAGTCAGACATTATCTCTGTGCTTCCTTGGATAAATAAAGGAGGGATTGTACAATTCTCGTTTTCTCATTCCCCTATTAAAGGGTGCATACACCTTTTTTTGGAGAGGCAGACATCTTGAGCTGATATTGAAGTCTGAAAATATTTTATTGCACAAATTCTTATAATGTGACTATTCCTATTAATATTTCCAGCTTATCTGTGTACCTTGCTACAAAAATGGATTACCCATCCCACACACCCACACTCTCTTCAGAGTAACCTTGTTTCTGATGTACAAAGGTGTGGGGGACCAATAAATGCTTTTGAAAATAAGTGCCTTTGAAAATCGTTGGATGCGTATCTATCTACATAGGGCGAAGATTATGAGGTGAATAGATATCTGTGCTAATGTTTGTCAGGCCATTTGAAGCATGGATATTTTTAAGAAAGAACACTAAATATATGGTAACTAGAATTAGATAGTGTATGGAAGTGACAGCAATAGGTAACTCTTTGCATGCTAAAGCCCTTGTCTGTGGTCAGTGGCTTTAACAGGTTTATTGTAAGGCCCCTGTATGGCCCCTGTTCTGTGAAAAAGAGCTTTTCTTTCCTGAATCCTGAAGATTCATTATAGGACTGTAGCCTTCATGTTTTGTGACTACAGGCACAGAAAGGCCTCCAGACAGTTTCTCTTTATGAGACACTATGATGGATGTAAAGTGATATGTTTGATTTGTGTGGATACAAAGAAGAGGAGGAAGATCTGACTGTAAGAAAGGGTGATTTACCAGCCATGGTGTTGCAGAGACTTGGTCCCGGGAGCCACTGCTGCATTACCGAAGACATGCCGCTGAGCAAGTTTGTACTGGAACCTTGGCTTCCCCAGCTGTTATGTGGTGACCATCATCCTCTGTTTTCATTTCCCTTCCCTTCCCTTCCCTTCCCTTCCCTTCCCTTCCCTTCCCTTCCCTTTCCTTTCCTTTTGCTTTTCATTTATTTTCTTCTTCTAGGAAGTTCAAATAGAAATTTAGAGCCAACTTATTTTAACTCACTTTTTGATATCCAACACAATTCTTTCCCACTCTTCCTTTGATACATTTTAAAAATTACACACACACACACACACACACACACACACACACACACATACGTGCATGTGAATATGCTTATTTGCATATATATAATAGATTATATTTGGCATAATATATATTACAACATATTCTAAGTGATTTCAAACTGTTTTTGGAAGTTAGAGGGATATACATTACAAATAAATTCGATAAATAATAAATCGTGGTATTTGTTTTTAGTGTCTTTTAGCAATCCTGACACATTTTTATCTTCCACCTGACTGTTTAACAGGACACTTCTATGTTAGGAGACTCTCAATGAATATTTCTTGACAGTCTTGAGTCCTGTTGCTTCTGATAGGGCTCTAACACATTTTCAAAACATACCTTACAAATTTTAATCTTAAATTACCATGGTTAAGGTTGCATACTGATTAAACACTCTCTCTTCCCCATGTCCTTGGATGTAATCTGTAAAACTCCTTGTGCTGAGATGCCTGTGAATGTGTTAAACACTTGAGAACACTCTTGTGGTCATTTTGGGGATCACTACATTGGGGAATCACCAAGGCTTATAGATGTGTATGCCAGTGTGGACCCTCATATGCTCACCTTGGAAAAGTCAAAGCAGTGAGTCTTGGCAAACTCCCAAGAGAGGAAATGTCTTCATTTCCATTTGGGGGTGCTGTGGGGACCACTGAAGAGACCACCACCCCCCTGTGCCCTCTGAGAAGGGCTGGATGCTCTTAAGTCACCCATTGTGCAAACATCTATTCACTAGCAAGTTGTGCTTATAAGACCATATGTTCATAGCAAAGTTTGGATCGTGCTGTAAACCACTGAAGCTCAGCTCTTATGATTTATTGAAACAGCATCTCCCCTCAAGGGAATTACAGGCTGATGATTACCATTCGTCCAGGTGCCATAAACCTCAAGAGGCTTTGGATTCACCATGGAAGACGTAAAGGCGATGTTGCAATGGGGGAAGCAAGCTTATATAAAAAACAAAACAGCTTAACACACAGGAGACTTACCACCCTGGTGAGGGTCTTTTGATATACATATTCCCTCAGTTCTCCTCACCAACCACCCTTGTCTTAATTCCTGAATTTCCTCTTTTGGAGGAGCGACTGTGATAACGAGCTTTCCTTTTGAACATCTCTAGAGGTTTTTGTTTTCATCAGGCTTTGTCGCAGGAGTTCTGGCTCAGTTTCCACCTCTCTGTTTTTCCCTTGTCACTTTCTTCTCTTGGCATCTGTGCCTGTCTGACTCATCCTTTTCAGCGCATCAGCCTTTTCAGTCTCTTGCTCACATGGGGAAAGTCTATTCTACTCAGGGACCCACTGAGGCTTTCCACATCAATAAAACAAATTAATGGCAGGTTTAACACATTTCCCAATTACTGTCCACAGATGCTTTTCAGAACAAACAATCTTTGAAACCCTTCAACACAAGAAAACACTCCCCCAGCAGAATGATTTTGTTGGAAGCTTGAAAAGGAAAACCCTGACGAAGGGAGAATAAAAAATATTCACTGGCAGGGGCTTCCTGTTCAGAGAGATAAAGCAGGAAGAAGACCCAATGCTTCATAGCCTGACTCTGGGGCTGCCATATTGGAACTCTTACTGAGAGAGAGAGTGAGGCTGCAAGAACACATCCTCTTATTTTACTATCTCAGTGGTTACGTTTTTCTATGTTTTCTATTCCCTATGTCTCACTTTTCCACTGTGGTGGATTCAAGTGGTTAATCCTGCCAGCTGGTCATCCCTTCTCCATACCTTTGTCTCAAGAGTCTCTCACATGTGATCTCGGAACGCCCTATCCAAAACTGGAGGGTGGCTGGGCTTCAAGCCCTTCTCCTGGCTCCTAGAAGGAGAGAGAGACCCTGAGACACCCAGACATGCCTGGTTATAGAAGAAGATTCATTGCACGTGTTGATCTGTTTTCTGTTGGCAGGCAATCTCTGGAAAATTATTTACTTTTTCTCTTTATCAGAAATGTTTCTTCTGTATTCCTTTTTTCCTTCCCTCTCCACATAAAGAATTAAAATTTAATTTCAAGATCTTTTCTTATGTTTCTGATTATTTCATGCCCTCCTGGGCAGCACTGGAATGCAAGTGATCCCAGTGAGGCTGGGGATCCCCTAGGCTAAAGGCCTGAGAGGACTAAGTCCCTTCCACACTCAGTCATGTCCATCTACTGTGAGGGGCCATCAAGGGCTCGAACAGTTCCAGGGATTGCTATAGCGGAGTATAGTATCTATTCCTGGAAACCCTCTTAAGGTTGCTGTGAGGTAGTCGCCATTCAGAAACGCAGCATGTGATAACCAGCGAGGGTCCTGGAGGGCGGCAGGAAAGAACAAAAGGCCAGTGCTGCGCCAGGCCCAGGGGGACGGCCTGCCTCGCTTCCTTTCTTTTAATCTCTTGGAGGAAAAATTCCACCATGTTCTCCCACCATCCAAAGAAGCGACTGGAGCTCTATATGGCTGCAGTTAACAGAAGATGGGAAAAGAAAGCAGAGCTTTCAAAATTCAGCTGCTCTGCCGCTCCCAACTTGCCTTGCATTTGGAGTAAGCCATGTGCTACATCTGTACTTTTTTTTCCCACTTAGGCCAAATCCTAATCTCAAAGGAGGCAGAAAAGTCTTCTAACTGTGGCAAAATACAAGGCAAAACTGCAGCCTAGGGGCATGTGTGAGCTTTCTAAAAGCAGAGCAAACCTTTTTGGAGATATTTTGCTCAGGGGAGTGGGGAAAGAAAAGGAATGAAAGCCTGAACTTCAAAGAAATGTAAATAAAACTTTCCTCCTCCTCTGATTTAAATCTTTTCATTGCCACTTTCTGTGAGGGGACCTACAAGAGTGGATTTGCCCACCCCTTTGATAAAACAGAGCTTTTCAGAGCAGGATCATGGGTGGGGACCCCTTCCCCCAGGACACGGTAATTGGAGGTGAATATTAATTCCAGAGGAAGGCCTGTGAGCCCAAGAAGTGCAGCAACAATGGCCTCCAAGGAGCCGCTTCCTTTCTTCTCCATATCCGTTGGAAGTAGATTGTGGGAGCAAAGCTTATCTCCCATTTTTATCCGTTTTAACAATGCTCTGCCTACTGCTAGTTAAACTGAGCTGCCTTAAGCTCGACACAAAAAGCTCTTTTCAGAGCATCTAGCAGATAACTTAAAAAAAAAAGGAACCTTTTACACAGCTCTCCTGGTGCCCTTTCATGAGTCTGGCTGTGTTCAGACAGCCAGGCCTAAGATGGCTTTTGGGGACAAAGACATCACCAGGGATTGGGTCTACATTTATTACTCTTTAAAGTTGCCACCACACTGTTGCCTCTACCTTCTACCTCTCTTATACCATGCACCCCTGACCCCAGATGGGTGGACCTGTGCTGGCAGCTTTGATGGTTTTGCTTTGCACATCGGTCAGTAAAGCCGGGTGAGGATCTGTGGTAAATCATGTCTCACCTTCATTAGAAAGTAAGTGTCTAAAACTCATGGTCTCATCTAGAGTCACTAGGCAGCCTGTGGTGAAGGTGATAAAAAGGAGAATTCCAGACAGGATGGTGACCAGATTCTGTGAAAAATGTGAATAGTTTGTTTCCATGTCTGCAGTGCTGTTCTCTCTGCTAATGAGAAAGATCCCCCAGAATGCCACTTCCCTTCCACAACAAGGGCAGGGGTGGTGCCCACTCTGATGCTGCCGCTGAGGAGATTTCTGAGACTCTGGGGTTTATTTTAAAGTCTCTGAACATCACTTTGAAGTAAGGTTTCTTTGAAGTAACTCTGAAGCTGTTTCTGAGGAGTTTGATGAGTGCCTGAGAGGTGATTTAAAAGACTCTGGATGGAGGAAGAGCCCTTTCTTCTCAATGTTGGCGAGAACAGATTTTTGGTGGCTCTGGTTCAGAATCCACTATACTCAACTCAGTCTGAGGAGTATGGGAAATATCACCTCCTTCATTTAGTCTTCTCTGTGGTCCTACTTCTTCTCCATATCTCCAACTACTTTTTTTTCACATTTTTTCAGCATTTGCCTTTTGATGCCATGCCCACCTCATTACTCTGACCTTAATTATTGTCAGAATACAGTAAAACCTTGGATTGTGAGTAACTTGGTTTGTGAGTGTTCCACAAGACAAGCAAACATTTCTAATACATTTTAACGTGGTAAACAAGCGATGTCTTGCAATACAAGTAGTTTCCAGAACGAATTGTGCTCGCAAACCAAGGTATTACTATATTTACTTCTTCCGGAAAGGAACTTCCTGTCATCTCTGTCACAGGTCAGTTCCCTGGGAAGCTGACTCTGAAGCAGAGGTTAGGCAGTGCTCCTGTGATCCAGGCCTGTGGGCAGAAGAGGCTGAGCTGCAAGGCAGTCCCAACAAAGGCCCCCAGTGGGATAGGAGACCCTGGAACCAGGATGGCCCTTTAGAGTTTTCCTAAGCTGACACAAGGAGGCCCGGACTTTATACTCTATTATATTATATTTATTATATTATATTATATTAATTATATTATAATGTTATATTATTGAGTGCAGGCCACCCCTGGATGAAAGTATGGCCTTGTACAACATAAGTCTCTTCGACCAAGGCAATCCCTGTAGGGGCTGACAGCTGAGTGCTGTCTTTGCAGGGGAATAAGTCCTGCATTCCTGAAGGGAGATGAATTCCATGCATTGTACCATCTACCACAGTCCCCATATTAGACCATAAGGTGGGTCTGCCAGAAATGTTCCACTAGTGATCGTAAGGTAAAAGATGCTTCGAGAGGAGGATGTCCTCCAAGAGTGTGCATGCTCTGCTCCACACAGCAGGAACCTGATGGAGCAGTGGCAAGAACAGCAACCTCGATTCGCCCTGCACTGCCCAAGCGGGGTCCTAGGCAGCCTCGTTTCAAAACCAGAGTTACCTATTAACATTGACTCCAACAGCTCGTTGAGGCAGCATCTGAAGTGCTTCTTCTCCAGCAGCCCTGGATCTGGAGAGGAGAGAGCCACGGGAAGCCAGGATTTCAATAGAAAAAAAAATCAATATTTAGCTAATCACATAATTAAAGGAAATCCACTGTTCCTGTACAGCTGTAATCTAAATGGCCCACTTCACTGAAATGCAAATTTTTGTGTGAAATACTTTAAACTATTTCCTCAAAAAGCTCTTTCCTTTATGGATTTAGTTTTTAAAAGAGGAAACAAATAAATATATTTATATCTTGCATGAGATATACAAATAAATATATTTAAATAAATATATAAATATAATTATATAATGTATAAAAATATAAAACATGTTTATATAATATATAAATATTTATAGGTTTTATATATTTTTAACTTCATTTTGCTTTTACCCTGTACCTTCCTATTCTATTACAGAATGGTTATCAGTTATTAGTACGTAAAGACATTACCAAATAGCATCATGAAACATTTTCTTCTATATTACCATTACAGGACAGCAAGTAGATTTGTCTACACAGGTGAGGGAAGTGGAAAGCTGAATCATTCAATGACTTTGATTAATGTTTATGTCAGAGTAGGAACTAATGTATCAGTAATGGGGAAGTTCAATTAATGCTTAATTAAGTAGACTCCTGTATTTAGCTCTACTGTGAAAGATAATTATTTGTTAACTTTGCTTAGGATCTGGGTGAAGTCCTTGATTACAGGTATTACAAAAAAAATATAATGCCACTGAGGTTAGGGTCTTTGAAGAATTGTGAAGCTTGTGAGAATAGACACTGTCAGCGAAAATTCAAATTCATTGTCATTTACTAAAGCCATTAAAGCCCTCATTGAAAATTAGAACAAAGTTCAAAATCAATGATCATAACTCAAGATAGGATCATAAGTAAGACGCCATTTGATGTATTAACTGTCTTTCATTTGCATTTAGGGCCACTTTTAACTGCACTATCAAGACAATGCTGTATCATGCATTTAACTAAGGAGGTGGTGACTTGAGGATCTCTCTTTTGCTTTTATCATTACAATGATAAACCTACTCACAAATATTAAGATCATGGAGACTTGATCATAAACAAAATGGAATAGCACCTGCAGGGCAGCTGGCATCATTTAGATTTCCACCCCTACTCACCACTGGGGTTTAATCACATCTGACAGGCAGAGTAATGTAGGTTCCTAAGCACCTGCATGTAAATTTTCCTTTTTTCCTCATTTTAGTGTAGCCAGTGGCTGTCAGACTTCAATGATGACTCAAGGGTTACTTACTGCACAGAAACCTGCTTTTGAAACCGGCATAGTTGTACCTTATGGACTAAGTAAGGGGTGTTCAAGGGCAATTTTGGCTATCTGAGAATTATATGAAGAAGCAAATGAACTATTGAGCCACTTAGGGCTGAAAATCAACTAGAGATCCCGACTAGCCATTCTCTTCAACTCTAGCTTTAAGATGTGATGAAATCTTAGGCTACTAATAAAGTATTGAACTTTATGAATTATTTACTTTTTACATTTAAATGAAGTAGAGAGCATTTAACATTAGTCCCATAAAGTAGCTTGCTTAATCTTTGGCATCTGGGGATGTTTTCCTAAGTGGGAGAGAAAGAATTCCAGCTAAGTTTCCAGACATGAAATTCTTAGCCTAGCTCTTCGATGGTGTAGCATTTTTCTGTGGGTTGTGAATCTTTCAAATGACCATAGTGTTGTTTTTCTTTCTTTTTTTTTGGGGGGGGGATTTAAAAAATTTATTTAAGTATAGTTGGTATACAATATTATATTAGTTATAAGTTTCAGCTGTACAGTGTAGGGATTTGACCTTTTTATACTTTATAATTTGATCACCCCACTAATTATAGTAATCACCTGTCACCATGCAAACTTATCATAATATTATTGACTATAGTTTCCTTCACCTATCACCCCACTCCCTTCCCTTCTGGTAACCATCCCTTCGGTCTGTGTTTCTATGAGTCTGTTTTTGTTTTATTTGTTTGTTTTGTTTTTTTAGATTACACATATAAGTGAGACCATATGGTATTTGTCTTTCTCTGCCTGACTTATTTCACTTAGCATAATACCCTCTAGAGCTATCCATGTTTTTGCAAATGGTGAGATTTCATTCTTTTTTAGTGCTATATAACATCCATTGTGTGTGTGTGTGTGTGTGTGTGTGTGTGTGTGTGTGTATCTTCTTTATCCATTCATCTATTGATGGATACCTAGTTTGCTTCCATATCATGGCTATTGTAAATAATGCTGCAGTGAACATAGGGGTGCATATATCTTTTCAAATTAGTGTTTTCAGTTTCTTTGGATAAATACCCAAAAGTGGAATTGCTAGGTCATATAATAGTTTTATTTTTAGTTTTTTGAGGAACCTCCATACTGTTTCCCATAGTGGCTGCATCAGTTTTCAGTCCCACCAACAGTGCACAATAGTTCCCTTTTCTCCACATCAGTTTGAGTAGGATCTTTTTCGATACGTCCCTGCAAGCAAGGAAGCAAAATAAATAATGGGACTTCATCAAACTAAAAAGCTTCTGCACAGCAAAAATAAAAACTTCAACAAAATAAAAATACAACTTACTGAATGGGAGAAAATATTTGCAAATGATATATTCGATAAGAGGTTGATATCCAAAATATATAAGAAACTCATATAACTCAGTCACAAAAAAAATGAACAATCTGATTGAAAAATGGGCAAAAGACATTTCTCCAAAGAAGACACACAGATGGCCTACAGACTTATGAAAAGTTGGTCAATATCACTAATCATCAGGGAAATGCAAATCAAAACCACAATGAGATATCACCTCACACCTGTCAGAATGGCTCTTATCAAAAAGTCAACAAAAAACTGTAGTGCTTCTGAAATGTGATTTTACAGCTAATTTTCTTCTTAACTTTAATCTTAGATACATTTTACTGAAAGGAAGTAAACAAAGGATAGGGGAAGAAAACATCTGATTGTGTAAGATGAAGAATAACACCATAGCTATCTGTTTTTAACATCACAGCAGTGGCAAGACCCCCAGATAAAGCAAAGGGATATGTGCAGCATTTATGAATATCAATTTAAAATAAGCAAATAAATAAAACAACATGTTCACAATATTTATAATAACAAAGTGCTTTCAAATTTCTTTAAGAGTCTATGTTTGCATTCATGAAATGAATGAAGGTCTGGAAACAATCAAGACTCAAAAACAAGATGAGTTAGAAAATAGATATGCCATATTTAGCTATTTTTATGAAAAAATGGCACTTTTATTATTCACATGCTTATATAACACTGTAATGCACGTCTTTATTATATTTGGGTTATTTTGGTCTGTGATTTTAGCTTTTTCCCATCTTCAGTTCATACCATCTTATTTTTATATCTTCTTTTATCCCTCTTTCAACTATTTTATACAGTTGAAATAAATCTTTTACATTTTACATTACCTCTTAAAGACTTCTGAAATCCCTTTTATGAAGAAAGGGTATATGTATGTGTGCATATGTGTGTGCATGTGATGTGTGTGTGTGTGTGTGTGTGTGTGTGTGTGTGTGTGTGTGTGTTTGGGAAGAAGGATAGTGGTAACAAGAGGGTAAATAAACAAGACGTTTAAAAAACATATGGGCATGCCTGGCTCTGGCCCTCTTTTTGGGCTGTGCTTGAATGAATGCATGAAGGCAACCAGGAAGAAAGCTGTTGTTAGGTTTTGTGCGTATTAAACATATGCATTGAACATACATATCCATCAAGCTTATTGGGATGTGCTTCTCACTTGTGGGGAAAAAGATGATTGATAAGATGTGACCCTGTTTTCAGGGGCCTCATGGCTCATGGGAAAGACAGAATGACATACAAGCTATAGGTAGTCCATGAGATAAATTCTAGAAATACTTGCACTTAGGCCTGAAGGAAGAATAGAAACTCCCTGTGAGAAAGGCCCTCTCTGTTACCAAGACAGCAAAATCAAAAGCAGTAAGAGTAAAATAATCTAGCTTCAGATAGCTTCATGGGAGAAATAGGTTCTTTCTGTTTATGATGGGTAGGAGTAGTTCTGTGGGACCAGATAAAGCACAAACATTCCTGAGGCAAGAGTTAGTGAGTCCAGAGGATCAGGAACTGCACATCCTGTCAAAGGAATGAGGGTGAGGAAGACCAACATTTAATGAGAGCCTCACCTGAGATGAGTGACTGACTCATTTACCCCTCAGAGCAACCCCATGACAAATGTTCGTTTAGGAGATATTATAGTTGCAGAGCAAGCGCCATACTGGGCACTGAGAAACAGCAGGGAACCAATCAGCATGCCCCTGCCTGCATGGGCTTGCACTCCACCAAGAGAAACAGACAGATGATAAGTAAACAAGCAAGGAAACACAAAGGTTCCAGCCATAAATGATGTGACAGAGTGAGCCTGGGAGGGGCACATCAGGAAGTGAGAGTTGAGCTGGGAGGTACTTGGAAGAAGGGGTCCAATCCTGAGGAGATGTAAGGGCAGAAAGTTCCAGGCAGATACAAAGGGCCCTAAAATGGAAATGAACATAGCGTCTTCAAGGAGCAAAAGGAAGGAAGGTGGATCTGGACCGAGGTAAACAGGGAGGAAGCAAGAAAGGAAATCAGAGAGGAGCCAAAGAGGAGCCAGACTGTGGGTGCAGTGGAGCGTCTGGGTCTTTTACGGGGAGTGCTTGGATAGTTTTCTGCAGAGGACTGAGGTCAAAGCCAAACCAGAGCTGCACAGCAGTTACAGAGTCACGGCCAATTTTATCAGGAGCTATTGCAACAGATACAAGAACAAGAGCGGATGTAGAGCCCAGGCGCAGGCGGCGCTCAGGAGATGGAAAATTACTAGAGGAAACATCAGGGGTGAGGGCAGATTCTAGCTAAACAAACTCAATACGATTCTCACTGAAGGCATGCCAGGGTGATCAGATATTGAGGGAGGGAGATTCGCAAGAAAGTGACTGAGGAGGATTCTTGCTCTTGAGGTCAAGGCCTCATCAGAAAAGGCAGGAGCCAGACTAAAGTCAGCTCAGGAAGGGGTGAGTCTTTGCCAATAACAGGAGCTGACAGTCTTGTTGAGGAGATCTCTCCAGCTTCTGGGTGGGAATGGACTGTGCAGGGCAAAAGAAAGTCACTGCAGTGAGGCAGGTGACAGGCAGCCGAGGCTCCTTGACATTACAGCACATGCCACTAGCCCTGGAGCACAGACTGGATGCCAATTCTGACTGCAAAGCCCGGTTGTTGGTTACTGGGTCCTCTCCCTTGCTGGTTGTAGTAATGTGCCAGAATGTTGTATATGAGGTCTGACCAACGGGCATAAGATCATGGGGTGCTCGTGAAACCAGCTCTCGGACAGCAGGACTTGGGCAAGGCGGGAGAAATCAGGTGATGTCAGCTTGGTGAGCCCAGACCCAACTGTGGATCTTTAACATTTGTGGGGCCCAGGACAAGAACATGGGTGCACACCCACATTCCATGTGCCTAAATATTTAGAGTTAAGTCAAACCAAAAGACTGCTAAATAAATATGTTCATACTTCTACTTTGACAAACATACCTTCATTCTGACCCAGAAGGCCAGTTCTAATTTGGAATTCTCGAGACTCCAAGTTCAGTGACAGAACATAGGGACTTTGACCCCTGGCAGCCAGTCCACTCCGGCTCCATCTCAGACTTAGGAAGAATGCTCACAGAGTCCCCTTGAGACCACTAATGGGGGGGTCCCAGATTCTCAGATACTGGAGTGTGACCTGGATAGGAGGGTGACCATATCTCCTTGGCCCCACACATGCTCCACCCCTGGTGGGGGGACCTCTGGACAAGGTTGATAGTTGGGTCTCTAAAGCATAGGACCTTGGACAGGTGGTAGTCATTTCACCAGGTCTCAGAGTAATGCTATCTGTCCAGTAAGGTGAGAGGTAAAGTAGGAAGCCACAGAGGACAGAAAGCAGGCCAAATCCCTAAGGAGAATTCTTTAAAAAATAACTCAAAGCATAGCATTGCTGTATTAGTTTCCTATGTCTGCTGTAACAAATTACTGTAAACTTGGAAAAAACATAAGACAACAGAAATGTATTCTTTCACAGTTACGGAGGCCAAAATCTGAAACCGGTATCATGGGACCAAAAATCAAGGTATCAGCAGGGCTGCTCTTCCTCCAGAGATTCTAAGGGAAATTGGTTCTTTGCTCCTTCCAGCTTGTGATGGCTGCCGACATCCCTTGTCTTGTGGGTGCATCACTTCAAAGTTCAGGACCAGCACTCCAAACCTCTTTCGTCTCCATCATCACATCTCCCTCTCTCTGTTCACATCTCTCTCTTCCTCAGTGTTATAAGGATAAACGTAATTGCAGTGAGGACCCACCTAAATAATCCACAAGAATCTCTTCACCTCAAGGTTTTTAATTCAGTCACACCTGCCAAGTCCCTGTTCCTATACAAGGCAACGTTTCCAGGTTTTAGAGATTAGGACCTGATGATTTGTGGGCCCATTTTCAGCCTTGTCATTGACTGATGATTCAAATTATGATATTTGGTCAAAAAAGGATTTTAAAACATATTATTTTTGAAGGAAAAGCAGTTAGTCTTGTCACATGGTTTAATATGGAAAGAAATATTATCATCTTGCATATTGTAAAGATCATCATCAGTGATGACAAAAACTTTGTATTTGGTCATCTTTTTCTGTGGTTAGGGAGGAAAACTGATAGAAGATGACTGAGAAAGAAAGGATTTCTAGCTGACAATGTTGTTTATATTACTCAGGCCTATTTTTATTTGGAATAGTCAGGTTGCATGCCACACCATGTTGGAAAGAAATTATTTGAGCACTTCAAAAAAAAAGTGAATGTACTCAAATAAGCAGGCGCTGGTGACAAGCTTTTTTTCCTGAGAATTTGACATAGGAGTCTTGAATTCAATTCAACATTTCAATTAAACTCAAACACATTGACTGAGAGACTAACTACTAGGTGCCAGGCACTGGGCTTTGGAAATAGAAAGATAAATTATATCCCACACATGTTCTCCAAGAGCTCACAGCTTAGCATGTGAGACACAGAAACAAACAATTAAGAACATGAAAATACACCATGTTAAGTACTATGGGAGAGGTATGTGTGAAGTGCTGGGGATGAAGTTACGAAAGAGGAAAAAAGAGAACCTAAAAAAGCATCTGACACTCAAAGAGCACTCAATAAATGTTTAAAGAAATGGACCACTGCCCTCTCCTCCCCAGCCCCACCCCAGTTTCTAGCTACCATCATCTCTTGCCTGGACTACTCTAATAGCATTCAAACTGGCCCCTGGATGCCACTCTCATCCCCCCAAATTCATTCTCTGTAGGAAATCCAGGTCTTCTCTGCCTGAGACCCTCTAATTGTTTCTCACCATATCAAGGACAAAGTTCCATTTCCTTGCCCTGACCTCTAGGTGGCCTGGTGCACTTTCTCTCTGCCTACCTTTTGATTGTTGCTCAGGTTCGTCTTTCTCCAGCGACAGGGGCCTTTCTCTTCCTGGAAGTTTTGAGCCCATTTCTGCCTCAGGGCCTTTACTCCCAGTTTCCCGTTCTATCTTAGATCCTTCTTCTCATCCAGCCTTTGCTCAGATGTCCCCTTGTAGGGGAACTCGTCTGACGTCCATCTAATGTTTTTATTGTATAGCAAATATCAATTTCCAAAGGGACTGTCTGTATTTATTTATTTTCTTCCTTTTCCATTGAAATGCCATTTCCTGGAAATAGGAACCTTGTTAATCTCATATCACATTTTATCCCCACTGCTTGTCACACAATAGATGTAAACTTTGGCACTTGGCATGATATGAAAATTCACAATGTATACTGCCCAAAGTCAGGACCTTGATAAAAAGAATTTCCAGAAAAAGCTACAGCAGGCCTAGTGGTGACATGATGACACCAAGCCCTTAGGTGAGTTTCAGAGTTAATCTCTAAAGGCCATGCTGCACAGCTGCGAAGTTTTCATGAAGGACAATTTTAGTTTTCTTTCCAGACTCCTAGGCTAGTCATTAAGCTAGAATTATGACACAGGAGTAAAAATGAACTTAAAAAAATATATTATTGCTTTAAAATGAGAATAGTCCAAGAGATAAAATTGTAGTAATTTTAATTAGTTCTTTGAAAAGCTCCTTTCTTTCTCTGGAGCCTATTTTCTGTACTTCACCAATAAAAATACCTGTTCTTTGCAGTCAGGAAACCTTATTACAAAGACATGTGTCATTTGCTTAAAGATGCGCGCTGGTCAGGAGTTTTCATGAATCAGTCTCTATGGTGTGTTTTGTCTGGAAGCCTCATCCCTCTCTCCTTTGAGATATTGCCTGAGCATCAAACTAGTATATTTTGTATGCCAGTCCTATTAAATTAGAGGTTAAACTGGAAAAGCTTTTATTTTTTTTGTAAAGGTCAAACTCTCTTTAAAAAGCTTCTGGCACTCAAAGTTGAAGCAGTAAACAATGAAAGAGGATGCGAAGTTGAACAAATGGGCCTTAAGTGGCCATTGTACTTGGACTGATTTAAAGATGAATGCCTAGCTCTGCATTCTGAGTAGCTAGCCACCAAATGTAAGCTCCTGCTTAGTGGGCTACTTCAGATAAGTATCATCTGATTCCTTTCTTATTAAAAACGTTCCCTGGATATCAGCACAGTAAATACCAGGCATAAAAAACTACCCCTTTTATCTGATTCTCCACTTAATCAGACTTAATCATTATTCATTTGCGTAACTCAGGAAACATTTTAAACTGTTTCTCACTTAATCATTTTGACTAAAAAAGCTACTAGAGGTTTTGGAGGTTTTGAAGCCTGTTAAAACCATTAGAAGATAAAATAGTGAATTCTCATTATTATCTAAATAAGACTGGGATGGGGGGGGGCAGTGGTGGGATGGGAAGAATCAGGGAGTTGTTTTAATGGTGAGCAGAACACATGCAGGTCCTGGGTAGGCTGGTGAGTGAGCAGAGAAGGGCCCTGGGCAGAGTGGGGCCAAGTTTCCTGTTATGGTGGCTCAGCAGAAGGGGCTGAGTTAGGGAGTTAGGGATGCCTGTGGGGAACATAGATATGCACAGGTAACTGTTACCTCTGATTAACACAGCCCAGAGTCCCAGGTGAGGGAGCTGCATGCAGACATTTGTAGTCAACCTTCCCCATGAAGAGGAACCAAGAGGGAAGTCTTGGCAGGGTGTGAAATGGCCTTTGCCGGTGTCCCTAAAGAGGACAGGGGTATCGGCGGGTTTTCTACCAGCTGAGTGGGTGTCTGAGGGCACCAGAACCAAGGACACACCTGGGACATGGCCATGCCCAAAAGCCACATGGAGAATTGGCATTAACCTGTGGGCACTAAAGATTCTGGAGTTTTCACTAAGTACTTTGAATTCTGTATTGCTGGAGACTGGGACATGGTTAAGGATTTAATTGATGTTAGCTACTATTATTACAATTAATCGTTTTAGCTGCTCACCACCTGCGTCCGCAGAAGCATAAAGCCTAGATGACCATCTGGCCCAAACGCCTGCCTTTAGGGGCTTCAAAGTGTCAGAAGATATCCAAGCTGAATTTCTCACTTGCAGTCATATTTAAAGAATTATGCAGCAGAACAAAATAGTCTTCTCACACTCATGCCCACAGGAAAAGGGTGGAGAGTTTTGTTCCCCTTCCTTTTGGTGGAATATCTTCATGATTTTTTTGGAATTCTTCTGCAGGAAGAGGTTTGTCTCTTCTCCCCCATTTATTAACTTATTTAATTATTTATTTATTTGAGTATGGACTCAGATATTTATTTTATACTTTGGCTTATAATCCAATACTACTTTCTTCATTTTGTTGCTTGAATTATTTCAGTGTTGGCCATTGGGAACTCTTTCAGATGGCTCCTGCGCACTGATGACATACTCTCACCACCGTGGGGTTGTTTTAGGAGGGTGGGTCACTTTCTCCCTTTCTGGCTCTACAAGATGCTCCAGGCTCATGTTTGTATATTTCCTGTCCAGTGCTGGAATCAGCCATTTTTCCAAGAAGCACTGGTTTCTTTTATTGGAGAATGGTATTAGAAACCAAGATCTGAATGTTAGGTGTACTCATTGCTACTAGGGTCTTTTTTTTTTTTTTAGGCCCTCTCAGCTGACCGAACAAAGCAATATATATGTGTATACTAACTGTGTATATACATATATCTATAAATATCTCTATATGTAGCCATCTGTATCTATGTTAACTTAGATACAGTTCTTCCCTATGTCTCTGGCTCTAATCCATTACCACATGGATTATTGTAATCTTCTTCCCCTTGCTCATCTATAAATTTTCTCTTAATTTTCTTCATTACTTAATTCCAGTGTACATGTGGAGCAGTATCAGGATTTTTAATCCATGCCCCCATGGAAAAGAATTTTATAACTAGAGTAGGGTATTTATGTAGTTCCTTTTTGCCTTTAGGTTTAGGTCAGCCCTTTTCTCCTGCCCCCTTTGATGAAGTTGCTTCATATATTTGTAATACAGCTATGTTCCCTTGTTACAGTCTGTATTGTTTCTTGGGATTCTCTAATGAGGAGATGTGATAATTTTTTTATCTTTTATTTATTTATTTTTATTTAATTTTTTATTGGGGAATTGGGGGATGGGAACAGCACTGGGGAATTGGGGGAAGGGGAACAGACAAGTTGCTGTCCTTTTGTTCTTCAGTCTCTTAGCTGTAGAGGGCAGTGTCACTGGCCCTCATATGTGGGATCCAAACCGGGGCCCTCTGGCGTCCCAAGTCAGCTCTTCAATGTGCCACTCGGCTGGTCCCGAGATGTGATAATTTAATAAAGAAATTAAGCTTGTGTTTTCCAAATATATCATGGATGGTATGCAAGATTTTTTTTAAATAGACCTCTTTGTTTTAAATGGATATGAACTTATTTTAATTTGTATTAGAAAAAAGCATATAACTAGCCTACCAAAACTGTGATTTCATGACTGTTATTGACTAGGACAATGGTAAATATATTTAATTTTAAATCGAGTCATATGAGTGAACATTGACAGTGACAAGGGGATGGCTGAAGTTGTGAAAAAACTGAATTAATTTATGTACGAGGCTCATCTACATCATACCCATATCTATTTTTAATGCATAGCCAGCTGAAAATCCTACCTCAGCTCCTCAACCTATGACATGCTTGGCAGATTGAAACAATAACCTGGTATACAGATAATAAATAATGTGATGTATATTTTATGTATTTCCTTAATTTTGTGTCTAAAGTAGCAGTGTTGCCCTCTCTCTGATATAGTCTCATACTCGTATAATTTTATATCACATGAGGCAACAGTCCATCCATCACTTGGGCCAACTTCTCACTGAACTGGCAGCTGCTTCAAATGACATAATTTCAGGATCTCCAAGGAGAAGCTGGTTTTTGTCAGAATCTTAAATAAGACAATTCTGGTGGCAACATTAGTGATCTAACTCACCTTATGGAAACCCAACTGAGAGAAATAGCACCTGGGACAGAGCATGGATAAGACCAACATACCTCAACATAGATGGGGATAGAGATTAAAACAAAACAAAACAAAACAAAGAACCTTGGAAATTTATTGCAAGTCAGGTTTTTCTGGGCCCCATCTCCAGAGTTTCTATATCATTAGGTCTAGGTGGGTCTCAAGAATTTGAGTTTCTAACAGGCACTGGAGATTCTGAAGTTTTGGGTACAGGCCACACTGTGAGAACCGCTGGCCCAGATGTTCAGGCAGTGGCTTAGGTCAGCAAAAGGATGGACTTACCCTGAATATGTTATTACAGAAAATGACACTGCTGGAAGGCAAAATCCTCAAATGAAATTTTAGGTAACTAAATGAAATTAATCTTGAACCTTGGAGTTTTCTTAATTTTATTATGGTCATTGATCACATGACCCAATAAGGTTTGTAAGTAAATATTAACCTGTAAATTTAGTGAAAGTGACAATTATCAACATCATCATTTTGCTGTAATTCTTTTCCTTTCATGGCAAAAAGCCACAGATTAAGTAAATACTCTGTTTCGGTTTAACTTTTTAAAATCAGAGACTTTTCTTTCAGTGGTAGATGATAAGAACAAGTAGTTGGGACAAGAAGGAAATTTTTTTCGCTTTTTTTTTAACTTAGTTTGAAAACACCTTGAATTTGTTTCATTTTCATTTGCTCATTGAAAGGGTATCTTAAATATAAGTATAAAAATCTTAAAGAAATTCATAGCCTGAGATACAGTAACCCAATTTTTAGGAATCTCTCTTTATGGTACAATATGACATGTAGGCAAAAGTTTGGGAACAGAGATGATCATTTCAGCATTACTTAAGAGTAAGAATTGGAATTCATCTCAATATCCAATATTAGGACACTGTTTAAATATGTTAGATAAAATGAAATATTCTGTAGCTCTTACAAGTTAAATGTGTAAATGACAAAGAAAATCCTATGATAGCATGTAAAAAAATAGCAAATTGCAGTATTTTATAAATGATATGTGTCAAATGCATAAAAATGCATAAACATTAGACTGGCATATAATGTGCCAAGTGATATACAATTTATCATAGGGATTAAATGAGATAGTACAGACCCAATACATGTAAACCTCGGCTCTAACGCTTTCTAGCCATGTGGCCATAAGTGAGTTTATTAATCTCTTACTGTCCTCCATTGTGATATGGGAGTTGTGATACATGGGAAATGTATACAGTCATGTGCCACAGAACGACGCTCTGGTCACCTACGGGCCACGTATGTGAGACAGTGGTTGCGTAAGATAAAAAGGAGCTGAAAAATTCCTATCGCCTAGTGACGTGGCCATAGTAAAGTCATAGTGCAACACATTCCTCATGTGTTGGTGGTGATGCTGGTATAAACACACCTATTGTGCTGCCAGTCATATCAAAGTTTAGTGCATACAATTAGGTACAGTGCACAATACTTGATAATAAATGACAGTGTTACTGCTTAATACAGTTACTATACTATTATTTTACTTTGTTATTTTAGAGGGTATTCTTTCTACTTATATGTAAAAAAAATGTTTGCTGTGAAATAGTATGCCCTGTTATGTCGGCAGCAACCTCATACATCTCCTGTTTACCTCATCTCTTGATTGTATCATTTTCTCTTGTGCTTGATTTAATCTCATGTTGTTTTATAAATTTAGTGTAGCCTGAGTGGACAATGTTTATAAAGTCTACAGTAGGGGACAGTCATGTCCTAGGCCTTCACATTCACTACCCACTGACTCACTGACTCAACCAGAGCAACTCCCAGTCCTGCAAACTCCATTCATGTAAGTGCCTCATACAGGTAGACCATTTTTTGCCTTTTATACCATATTTTTACTGTACCTTTTTAATGTTTAGATATGTTCAGACACACAAATACTATTGTGTTACAATTGCCTATACTGTTCAGCACAGTACCATGCTGTACAGGTTGGTAGCCTAGGAGCAGTAGTCTATACCATATAGCCTAGGTGTGTAGTAGGCTATACCATCTAGGTATGTGTAAGTGAGCCATGATGTTTCCACAATGACAAAATCGCCTAATGACACGTTTCTCAGAATGTATCCCTGTCATTAAGGGGCACATGGCTGTAATGGTTTCTGCCCTGGGTTCCTGACACAGAGTTCCCAAAATCCTTAGAATTTTTTGAGTGATGGAAGTGATATATTGTCTTTTATTATTTGTAACAAGCTCCTTTCAACTGTACCTGACTTTATGCTTATGAGGTGACTCTTGTAGGCCTCTAGATAGCTTCAGATGGGGGCTGGTTGCCAGAAGTAGCCAGGCATGATTAGAAGCTTGGAACTTTCAGCCTTATCCTTGATCTTCCAGGGAGGAGAGAGGGGCTGAAGATTAAATTTAGTTACCAAAGGCCAATATTTGAATCATTCATGTCTACGTAATAGAACCTCACAAAACCCCTAAATGATGGGATTCAAAGAGCTTCCAGTTTTGTGACTACATCAAAGTACTGGGTGGGTGGTATGCCTGGAGAGGGCTTGGAAACTCTGTGTCTCCTCACGCCCACCCCACCCCCACCATACCTTGCCCTATGCATCTCTTCCATTTGGCTGTTCCCAAGTTGCATCCTTTATAATAAACCCATACTAATAAGAGTTTTCCTGCATTCTGTAAGCCATTCTAGCCAATTATTGAACTGAGAGGGGTTGTGCGAACTCCTGATTTATAGCTGGGAGGTCAGAACTACAAGTGGCCCAGGACATGAAACTTGCATCTGAATTGGGGGCAGTCCTGTGGGACTGAGCCCTTTAATGGTGGGGTCAGGTAGATAGTGTCAGAATTGAATTGAATTGTTGGACACCAAGTTGGTATCTAGAGAATTGGAGAATTATTGGTGTTGTGTAATACCCCAAGAGTCATATTACCATTTACCTGTAACACTGATAGTTTAGTTGGAAAAACAGATCCACTCTAGGTATTTCAAGCAGAGAGTATGTAATAATACTTAGGAGTTTATAGAACTGTTGGGAGGGCTAGAGGGAAGTCAAGAGGAAAGCCACTAGATTTAACAACTGTGCTCCAGAGAGTGGGGGGATTTCAGACCCCGTCCAGTGGTGAGGGACTATAGGAAACCGTGCTGCTATCCCAGTTATGCCTAAACCACATGACGTGTGCCTGGGAGGGGATTCAGAGGCTATTGAAAGAGTAATTTCTACTAAAGCCCACATGTCTGCCACTGCGGAAAGAAAAAGAATGGATCCTGACTCCCTCTTGTCTCCCAAATCTAATTACTCCAGGGCTAGAGCATCTCACTAGAAGACAAAATATAATTGCATGTGGAAGAACCGAAGTGGCAATGGAGTGCAGGACGTGTAGTCCTTGGTCTTCCCATGCCTATGATAAAGGGGAAAGCACAAAAAAGCAAGGAAATAAATGCTAATCACTTAAAAAAAGCGTTAAAATCCAGCATACTATCTCATAGGAGTTTTGTAAGGATTAAATGAGATATGCATGTAAAGTATTAGTAGCGTATGTGGGCACATTTTAAGTATTTAGTTAGTTTAAGCATTCTTGATGATGATGATGATGATGAGCTCCTAGGAGTTGAGGGAGACCAAGGATGATCTGTTTTGCTCTATACTTTTCTCACAATTTCAAATTTTCTACAGTAAAATTTTCTTATGTATTTTGAAGAAAACTAATTAAATACTAGCATAAATGCTAGGAAGTTGTTTTCTGTAGATGGACATAAAATATTAGTATAGGATAGCATAGTAGAAAAAATTGCAATATTGACTCATAATAAACTGTTTTCTAAACAAACCAAATACATAGATGTTTATCCTGCACATGCTCAGAATTCTAGATTGATAGGTGTCATCAGCAGTCTTCACCAGCTTTGCCATTCATGTGAGTTTTTAAGCTCTCTTTAGTAGGTTTCTTATTTTAGCTATCGAGTGAATTCTGAATCAAGCCTTTATTTCTGTGAGTCATTCTTAATTATTCTACCTGCTGTCTTCCAAAAATAAAAATGCTTCCAATTCCTGTGAGAGCATCTTGGTAAAAATTGGAAAAGGCAAATGACTAACAGGAAGAACATTAAATGTACCTGGAACATAATGAGTAATAGGAAAATTAGAAAAGCTAATTTTTCAGTGAACCCAGGGAGACAATTCCAGTTAAAGGATTAATTAAAATACTGGGACAGAAATGTTGTTTTCATGATGAAATGATGTAAAAGACCTAGAAAGCATCATCCTTCCAGAGCAAATCTCAAAATGCAGCATACTGCCTTGACATTTTTAATGTGGCATGAAGTCTATTGAGTTATTATTACCATAAATCTTTGATAATATAAAATATTGTAACTTGGTATTTTAAGCAAAGAATGTTATTAAACTGACTCAATATCTGAGCTTTGCTCTACTTAGCGTATTAAAATAATTCTTTCAAATACACCAATTATGATTGTCAGAGTAAGTGGAAAATAATTTATTTAGAAAGTAACCGCACTCTTAATGTTCCCTACCCACTGACTCAGAGCTGATTAATACTTTACAAACCAGATGTGATTAGCAACAGCCTGGCTGAGAAGAGTTATCTCATTACTGGCCCATTATCATGTTAGCCCTTTGCTCAAGAACTGATTAGTGAGCCAATTAAGCACCCTCTCCTTAGTGTACAGAAGCACAGAATTGTGGTGTGTTTGTCTTTTACAGATGTCACCCACTGTAGTCATTTATTTTGAATATCATGAGAACTAAGAGCAAATAGAAAAGAGATTTTTCATTCTTCAGCCTTCTCACTATTGGTTAAAAAATATCCCAGAAATTTAGGTAAAAAGCCAAAGAAGGAGTAAAGAGTTACTTTCACAGAGCCCCTGTTGAAGGTGTGTTCTGTGTCTATTTAAAACTTATCGAATATCCGCTAGGACATAAGTTCTAAGGGGGCAGAATTTTATCATGTTGATCTTGGAATCAAAATGCTGAGGTGTGTGCCTGGCATGTAGTAGATGCTCAGTAAACATCTGCTTAATGAAGAAATCAATGCTTGGCATAGTGCCAGTGTCTAATGGCAAAGAGCACGTGGGTCTTATTATACCTTTGGGAAATTCCCCTCTGAAAGAGAAACAGACACACATAGGTATAAGGTAGTAGGTGATGAATTATTGTAATACAGGTACAAGGAAGAGTGTGAATCAGGGAGAGACTAAACTTGGTGTTAGAAGGAGGCAGGAGCTTGGGGTAGAGACAGAGCAAATTTCCCAGGGGTGGGGATGCATCGATTTTAAAGAATTGTTAGGAACTCAACAAGCTAAATGGAAGGATACAAAAAAATAAAAATTTATATGTATATATATATGTGTGTGTGTGTGTGTGTGTGTGTGTGTGTGTGTGTGTGTATACACACACACACACACACAGAGGGTGCCAATAAAATGTATACACATTTTAAAAAAGGAAAAATCTGTATTAAAATTGTAATATAATGAATGAAGCTATCATTCATTTGATTAATGCCATCTTTTGAGTGAACATCATACTACAAATTGCTACCAATTCAATTCAACTTCAAAAAGTAATACATAGATAACATCTCTCTCTCTCCCTCTCTCCCTCTCTCTCTCTGTCTCTCTCACTATATATATGAATCCCGGGAAGAGCATTGCCTATTAAAAATATCACAAGGGAAGTCGTTTGCATAACCCACAAATGTTTGAGGTTTCATGGTCATGATTTTAAAAACAAGAAGTAATAACACATGGAAAAGAACAGATAACTTGAGAGGAGAATCTGAAAGTGGCACATTAAACTTATTGTTGAAGAAACGAAGGCTTTAGAGAGGCTAAGTAACTTGTTCGATGTCACACAAGTGGCAAACGGAAGAGCAGAGATGTGGACTTGTGTCTCTCTTACCCTCGGACCCATAATCTTACACACTAACGTGATACAGTTGGCAGTATCTGGGAGGCATCCACTTGGTTCATTATTTCATTGAATTATTATACCTGAGAAATCAAATTATTGAAAGCCTTATTTGGTGACCATGAAATCTGAAAAAAATGAAGCCTATCACTTGAATACTGTTACAGAATCCCACTTTCCCGTTAGCTTCCCTCAGTTTCATTGCCTCGTTCATTCAGTCAGCAGTTCTCAGCACATATCTGCCAGGGTCTGTGGAGAGCATTGATTCACAACATTCCTTGCCGTGGGCAGACAATGAGAAAAGGCTTAATCTCCAACTTGACTTTCCCAGGCTCACTGGAGTGCTAATCTAATTAATACAAATCCAATTTTACAAATAAACATCTTTTTAAATCTTAAATTCCAAGGCTGAACAAAAAATTACTTGAGTAATTCCCAGAGTTCCCCAAAGGGCAGGAGTCCTTTAATTTGAGGCCTTTAAGGGTCTATTGTCTACTTCTCTGCTTCACGTTATTGATTGCAGAAGCTTTAATCATGATTAAAGTTTTCATTTCGGTAGTTGGTTCTCAAAAGCCATTCCAGTGATTGCTTTTTCTTTGGGGAATGGGGAGAAAGAAGAGAGTTTACTTTTTTTTTCTTTTTTTTTTAACCAACAGGGCAGGAATTGTGGCTTACATGTATTAATGTAGATTTTGCCAGGGATTGTATTCTGTGTCCTAGTGAACGGACCCTTCCCTTCTAACCAGAGCAAATGTTTGACTCTGAGTATGCCACTTATTGTCATTTGTTAAATGGATCTGACTGGGCTGTTGCCAGATTGAATTGATGTATCTTGACCAAAGTGCAGGTGACAACACAGTTCATAATCTTATCTTTATGATGACTCAGTTACAAGATACCTCACCTGGGATTTTACTTTCAGCCATCTAGAGAGGGAAAGTAGAGGAAAGAGTGTGGCTATGCTACTTGCCTTAGTTTACCTACCAACTCTCACCTCTGTGATGTTGAATACATTACCGAATCTCTCCATGAGAGTCTACTCATTTATGAACCTCCCCAGCAGGGTATTTATGGGGAGTAGAGATAGTACCTACATGTAAAGTAACCAGAGCATAACAAGTGTTCAGTAAGTGCCAAGTGCTGACACTGTTATCTAGGAACCGTAGCAATTTTACTCATTAGTGTAATAGCACGTAAGTATGAAAGGATGTGAGGGCTTTGGGTTAGAGAAGAATCACAAGATTAATTAGAAAGTTGAAGAAGGAGCTTTGAGACTGAAGACTATAGAGACTGAGGTTCATTATATTAGAAATGAGAGGAGAAAGACGACTTATTAATGGTGTTGAGCAATATGAAGAGTTATTATCCTGAAGATGGCAGTCAGCTGTTTGCTATTTAACTGAATACAAAGTAGCAAAATGGGGGCCTACAACCTAGAATGGGGAGTAGAGGTTCGGTACGCTGTTCTCGTGATGCTTGCACACACGAGACTCTTGATGCATTAATTGAATGATGGCATACATGAGTTACTGAGTGAAGTAGAATAATTTTCTAGTATTTATGTTTCTTAAACATCGGTTTATTGCTGAGAGGAGTTGAGGAACTCTTCTAGCTGTTGAAATAGAGATTGCAGATGTGGTTGAAGAGGGGCCTTCAACTGTCTTGATAACATTTTATTTCTGAATTGGGTGGGTATTTGTTTATCACAGTTGCATGTTGATTTATTCCTTATGTCTTTTTGAATATGTTAGAAATTGTGTCATAAATTTAGCAATAAATAACCACAACCCATGAAAATAGATTCAGGTGTCTCAGAGGTTAAAATCCCTTTGACAACAAGGCTTAGGACTGAGAAGGAATAGCAGGAGAAAAGGGTACCAGAAAGCTTGTTTCGGTGGCACTTGGGGAATACGCTGCACTAGCTGCCCAGGATCCAGCACGTCGGAGACGGGCCACAGGTGCAGCCCACCTTGTCCCCTGCGCTTGTGCCCACCATCCAGGAAAGCAGGCTGCAGCAAGGGCAGGAGGCGCAGGTGTCTGCTGGAGACAGCCCACTGCTCCTGGGGTGCAGCCCGACGAGAAGCGAGGCTGCTTCTGGCCGTGTAGCACGCGGGCTGGGACCTCAGGCTTGCCCTGTGGCATCTCACTGTTCTGCAGTAATGACAGCAACCATCACGATTCTATGTGTTTTTCTATTCAGTTAGCAAAACATTTAACTACTGGTAAGAGGTAGCTAAATGTTGAGCAAATAAAAATGGGCATCCTTCCAAGTGCTGAAAAATAAAATTGCAAAGAAATATGAACAATTATTATAACAGTTGTGAGTATTGACTTGAGTAGACAGACTCTCCTCTCTCCGTTTCCACTGGACAGTTGCTTACTCCTTTGGCTCCAGTTTGGTCTGCCTCCCAGAGTACCTATTTGCAATGATCTATCCAGTGGTCAAAATTCCTGTAAGTCACTAGTGGATTCCATACTTCTGGATCCTGGGCTTTACAAATGGAGGACCAAAAGGAGACCAAATCTCCTTCCTTTTTCTTCTGAATTGTGAGCCCCTTCAGGAGGCTTCCTACAGCCTGCTCACTATTAGCCTGCTCTCCCCTCCCGCAAGGTCACGGTCAAAATCCTCTTTGTGCCCATTCTGAGAATGAGACCCATGAGTGATAGACAGTAGGGATAGTGTTCTTTCGTTCTTTGTTTTTAATTATTATATATATATATATATATATATATATATATATACACACACACACACACATATATATGTATATATGAAATAAAATTTACCATTTTAAAGTATAGAATTCAGTGGCATTAATTGCATTCCCAGTATTGTACAACCATTATCACGATCCAATTTCAAAAGCTTTGCAACATACCAAGCAGAATCTTTATAACCATGAAGGAATAACTCCCCATTCTCCCCTCGTCTGAGTCCCCCGATAACCTCTAACCTACTTCCTGTCTCTATTAACTTGATATTTCACATTCTAGCTATTTCATGTAAGTGCAGTCATACAATGCCTATTCTTTGATGTCTAGCTTATTTTATTTAGCACAATTTTTTCAAGGTCCATTCATGTTGTAGTGTGTATCAGAACTTCACTCCTTTTAATGACTAATTTTGTTCAGTAAGTCCATTGAGCACCTACCTACACTTTTTTCACAGCCCTGGGTTAACTACAGAAACATAAATTAACACCGCATGGTCTGTGTTCTCAAGGTGTTCATGCATGATGCGTGGCGGGTGAGGGAAAAACTCATGCAGGGTGGGAACCAAACAAGCAAATCAGCCATTATTGACTGATGTGCCAAGTATGTATGCCATGTAACAATGCTGAAAGTAAAAAAATGAATAAACAAGAACAGCTCAAAATGCCTTAAACAATAAGTGAACTTACTATGTCAAATAACCAGACATCTGGAGGTCTCACATTTGGTTAATGGCAAATGAAATTCAAGCCAGTTTCCTCCCATCTTCATGCTCTGTCATCTGCAGTTCTCTTCCCATCAAGTTAATATCCATCCTCAAGGTTGGACTGTAGCTAACACAGTTCCGGGCAGCTCTTTCTCACACACAGAGGCGTCCAAAAGCTGAAAAGGGGGATTTATCTCTGTCTTGAATCCCTTTTTAAGAGCTAAGAAACATTTTCCACAATCCCCACCTACCCCAGCAAATTACTCTTCATGTTTCATTGACTAAGATTGTCATGCTTCACGCCCAGGGCTGGGCATGGGGTCTCATTACCCAGAGCACACTGAGGGTAGCTACCTGCACAAACTCAGGGTTCAGCTGGAAAGAAAGCAGGGAAGGAAAGGGCACAGAGTGAGTGACCATAAAGCCCTGCTCTCTTCTGGGTCAGCTGTGCTCATAGGGTCTCTTCACCAGCTTGCAGAGTGGGAGGGACATACATAGGATCGTCTCTTATTGATGTTTTTCTCTGAGGCTCAGAAACTGGTTACTTATATTGAATTGGTCTTTCTTTTATAATTAATAATTTTATTTCTAATATCAAAGTCCACATACCTCTTGGAAAATGTTTAAAGTAGAAAAGGTATATATAGAAGAAATAAAAAGGAGACATCATCCTACTAGCTTGGGCTTTTCAAGAAACTCAGGTACATAAGCCATGTCATTTAATTTTCTATAGCTGAAATCACCATTATGCATGGGGACAAACCCAAAATCTTGACTGGTTACATTCATCACAATCAGTTCAAAGTTTTATCAGTCAATCCTAGTTATCCTGTCAGTTCAGGGTGTTGTCTATCTCTTTGCCTCTTTTCCTGGGGATTCTCTAAGTTCCTGGGGTCACAGTGTGGATAGAAGCTGGGGGTATCTGGTATTTCATTGTCCTCTGTCCATGGATAGATCTGCATGCTGGGTATTTTCTCATCTTTGGTCTGCATACATGATCACCATGTCTTCATTGTTTATACAAGTCTGCCGGCTGTCTTGCTTGTCACTCTGTCCCTATATACACACTAGGGTATATAGGGAAAGGTGCCTTCAGCCTGTCTGTGTTGGCACTTCACACTCAGCTTGTTCTCGATTTTTCCCAGGGCATGCTCCACTAGGGACCAAGGTGAGGTGGCCGCCTTCTCTGGGGCCTACCTAGGAAACAATCCATACATCCTAAGCTCAATTTCAGCTCGCCCCAAGTTTATCTGAGGAGTGGCATCTATTCCTCCATCCCCACTCCCAGTCTGCAGCCCAGGGCCACACCGGTGTGTAAAATCTTTTCTTCACCCTCCTCCCATCTCCATTTCATCCTTCCCTCTTGTCTGGAAAACTGTCTGAGCTGGATTTGGTGCTCAGGGTGGAGGGATGCAAACCTGGCTGTGGCCCAAATCTTATCCTTCCTTATCTGTGCATTAAAACCTGAGTTCTTCACCGCCTTTGTTTTCTGACATTCAAAACCCAGACTTTTGAGAAAAACTCTAAAGCTATTTCCAAACCTTGTATATTTTAAACTTCAAAATCTGAAAATTGTAAAACCATAAACTGAGCTGAGGTGAGACCAAAAAGAAGTAATAATAATTTGTGGAATGGACTATTTGGGGAAAAAGTCAAATATCCAACTGATGTAAACAATAAGGCAAAGCATAGTCTTTACTTTTGATAGATACTAAGGTCAGTATTGATTGTTTTGACAATATTTTGGCCTCAGTTTCTCCATTCCAATTGCTAGTTATCACTGAATTTATTCAATCTCAGATAGCCCTGTGATCTGACTGAACTTGTTCTAGTGATAATCATGCGATATTTTATCACTTTTTGTTTCTCTGATCCAAATTTTCTTTCTCTGGATTTCACAAACTGATCACTGTTGTTTTCTGTAAGAAAATCTCTTCAGAGAAAATAGCTCATCAGAGCCCTGAATTACCCGGGGTGTGGCTGGGGAGAAGGTTAATGAAGTGTTTAGATGGACTCTATCACAATGTGTATTTGTCTTTTAAAATTGGATATTAAACATTAAACCGATGGCTTTGTTAATGAGAAGTCAAAGTCGAGTGGTCAGAGGCTGTCCTCAAATCCCCATTCACAATTCCTACGGGTCTCTCTGAGACATTCACACTGCAGAGGAAGCAATGTTGTATAAAGCTATTTCTTTGAGGTTAACGCCATAAACACACACTTTCACTTCTGAGAAAAGGGTCATTGATGGCACTTGAGGTATCTCTGCCACATGAAGCGAGAGTAACAAAGAGCTGACCCACTTTTCTCTGTAGACACTCTACTTTGTTCATGATTAGATCACAGATTAAACACAAACTAAGATATTTACAGTGAGATACCAAATAGGATTTAGGAGGCTAAATTAAGGGACCTGTGGATTTTTAACAGAGAGACATAAACTGCCACCAAGTATCAGATAAAGCGAAATATTTTAAATTCATGGCATAATGTGCTTATCTTTTGAGGTGTGAGATCTGGGCCTTCTGTTGTCATCAAGTTCATCCTCTGAATCAGTGACACATGTTCCAATAAACATCAAGTGACAGCTCCTAGTCACCAACCAACACAGGATTCCTGGAGCTGATCCAGCCCTCAGGAGCAGAAGCCATGTAAATAAGCTCTGTTGGATAGGTCATGCACCGAGGCCAAGCAGACTAAGACATCAAGGCAATTTCTGGACATATTGCTTTAGCTGAACAGATGGCAAGCAAGAGAAGTATTTAAAGGAGCCACTAAAGCACAATTTCAAGTGATGTCTCACGTTCTTTGACAGTTGGAGAGTGATAGAAGCAAACAGATCGTGGGGATGTATTACCACTTGAACAGAAATGATTTATTTAAAAGATAACCTGGGCAAAAGACATAGTGGAATCTGCTCAGATAAGGGCAATAGATATGGAGGGATTACTATAATTTAAGTACCAAAGACACAACCTGGGTCAGGGATAGCAAGAGTAACTTCACTACATCTTAAGAGTCTTATGTTCATCGTGGAGCACTGCATCTCAGATCATTTTAACAGTAAGAATACTCGATATTAGAGGGGGACAGGTGTACCCAAGCACTTCCTGACTCAGAAGTATGGCTGAGGACTCAGTATGAGATTGAGCCTGCAGGTGGGAAAATGAATGAGGACAAGCTGTGGAGCTGGAGAACTGAGAGACAGGGGGAATGAAGCGGGGGCTGACAATAAGACGGGACATTGTCCTCATCCCGTATAGACCCTGCACAGGCTCAGGGAGGAGCAGTAAACTCACACCCAACCTTTTCTGGGTATGTTTATTGAATAAAGGAAGCAATTGAGAACTTATAGGTGGGGGAACAGATACCTACCCAGAATCCTCTCTTCCTCCCCCTTGCTACCAGAACTCCTATTTTGTTTAGGCATCCATCTATTACTCACATGATGATGGTGACCTCTTTTCTAGTTCAAAAAGTAATCCCTATAGGTGTGACCAGGTCCCCTGCCAGACACTCGCTGAGCATGTGAATTAGTTCTGTCCAATGAAGCTTGGGGTGTGAGGGAGAGTGTCTGGGGGGGCTTCTGGGAAGGGTTTCCTCTATCATAAGGGGATGTAACCCTTTCATTTCAGAAGGTTGTTGTGTTTGTATATATACTGGCTGGAACAAGATGCTGCAGCCATCTGTGGCCATAAAGGAACCAGTCTATGCTGATCAAGTGAAAATGGCAGAGCTGAAAAATTACAATATGAGTCAAGGATGTTTTTGTCACTTGCAGCCTATAGAATCTTAACTGATAGATTTTTTAGAAAAGTCATGCTAACTTTTTAGAAAGCTCAATTGAGGTCAGGGGGTGTAGCTTAGTCTGTAAGGCTTTATCTTCTGCTCTATCCATACATCCAGGTGCCCATTCATCATTTGTTATGTGCTTACAGCATGCCAGGCATTTAGATGAACAGACATGAAGATGAATTGGAAATAGTTCCTGCTCTTGCAGTGTTCACAGCCCTGTTAACAGAAGATAACATGATATAATAAGCATTGTAACATAGGCATGTACAAAATGTCTTGGTAGTCCAGAGTGGGGAGTGGTGAGTGTGCATCTCCAGGTCAGATGCAGAGCAGGACATACGGAGAATGATCAAAACTTGCCCAGCAGAAAGTGTGTTTCGGGGAGTAGGAAATGCAGAAGCAAAGAGAGGCAGTAAAGGAAACCCTAGGTGTAAATCCATGCAGGAAGGCAGGCTATGTGGAAACGGTCTGCATCATAAGGGAAGTCCAGAGAATGATGAAGAAGAAAAAGAGGTAAATGTACTGTGCTTAGATGCTGCAAGGAGGAGAAGGTAACGTGGGAAATGGGTTATAAGACTAATCCTTGCTCTTGAGTTAGAGAATCATTTCAAACTCTCCCAAATCCCTCCCTTTTAAAGGTAGTCCAACAGAATAGCCATACTCCCTGAAGTCTTCATGACCCCCTTTCTGGTTCTGATTTCTTCCACCCCACTTGTTATGTTAATCTCACAAACATTTATGTAATCAACTACCTGCTATATGTGATACAGTTTGAAGAGCAAGATACAGAGATGAATATCAGACATTGTACCTCAGGAGCTCACAGAATCTGAAAGAAAACACATATAACAAGTATCTATCATATAATAGAAAGCATTATAGTAAAAGTGTACACACAGGTGAAATCCTTCAGAGACACAGTGGGGGATATGGACCAGGTACGGAGAGTACATTCTATTTTTGTTGATTCTGAATGATAAGTAAGAGTAGGAGCTTCCAGGCTGGGAAAGGTGTTCCACATAGAAAGACCAAGAAAGTAAAATAATAAAATAAAAGACAGGGAACCCCAGAAGAAGAGGGTGTCTAAGGTGACAATGTTTTAGGGGGCAAGAAGTCACCTGGTGGCAGTGTGGGTGGCACAGAGGAATGGAGGGACAGGAGCCAAGGTGAGGACTAGAAAGAGCTTATGGATCAATGAGGGTGTGGATGCCACCCTAAGGAGTCTGGATTTCATTTATTATGTTTATGTTAGTGTTTCCCACATGTTCAGAACTCTGTGAGGATCCATAGATACCAAGACAAGGCACAGTCCCTGCTCTCAAGGAGGCCTAGCCAGTGGAGGACACAGACATGGACAGGAGTAAAGAAAGCTAACATTTGCAGAGCCCTGACCCGGGTCCAGCACTCTACCTGGATTATATCATGTATTCCTCGCAAGATCTCATGAGGTAGATACTACTATGCCAATTTTACAGATGAGGAACTGAGGTGGAGAGAGGTCAAGTAACTTTTCCAAGACCTAACAGCTAAAATATTGAAGAGTCCGGATTCAAACACAGGTGCTTTGGATTCCAGGGCCAATATACTAATGTAGAAGTTTAGAAGCTCAATGGGTTGGGACTTTACTCAGGCTGGGATCAAGGAAGGCTTCCTGGGGGTGATAATGCATAAGCTAAGTGTTAAAAATCAGAAGGAGTTGGACAGGTGATGAAGGGAGGGAATTCCAGGCAGAGGGGACAGCATGAGCAAGACTGTGGAGCTAGGGAACTGCCTGGCAGTAGAGGGAATCAGGTGTCAGTACAGCATGCATCATGACGAAGTGGGAAGGAGATGAGCCGAAACATGTAAGCAGGGACAAGACTATGGGGGACTTTTATAAGGAGAGGATGAGACACTGTCAACCATAACACAACCAAAAGACATTGTAACCATTTCACTGTCACCAGCTCCCTGCAAAATATCTCCACCATATCAGTTATTGGAAGTATAATCCACCCAGTTGTTAAAGCTGTACCTTGAGAACCATTCTTGGTTTTTCCATCCCCCTACTTAATGAATCAGGAGTTATTTTGGTGAGGTTATTTCCCTCTTCTAAATAAATCTCTAACCTGCCCCCCCAATCCTCATTGCTACTCCCCAAGTCTAAGCAAATCATGCTTCACCTGGATACAGTGAGGACCTCCTCTGTGACCTCTGCACTGCCACTCAGCAGCCACAGCCATCTTCTAAAAATGTAACTTGGACCACTTACCTCCCTACCACACCTGAAATCCTCCTGTGGCTTCTCTTATATTTCAGATGAAACCCAGATACCTTACCATGGTGGACAAGGCTCTGCCTTCCTCTTCAAGCTCATCTCATGCCCTCTCTCCTTTATCCACTCTGCTGTACTTTCTTTCGGGTCCCAGGAAATGCTAGACTTCTTTCCTGGAGGCCTTCGTCTGTGATGCTCTTCTGCCCGCAGTCATCCTCTCCCAGATTCTCATGACTTCCTTCTTCCCATCCTTCAGCTTTCAGCTTAAGTGACACTTTACCTGGTTCCTCCTTCCATTCCCCTTCATCCCACTCCAATTTGCTCTCCATCATGGAGACCGTCATTGTCTTACCAGCCTCGCCACAAGTAGCCACCATGTATTTGCTTATTAAATGTCTGTCTCTTCTGTTGGTCTGTAAGTTCCCAAGAGGACTGAACCATGTTGGTTTGTTCACACTCTACTCTGAGTGCCGGGCCCAGAATAGCCACAGTCCTGAGAAATAGCCGTGTTCTGTTCATTGTTTAATAATAGCTCCATCTACTAATAACTGGACTTAAAAACAACTTTAAGGGACAATATAGTATGTAGAACATAGAGAAGAAATGAAATATGTGCAGGAAATGGAGGAACACTTTGAATTAGCAGGCATGGAGGCATGTGACTACTCGCAACAGTGTCTGGCACAAAATAGGCACCAATAACAGTTTGTTAAATAAATTAATGTTAGCTAAATGATCAAATGTGTTGACATGACAAATAATCTAATAGTAACAGACTCCATGATGGTAAGTAAAAGTAATAGCCCCCAATGGGTCATTGTCAAAAGCATTTTCTTCATCTGTAAAGAAAAAGCACTTAGTAAATTAATCTGTTTTATTTTCTCAGCTGTCTTTTTTTCCCCCATTTACTGTAGAAAATTGAAGCCAAGATACACTTTGTTATGAAAGATGAGCCTGCTAGCCATACAATTTTGGCAGGATAGATGCAGAAGCCTTTTTATTTGGTACTGAATAGGATATGATTCACTAAATAGTAATCTAAAAATGGTGAGAGAAACAAGAGTCAGGCCTAAAGGGTGGCCAGAGAATTTTTGGACCTCATAGGCTAATGCAGTGTGGATGAGGATATATTTTAATTCTAAATGTTGATAATAAAGTGTTTATAATTCAAATGACACAACACATCAGGTCACTGGAGCTGCTTTTTAAAAGATATCAATGGTTTCACTGATGCTTCAAATTGCTTTCTCTAAAAATTCCACTGATGCTTTTTTAGAGAAAGCATTTTATAAAGTAATTTCTTTATTGTTCACCTTTTATATTTGGAAATGCAGTCTTATACTTGAGCTACTTTGGTTACAAATAAAGATAAGATTTTAGACAGTTGTATCCTCTTCTCAGAGTACTCAGAAACTTTTTTTATCAGTTAACTAATATTTATTGAATATCTTGCTATGTGCCAGACAGTGTTAATTAAAATTTGTTTTTCTTTTTTCATGTTAAAACTTTAGGCCTTTATTGTTGTTTGCCTTATAATTAAGAAGATAGTTTCTTTTCTTACTATTCATTTCCCCCCAATTACTCACAACTTTTTGTGGAGGTGGGGATCTCTTATGTTCAAAATCTTCTATGATTTATCTCAATCTTCAAGTGGTTATTAAAAAGTCCCCCCGATGATGTAAATCCAATCTTGTTCAAGGAATATGCTTTCTGCAAGTTGCATCCAGTATAGAATCAACACTCTCACAGTGCTGAAAATGTCACTGAAGTACACATTTTCCATAGGGCCACCAACACAGTCATCTAGTCTTTTCACTAGAAAATGTTTTGCCTTTGGGTTAACAAGAAAAACGTGAAAATTGTCTTCTGTCCCAAATCCCCAGGGACCTGTATACCAGATGTAGAGGTTCCATCCATCACCATCCTAACCTGATGCACTTAAGCTTGAGGCAATGGCAGGTGTAGGGCCCTCTATCCAGGACCTGGTTTCAGAGTTTAGCTATCACATACTCAGCGACACATATTTTTATCACCTAAAGAATGCAGATGCTGAGACTCAGAGCAGAGTTCTGTGTTGTTGGATTTATTTATCTGTATCAGCCTGTTGGGCTGACTAGAGAGCAGTGAAGAGAGAATAATCATCAAACTACAGTCAGAAGATTGAGAGAAAAAAATCGCAATTTCAAAGTTGTACAAAAGAATAGGCGGCATTAGCAATAGCTAGAACTGACGTATGGGAATGGGATGACATGGGAACTCATTTCTTTACGAAATGGAGAGTTAGGAGACAGCCAAGTTCTTTGTCCCGATCCCTGTTTGTACTGAGCAAATATTAAAATACCAATTATCAAAAATGATTGAGCCTTAGGAATAGAGAATGGGGAAATAAACAGAAAATGGTCTTGGAAAATGTGGCACAGAGACTAATTAGTGGCTACTGGAAACAAAATGAAAGGGAAATTTGAGAGGAGTTGGGGAGTGAAAAGAAAATGTTCCCTTCTCAAGAAAGGGAAGCAAAAGGAACAGAAAGGTGGGCCAGAAGATTTTGACCAAGCGGAGAGAGAGGAAACCTGAGTTTGGGTAGGACTTGGGAAAACCAGACTGTTGGTCCACTTCCTTGGCCTTAGGTGCACTATCAGCTTTTATCGATGTGAAAACTCACACTAGCCTGTTGGATTCAGGGGGAAGGAGATTATTGCCAGACTTACATCTGGCAAGATTGCACTTTCTATCCCCATCCCACCTCACCCGGCCATTCACCAAAATTCCTTGACACTTCAAATGCTACTGCTACCATTTTTCACTTAAAAAAATTATTTTGGCTTAAAAACCTTTTTAAAGACCACCTTTTCAGTAATATTTTGTTTTAGATACTGATGGATCAGATTGCTGAGATACAAAAGCAAATCTTCTGTTAAACGTAATGTTTTGCTGAGCTCTTCTTTGTTCGCCTTTGTCTGATGTCACCGGACCCTGGGTATTAAAAGTCACCTCAGAAAGGGCTCCTAGTTTCTCTCATTGCGCCGAGCCGCTACTGTGTGGGGATTCCGTCTCTCCTGCTCCCTTCTCTGACTCTGCCACTGCTGAGCCTTGCAACCACCACCATTCTGATTCTGTGCCTCACTTCCACCCAAGGCTGGTGTGAGGGACTCTAGAAAGCGTGGGCTGCTGGGAGGGTTTTAGGGGCATGGGGTGGCTGGACCTTACCCAGTTGAGTTAAAGTAGCCAAAAAGTACATACTGTATGATCCACTTATATAACTCTCTTTAAAAAGCCAATATAATCTCTAATGATAGAAAGGAGATCAGAGGTTGCGTGGAGATGAAGAAGGGAGTGGTGGGAGTGAGGAGGGCTTGTAAATGGGCACGAGGAAACTTTTGTGAGTGATGGAGTACATTCATTATGTTGATGGTAGCGATGGTTTCAAAATTAAATAAATATGTCTTCGTTTCAGTATCAGTTATGAATTATCCCCCAATCAGACAAAAAACAAAAGAACAAAAAAGAGTTGTAGGACAGGAGAGATGCTATGTAAGACAAAATACGATTCTTCACTACCACTCCTCAAAATATAAGTGAAAAGCAGCAGCCAACCTTTGCCCTCATTCAGAAATCCCTTGAGGTTTCTGGACTCTTGTGAAGGAGCTTTGTGTATGGAGTGTCCCCTTTAATCCTGACTCTGTGCATCTTTGTAATTTTTATTGTATTTTTGATTATACAAGACAATAACATAGTTCAAAAATCAAACTATATAAAGAATATACATGAAAAAGTCTTGATTTCACCTCTATATCCATCCATACTGTTATCCTCTAGTAGGTAAGTTTCATTAGTTTCTTATATATCTTTCCAGTGTTTCTTTACACAAATATAAGCAAATAAGAAAAATTCTTATTTTCTATCCTTACATAAGAGGTAGCACACTAAACACAGTGCTTTGCATCTTTTTCTCAGCTATATTTGGGAGATAGTTCGATATCAGAGTACCTTCTTGTAAAGTTGCAGAGAATCTTACTGACTAGATATACTAGTGTTTATTTAATCAGTCTCCTATATATGGATTGTTTTCAACCTTTTATTACAAACCATACTGCAATCAATAACCTTATACACATGACATTTCACATATACTCAGGTATACCTATAAGATAAATGTTCAGAAGTGGGATTGCTGGGTTAAAGAATAAATGCATTTGTAGTCTGATAGAGATTGCTGAATCACCCTCCATAGAAGTTCTATCACTGTTGATTCCCACCAGCACCATATGAGAAGGCTTGCTCTTCACAGCCTCAACTGTTTACTATAGATGAGAGATGCCCTCAAAGCACTTTCAATTGACACCTTTCTTATTATAGAGTAGACATCTTTTCACATGTTAAAAGAGATGTGTTTCTTTGTCTATGTACTATTTATTTATGTCCTTTACCTACTTTTCTCTTAGAATGGTAGTCTTTTCTTGATTTCTATGTGTTTTTTCTGTTAGAAAAATTCTCCCTTTGTCTACATGAGTTGCAAATATTTTTTCCCAATTTGTCACTTATCATTTGAATTTTTCATAGTGGTTGGGTGTGTTTGTTTGTTTTTCCAATTGGATCTCTTTTTAATAGACACTACCTATTTTAGCTGCAGGTCCTGGCCTTCTCTGTATGTTAGATCTCGAATTTCTCCTGTATCTCCAGATGGCTTTTTGCCACCTGAGGAATGATGTCACTCAGTTTATTCTGTTCCACTGTCCAGAGTGCCAGGAGCACATTCTCTGTGGTATTTAGGATATCCCCTCCAAAACATGCTCCACGGTGCCACTCATGTAATAAAAGATGTGGGTCAGTCTGTCCATGTCACATGCCGACATGCAGGTCAGGCTGAAGCTGTCCATTCATGCTGTAAACCCTGTCATGTGGACTCCAAGGAGGACGCCCTGTGCCATGGCGAGCTCGAGTTCCAGTTCCCGAGGCTCCCTGAAGACCAGTAGGCTGGGAAGCAGTGCTGCCAACCCAGCCTCCACCGGTAACGGAAGCGGTGCCCCCACCCGTGCACCGGTCACCATGACAGCAGCTGCTGGGGATATTTTTAGGGTACAAAACTTATATCTGGTGACCTGGACTTTGTTTTTTTAACTAAGATAAGACTTAAGGAAAATACTTAAGGACTGAACTCCACATGGGTTATAGCTTCAAAATATTAAGGTTGTCCTTCCTGTACCTATACAGCCAACACTTTCTTCACTCAGACTTGTGCCTTCCGAATCTGGATCTAGGAAGGAGTCTTGAGCATGAGAACCTGAGAAGACACTTTTCAGCACTCTGCCGGTTTTCCCACTGAGACTACCTGTGTTCCCCAGGGATAGGTGGATGAAAGGCGGGAAGGGGGAGGGAAGCTGAGAGACTGTTGGAAACAACAGAAGGTGGAGGGGAAGAGGGGCGCGGGCTCTTGGCAGTTATAAGGGGTGTGTCGGGACACCCATGGGCCTCAGAGACATTTTGAGTAAGCTTATACCAGCAGGAAAGCCTGGTTTCCTGACACCTCTCTCTGTCTGGGTTGGTATAAAAAAATAAAACTCTGCACCTGCTCATTTGTTCTTTCCCCAGCAAGTGAGGCCTAAGGCGTTGGCAGCCAAACACATCCTCCTCAGGTGGCCTCCAACCTCAGTTAGCTCTCACTGCGAGTGCCAGGAAAACATTAGCAAAGAGAAACCCTGGGCTCTGTAGAAATCTGTCTTGTTTTTTTCAAATGATTTGTCTTGTGTATAGCTATATGGATAGAACTTTTGGAATATTTGCCTCACAATTCTAGTAAAGAACCTAAACATGGCACATGTGTGTGTGTGTGTGTGTGTGTGTGTGTTTGTGTGTGTGTATCCTTACAAATATCAATTGGGCTTAATTTAGTACGTTCATCTCAAAGCCTTTTGAAAATGCTGCCAGCTATTAGGGTTAGGAATTCCAGCCAACTATGAGAGAGAAAGTAATTATTTAATGAAATAATTACTGGGCATCTGAATCATGAGAGCCATAGGATAAGGAGTTTTCAGTGGAGAGCTTCACGGAGTCCCCGTGTAGAAGGGCCCCTGATTCTCTGATTGAAATTTGGCCTGCTGCAAGGATTACTGTGCTGAACTGACGTACACATGGATTGACGAGTACAAAATAGAGGGTGACTTCCAGAATGACAGGAAGACCTACACAGGACTAGGATTGGATAGCTCAATACTACTACCACAGTACAGGTCCATTTTATTTTCATTTGTCATAATGTCTTCAGCAAGCAATTATTCGGCTCCCTGTAAATGCCAGGCATGATGCTAGGTACTGAAAATAAGAAAAAGAATTATTTTTGGTACCTGCCCTAGGACACCCACAGCCTGATGACAACAGGTAAACAAATGTTCCAAAACAACAGGGTAAGCTACACCTACCATGAGTCGTGCATAGGAGGAGGAAGGAGAGAACGCTGCCTTGGGAGACCCAGCGGAAGTGGTGGGCAGGTCAAGGTGGCTTCCCGAAGATAGCGGCTCCTGAATTGACACGTGAAGAACTCATAGGGCAATTTCAGGGCGGTATCAGAGGGTGAGTGTGGTAAAGACAGAAGGCATTCCATGTGAAAGGAATGACAGATACCAAGGTGTACTTCTATTAGCCTCAAATGTTATTCAATGAAGAACATCACACATATTTGCATATATTTTATTTTCAAGTAAAAATACAGACTCTAGTATTTCTCCAGTACTATCATCTTCTGCATTGTTAACACTCTCACTATCTCCCTGATAGGAAGAACAAGCAAATACTCAAGTAAAATAGTGACTAGATTAATTAGGGCAAATGGAATTAAAAGCTGAAGATCCAAAATTCTATCTTTTGAACTAATTCCTCTAGTTTCTGAAAGGGCTTACTTGAAAGCTACAGAGTATGCTGTGATTACATAGCTTTATCTGTGTTTTTATTAAAGACATAAGAAAAGGAGTCTTTTTTCCCATGTAAAAATCAGGTTTAAATTTATAGTTTATTATCATCAAACAGTATGCCTATGCATTTGGTGCCTGTGGGCTGGTGCGGCCCAGATGTCTCCCCAGAGGAACAGAGGTGCCTTGAGGGAGCTACAAGTCCTGCTCCAAACCTCTCGTAGAACAGGAGATGGCAGGTCACCTGTCTGCAGGAGGAAAGCCGGAGCCCTTTCTCTGCCATGGGATATAAATTCCCACAGTTAGAATCTCTCAGCAATTGTGTGTTGTGTTCTATGAAGAAGCAAGCATGAGTGGAAAGAACACATTAAGAAATTAATGTCCATGAACACAATAGCATGGACTTCTAAAAATCTGTTTGAGATTCAACAGCCACTTGTGGACCTATCTACTGTGTGCAAGCATAACATCCTTTTGGGCTAGTATCAGTATCCTAATTGTTAGAGGCGATGATGTGCTGAGAGGCTAGCTTATCCTAGTTAAAACTGCTACTAAACAGTAGTGTTGTAACTGAATCCAGAGTTTCTGGCCACAAGTCAAAGGCTGTCTCCTCTGCATACAGCTGTCAGCTTAAAACTCAGAAAGCAAGGTCCTAAAGGAATGGAATTCATGATTAATAATTGTTGACAAAAAGAGCGAAGAAAAGAAAATGTTCAGTCCAGTGGTGCCACCTGGGTGGGCTGTGACCAGGTGAGCTGCTGCAGAACTGGGCCTGGTCACAGTAGGGGCTCTGTGAAGGGCTCCAGGACCACCCAGAACCTGCAAGGTGGGAAGTGGGAATGGGCTGGGCAGCTGTGGGGACCCAGGCATGTCACTCCTTGCAGGGTTCGGGGCTGGTGCAACCGGGACATGACTGAGCTGATCCCACCTCGCTGGCACACTGCTGCCTGTGACTTTCGTTCAGCCTCTCGATTCCAAAACGGGCAGAAACGTTCATTCTGGGAGGGCACTGTTGGTGTTAGAGATGCTGTTTCAACAAAAACATGAGAGAATTATGCAAGGAAAACTTTTTCCCCTGCGGTTCTTCTCAAAATCTTAAGTGTGGGGGAAAGAAATATGTAAGAACAACAGAAAAATTTAAGTAAAATTTAAGTAAACAGTGCAAATTTGGATAAGCCCGCACGTCCGAAGACTGTAAGGAGGAAAAAAAGGAGTCATTTCAGCTTTGTACTGTTCTCTCTGAGTGTTTCTCTTTTGTTCTTAATGTTTTCAGTCCGAGGTTTGTAAACTTGCCAATTCTTAATAATGGCTTAGGTGGGATGCATCTTCTTCTTCTTCTTCTTCTTCTTCTTCTTTTTTTTTTTTTTTGCTTCAGTCATTCTTTTCTCTCCTGTTTAACTCATCATAACCTATGTAATCTTCACTTCTGTGGCTTGAAATTTGCAGCACCGTCTGGATCCTTCCACCATGACTGAACATGATTAGCTGCTTAATTCTTACCACTTCTGAATACTGCGTCTGCATTGTGAAGTGTGGACCTACTAATCCCACCATGGCTTATTCAGCTCTTCATTTTTGCTTTCCTTATCTGCAAATAGATAAGGCCACCTTGCAACAGAAATGTGTATTTTGTGGCCTTGTTTCCTTCCCCAGTGCCAGTGACATAGCTCTCCAAAATGAAGAATGTGTTGATAACCGAAAAGCCTTCACTGGAAGCAAAATGCTCTTCCAATAAATAAATGGGGTGCCTCTTGGTTCAAACGAGTGTGTCAAAGTTCATAGATACAAGTGCAAAGAGGGATGAAGCGGGGTTGCAAAAGGTCAAGGTGACCTAGACATAAGAGTGGTTCAGGCTGTGGCAAGGTGGAAAGACACTCCATCTGAAGCAGGCCGCCAGCCTCTACACAGTGCTGACGAATTGTTTCTACGAGAGAACAGTGGTCCACTAGTGCTAGATCTTTTCACTTTCCAAGAGAAGCTCATAGTCAGAATTTTTATATGTAATCTTTTACTGTTAGTTACTAATCCCAACAATGATAGAAGCACTCAGCTGCCACTCAGCAGGCGGATGACAACCTCTGTGGCAGGTGAAGGATGAACAACAGAAGCCAGGCCCAGGTAGTGCCACACATTGGAAACTGACTTCCTTGTGTGTAGTTTAGGACGTGTTACCTGAAGTGTGGTCTGCTGACCAGCAGGGTCCATATCACCTGGGGATGTATTAGAATTCGGAATCTCCAGCTCCACCCCAAACCCACAGAATCAGAGTCTGCATGTTAGCAAGATTCCTAAGTGACTGGTCTGTGCCTCAGAGTCTGAGAAGTGCTGATATCTGCAGAAGGTGGTATTTAGTGTAAGGACACCCCTGATATTCTGGAGGGGGGCCCCACCATAGCACGCCCACCCCAGGAGGCCCCAGAGTGGGTTTTGTCTCTAAGAGCTCCACACTGTGAAGCAGCCAAAGGTGGTGATTCACGTGCAGTCCTCTCTCCCTCTTGTCTGTCCTCCTTTGCCCTGTTCTGGGTCTAAACAGTGGTGGTCAGAGCAAACATTGCTGTTGCCCCTCCAAGACCTCCCAGACACCCAAACCAATAGGGGAAAAAAGCCAACTAAGGGCTTTAGTGGCCTCTTACACTTTCACTCTAGAATGCTCGCTCCTTCCTTCTGCCTGGGCACATTCCCTTACTCGCCACTTCCCCCTTGGTCATCATCTTGCTTGTCTGTTTTCATTTGTTTGATAGTTTTCATTTTCTTTGTTCTGCCTCAGCCTTCCTCCACCGGCATCTGAACCGGAAACCCCATTCGGGGCTGATATGTTAACTTTGACCTTGCACTCCCTTTGGGTGCTGTGTGTTAGTGCCCCTCCTCTTTTTGGTTCTCACAACCTCATAACAGGAGAGGCTTCCCTGAGCCCTGCGTGGGCTCCCTGGCCAATGGCGGCCACCCTTCCCCATTTGTCAAGAGTCTGAGATGAGATCTCTTATGTAATCTGTTTGATGTGAACTGATAATTAACAGATAACTGAACAAGAAATTAAATATGTGGTTTTTCTACACTATAGTGGCATTTGAGTCTTGAAAAAAAAACACCATTTATTTTTTGAAAATAGCTCAAGATAATATCCACATCACAATCAGCCAGTTGCTATCGACCATGGTGGCTGGGTATGCAGTGAGATAGAAAACGATTTAATCTTCTGTGTATAAATCTCACTTTTGAAAATACATTTCCCTGAAGATGCCCTCTTTGACAAATAATCTCTTTGTGAACTGTAGTCTGCCAAACAATGTTTTGATGTCATATGTCCCCTAGCCTCACTGTGACAGTGAGAGGACAATATATGCTGCTCTCACTTCCTGGACTTGCAGTGTGGGCGTCCTCGGTCGGCAGTGGTTCTGATCAGTCTGACCAGGGTGCTTCCCGTCCTCCATGGCCTTCCTCTCCACCTCTCTCTCTTCACCCTTAGTGTCCCTCTTACTTCATAAATAGCTATTGAACACCAATGTGTAGGTGCTCTGGGGTTCTGGGGTTTGCTAAGACAGAGATAGTCCCTGCCCTCACCTTGGCAGGAAAAACAGACATTAGACAATAAATTACACAGGTTAATTATTAGTTCTCTGGTGAGTGCTGTAAAGACGTATAGGCGTTATAAACCTTCTTTTAGGCAGATATGACTCTTGCAGGAGAGTCCAGAATAGTTTCCTTGAAAGAGTGATGTTTTAGGACTATTTAAAAGATGTGGGCAGGGCAAAGACTATCCATGAGGAGTAGTCCAGTTTCTCAAGAGGGGCACCATTATGGGAAGGGGAAAGAAATAAAGGGGGACTTGAATCTGGAGAGAGCTGTGCAGACAGAACCAACTAAATGGAGCTGTGATCTTTGCTTGAAGGACAAATGGAGCCCATACAGACCTTGAAGGGAGAGAACTGAAATAATAAACACCCCAGCCATACTCTTCTCTCCTACCCTAATCTCCTGCCAGTGTCCTCTTGCCTACATTGGTCAAATCCAACTAAAAGCCAGGGGAGTAAGGGAGTCCACTGATGGAGCCCATACAGGTCAGCCTCTGGGAGCACAGAGCAAGGTGGAAAGGATGGGGAATGGATCTGGAAATGATTAACCACCACAAATTTTTCATTTAATCTAAAACAATGGGAAGTCCTGAAAAGGTTTTGAGCATGGAGATTCATGGTCAATTGTGTTTTAAAACAATCCTGGCTACATATTGATGGGAAGTGAGCGGATACAGGGAGATACTTTCATCGGGCTTGGAAATATCCAGAAGAGCTGTGGTGTTAGCCTGGACAGAATAGTGGATGTATCTGAAGCCAATTCAAGAGGTAAAATGTCAGTGTACTGATGGGTGGCGTGTGGGGAAGGGTACAGTAATGGGGTAGAGATGTCTCCAAGATGACCTCCAATTATCTGGGTGGAGTTGGTGCCTTTGCTAAGAAAAGAGATCCTGGAGTAACAGGGTTCTGGATAAGATCCTGTGTTCAGGCTCAGAGCTGGTGAGCCTGAGGTGCCTGCAGGTCCTCCTAGAAGCCAGAACAAGACCCCGGGTATTAGGTATGGTAGTCAGCCTGCTGGACATCTTGTTTAGGGTCACCTGGGAAAGCAAAACGAGTTGTTCACCTGTCTTGGGGAGTTAAATGAGTTTTGTGAATGCCTCCTCCTGTATCCTGGGAAGGTTGAGGTATTTAACAGATACAAGGATAACTTCATCTGTTCACATTCTAATCCCAAACCATGCATTTGTGAAGACGCTGCTGTCAAGTTAGAAAGAGAGTGCTGTTTAATAAAATCAGTTCCTGGTGCCAGATTTTATGTTCTGTCAAACTTGTCTTTATTTTTACCTTGATAACTGACTAAATGCTACAAAATATTGTCAGTTAGAAAGTTTTTTGTTTTCCTCTCTTGGTCTTTGCTTTTATTTGTTCTTTAGGTTTTTATAAAATCATAAGGTTTTATAGTTTTAAGTCACCTTAAAAGTCATTGACTTCCATCCCCAAATTCACTCACTCAAGTACCCAATATCCTTTCTACAGAATACTTAAGGGATACTGAAATCACTCCAGGAAAGGAAACTCACTCCCTAGCACATTCCCATCTCATCCTTTGGACAGTTTTTCAATAGGTTGCTCTGACTCTTTGTAAAGTTCACCCCCCCTCCCCCCGCTTTCCTCCCCTGATTTTCTGGAGAAACACAGATTAAATCTTCTCTCTCTAGCTCATGACTACCCTCAGTTATAAACTTTGGTTGCCATGTTGCTTCTTGGCCTTCTCAGGCAGCAAACCCTACCCTACATCTCTCACCCATCTAACATGTTCTAACCCCTCTGTATCTTAGGAGCTATTTTCCAAATGGGGTGTTTTAAACAAGGAAGTATTTTAGCTGAGATCTGACCTATGTTTAATACAGTGGAATTAGTACATCTCAATGTCTGCATGAATATACTTCCATTAATCCAGGGCTGTCTTCCCTCTACGACTTTTGCCATAGATCTGCCTTCTCTTATCATTTTCCCTTGCAACTTCACTGGGCTTTGGGAATTTTGTGATATTAGTTTGAATATTTTCATTATGACTAAACTTATTAAGCTATTTGTGACTTATTGGCAAGCTTGCCTTCACCATCTTCTGCTTGGCTACTCACCTACATTTTTCAGGGGCACCTGAGATTAGATGTGATGTTGAGAGAGGTAGCCTCTCTGATGCATGTCATGGTGATAGCACTAGATCCAGTATGAAGAATTACTTTTTCCAAAGGGGTTTTGGCAACTTTCTACAGAGAAACTAGATGAAAATGTATGTTTCTATATTGAAAGCAACTTAGCAAATGCTTCTCTTAACAGCTCCAAATCTAAGCCGTTCAGAATTCACTGGTTCTGTAAGGGAGAAGTTAATGCTAAATGGCCTTTTGTGTTTCCCAACAAACTATGATAGCTAGAAAAACTAAAGAACCTCTTGGGTCAGCAGTGATTTTCTGCTAATAACACAAAAAGGAGGACTATTATTCTGTCCATTTTATGAACAAGGAAACTGAGGAAAAGGTAACTTGCCTGTGGTCAAAGAGCTAGAAATTGGCAGGGGCTTACCACACTAGATTGCAGCAGTCTGTTTACTTCCCTATGCACCCAAACAGACTGCTTATCATTTTTTTTCCATTTTGTGCCCAGTGCCTGGCAGAGTGCTGGGCATACAATAGGCACTCAATTAAAAATGTATTATATGGCTTAATAAATAATCTTGATTGCTCTTCCTGTGAACATCATTTTTATAAAGAAGAAGGCATTGCGCCCTTAAAGATGAAATCACACTTGATGATAACAGGTGCTTTGTTCTGCAGAGGAACAGAGTTCTTAAGAAATCAAACTATTAAATTCTGGCCCATTTACTTGGCCCTAGTCTGCAGATGGTTCATCCCACCAGGTTCTGTCTTACAGCTGAATTCAAAACCCACTCAACTCAAGCCACGTGGGGACATACAGAACTGTCTTCATTTCAGTTCGATGCATAATAGTGTAAAGCCAGTCCATGTGTCAGGTGGGTGGGGGTTAGTAGATGGAAAGTAGGGGCACAGATGAAGAGTAAGTTATATCAGTTGTCTGGTGTTGTGTAGACCAGATGGCTGGATGATTGGTCAGCGTGGCCCCAGGTACATCTAGCCATGGGTCTGGTCAGTTAATATGATACCAGGGACACTTGGGAGTAACAAGATTTAGCAAACCAAGTGACCTTCTTTAACAGATACTTAGTTGTGTTGTTGGAGTGATGAGGGACAAGAGCAGTGATTGCAAAGCTCAGGATCTATAAGGGAATAATTACTTTAGTAGTCAATATTTTATTGTTTTTGGTTCACTAAAGCATTTTGGCAATATTTTTCAGTATTTGATTAATGGGTAAACTCTATATTTGGAAGAGAAGCCTATGAGAACAGTTTTTCTGTTCTGAAACCTGATTTGAAACACTATAAAGGAAGTTCACTTTACAACTACAAAGGGATTTCTAATAACATGTATTATGTGCATCATAAACAAAACAGACCATTTGACTTTCCATTCTAGATCAAAAAGTTTTCAAAAATATATTGACGTTTTTGAAAAAGAAGAATCAGTGCAAGGAATTCATGTTTGATTTTCATCACTCACAAGATAAATTGTTCATTCTACCTTGTCACCAATAATGGTCATATATTTTAAAACCATCAATCAAACAGTAAATAGTATAACATCCTAATTTGAGCTAAATATGTTTTAAACATCTAAATTATTTATGAGCTTGCTACTTGCTGCCAAGTTGATCTGATTGGGGAAAATGCTGAGAGTTGCATTTCCTTATAATTTGCATTCGGTTGCAGCCAGCATTTGGCTTTGGGGTTCCAAATAGAACAGCCGAAGAAAATACATATCCTTTGGGGAATACAGAAAAGAAGGGAAATTTTTCTGGAAATAATAAATTAGGCAAGTTATATTCAACTCCCAGGTTTTATTTTCTTTGCTGAAATCCCAGGCAGCAGAGAATCTGTGAAAACTGCCAGCTTTGGTAAAATCACTTTAGGAGAAAATTGGCATTCTAGTCTTGGCTCTGCCACCGACTGGGTTCAGTGTGACTTTGACCCAGCCATTAACCTGGATGGGTCCTGGTTTCTATGGGCTTAAATAGGGGTTTTGGGTTGACTAACTTTTTAAGTTTTGTTTTTCCCCCCAATATAAACAGCTGATTCCAAACAATGTTTCAGCTTCACACATGAGGAAAAGTAGGCGAGCAAAGGCTCTAAGGTGTTGGCTATGAGGCCTGTGAGCTCTTGTGGAAGTTACTTCACCTGTGAAGGAGAATAATGGACCTTGATTTTATGTGCGTCTCAGGAGGGGTGAGAGCAAACGAGGTAGCAGTCCTGCGTGTGCTTCTACAGGAGAGACGTGCTGGCCCAGGGCCTGTGTCTACAGGGCAGCATGCTTCTCCTGCTGCTTTAGCCCAGATGAGTTCCACACTTGGAAATACTTTGTACAAGCTTTCTTACTTGGTATTAATAAAAAAAAATAAAATATGTATATATATATGTGTGTGTGTGTGTGTGTGTGTGTGTGTGTACACACATATATATTATACACAACGCACACACACACACACACACACACACACACACACATTTGTACTACAGACAATTGGAGCTTCTGAGCTGATATAGTTCAGCCCAAAGCAAAGAAACCTTTTTGTTTTTAAACCGGAACAGTATTCCTTTGACAAACATGCAATTTCTGCTAGTATTTAAAAAATATTTTAAAAGAAAATCTTGACAATTCCTTTACTACTTTTGAAAACAGGGTAGGACTTTTTGGTGACCAGCCTCCATGAGACCAAAGCAGTCACACAGTCTTTCCCGGTGTCAGGGAGCAGGGGAGGTTGGGGGTCCCGGTACCTTGGAAGGACTTCTCTGCGGAGCTACAGACACAGGTATAATGCAGCTCCGTTAAACTTATGTTTCAGTAGGTGATACATTCTTCCACTCCCTCTCTCTCACCCCTTCTATTCATTTTCGTCTACAAAGAGCTCCAAGTTGGAGCTGAGAAGTAATAGCACCTTGAATTTTCACATCCTATTCAGTAATCCTAGTGTCTCATCTACAAATCTGCAGAGAGACCAAGTCACCAAGCAGTAGGCATTAGGCGCTTGCTTATCCATGTGGACCTGTACCAATGGCATCTCAGGCGAGCTCCATTTGTGAATTCAAAGTGTTGCCCGCTTCCAGAGTTAACGGTCAGGGCTGGAACACACGCAGATGGCTGAGGGCTTTTCCTTAGCTACAGCATCCTCATTTAGCGTCTCCCACCCGAAGTGCAGCCTGGGAACAGCAGCACTGGCACTCATAGGAAATGAAGCTCATTAGAAATGATGCAAAATCTCAGGTGGCACTCCAGACCCGCTGATCACCAGGTAATTGGTCTGGACAGTAGACACAACATGTGGTGATTTAGAACACTTGTTCTAGGTCCTGGCTGCATATGGGAACAATGGATGAACTTTAAAACATACCGATGCCTGGGTCCTACCAACAGATTGTCTGTACTTGGTATGCGATGAAGCCTGGGCATCATGACTTTCAAAGCTTCCTATGTGATTCTAATATGCAACCGAATTTGAGAACCACTGAATTAGAATGTATACCAACACTGGAAAAATTTATCATACTGGATTACCCAAATTTCACTGTCCTCACCTCGTGTGTTAGCACCCACTTGTTTTGGTGACCCATATAACTTCTCCCTGTAATGACCACCCCAGTTGCTCCTTCTCCTATCACAACTCATGTCTGACCCCATCTGCAGTAAAGATTCGGCTCCAGTGCCTTCTTCCCCCACACCATGTTTCTCCCTTCCTCCTCCAAACCCCATATCACTGTGTCTTAGCTTTCTTACCGAACCTGTGATTTTTCACTTAGTTAGTAGTCCAGTTATTTACACACATTGCTTCTTTTCTCTCCTAATCTGTGAGCTCTGAGAGGACAGAAGCCACATCTGAGTCATCTTTGTAACCCTTAGATCTAGCAAGGCTGAGTAATATGTGCAAAGAATGTAGGTTGGAATAGAGAGAGCAGAAGGCACAACAGCCCAGATGTGCAGTCTTTCTTCCCATTAATCAGGTAAGATGGGCACATAAAGAATGCATGCATGAAATCTAGGACCTGGATGACATACAGAAGAGAGCTTACAAACCACTTTGGAGGGTGAACAGTGGGGATACCTTGTGAGAGAGGAAGGGAGGCAAGAGAGCTGTGATTATATACAGTGAGCACTAAGCATGGTATTCTGAAAGCAGGAGAAAAGGGATGGCCAGGAAGTAGACAGAAGTGAGGAGCTCAGCTTACTCAGAGAATGTTAGGGTTCACACATCCCAGGATGCTGGCGCAGGCTGACAAGCTTTGCAAGGGAGGCTGTCATTTAGTGAGTGGCTGAGTTCTGCACTACCTCCATCGCCCCTCTTAGTCTTCTCAGAAGTGATCCCCTTTCACCCCCAGTGAGTCACCATGTTCCCAGGTAGTAGACATGAGTGGACACGCAATCAGGATGTCTGGTTCTTTCCTCATCTGTGTGCCTTTCATCTTTCAGTAGGTCTCGACCTCTTACTGCATGTCCGCATTACAACTTATGCCCATTCCATATTCAAGCTTGGGATTTACATTACATTTTCTCCAGGAAACTTGAAGTACTTTACATAAGGGAAACTAGACTCCCTGAAGGTAACTGCACAGGTTGCTCTAGGAGCGGGAATTGGTGAGGAAATGCAAGGGTGAGTGAGTCCTCCAGAGGAAGCCCAGGAAGGTGGCGAATTGACAGGCAAGTGGGCAGTAAATTATGTAGGAAATGGACCCACTTGACTTTATTCTAAAGGTCACAAGGTCCCAGAGCCTTGGACCCAAGCCATGGTTAAAAAACAATATATTTCATCACAATTTCCTCTCTGCAGCCTTTTTATTCCCGAAAATATATGGTGGCCACTTCTAGGCCCACAAGAAGCCAGATACAGAACTTGCTTAAAGGGAAAATCATGGAAGTCACGGCGCTTTCTCTACCCTTTAGCAGCTAAATTAAATGCCTAAAATGAAGGTCTTCTGTGCCACTCTTATCCCTTGAGGAACTGGTCCCACTATACATCATGTCAAAGACATTCTACCAGGAACAAAGAATAGCATAATTGGCTTTTTAAATTTGGGAAGCCAAAGCAAAGTTATCTTAAATTTTTTACTTACTGTCCAATCATAAAACATAGAAAGAAACATGTGTTTAAATCTTAGTTCTATCACATATTGGGTCTTATTGTTTATAAAATAAGAATGATGATGCTGCCCAACTGATGGGCCTGGTACAGAGTAGGTACTCAAAAAATGGTCAAATATTTGTTCCCTCCCTCTTCCCACACCTCTATTCCTACCACAGTCTTCTTACAATCTTAGGGCCAGAGAGCTCCCATCCAATGACAGATAGGTACCTTGAGAATAGTCAAGGTTCCAAGGTTGGTTGGCAACTAAGAGGAGAGTAGTGGCCAGAGGTAGAGAAAACTGGGGGTGCAATTGTCCTGGTGTTGGCTGTTGCAAACAAAATTTTTATGTGGTCAAATGTCTTGACATGGAATTTCCCAACCTCAACATACACGCTGATGGCCCCGGCAGTGAGTCCTCCCTTCCTTGCTCCCCTCCTGTTACCCCCATTCCATTCCCTAACCAGCCTCCTCTTTCCACTTAGGGATAAAATAATTGGATGCCGCCTTCCATTTCCTCTAAAGCTTGCCTCCCTCCACCTCTTTCAGAGGAGAGAAGACTGAGGACAGGCAGTCTGTAATCTTCACAGTTCCTTGTACAAGAGATCTGATATAGGAACTGCACAGGGGTCACCTACCACTACAGCAAAGCTGAGTAGGACTTCAACTCATCTTCCACTTTCCAATGCCCACGAGCCACTCTGACTCCTTCTTCCTCTTCTTCTCCCCAACCATCAATGGAACAGAAGGAACAGTCTTGCGAGTGTTGGGAAAAGTAAAATGGACCTACGAGGTCATGGAGCATTATGAGATCTGAGCACCTGCTTCAGCTACGGCAGGGCCCACAGGCTTCCTGGGCTCCTTGGGGCAGAGCGGCCCATACTGGGTGCTGAGGTAAAAGCCTGAAGTGGAGCCACAGCTCTGTCAGGACAGGCCTTACCCCTTCATCTCTGCAGGGGGTGGCAGATGGAAAATGGCTCCCTGGATTGCCAAAATGGGGGTTTTGTTTGTTTGTCTATTGGGTTTTGTACTGATTCAAGAACAAACCACCTTCACTAGGAAAGGTTTTGCATTCCAGGAAAACGAATCAGTCGCTGGGACATCTGACATATAGATAGAATATTGCTGGGCAGCCTCCTTACTTAAATGTGTATTTCAGGTTCAGCAGATATGCCAACTTACTCTCCAAGCCTTTCCTGAGTCCTCAGCTAAAGAGAGCTGCTGCTCCCCTGTGAACTAAGTGCATTGAACTGCACCTCTCTAGTACACTTAGCACTCTCTGTCCCGTGCTCTGCTCGTTTATCCGACTTGTCTCTCCTTCCTGAGGGTGGAAATCATGTCTCATTTATCTCTGCATTTCTCAGTAAAGGCTTGCATGATAGTAAAGCATATGTATAGCGGGGGTGCCAAAAAATGTATACAAGTGGACACTTTGGTCTGTGTTGTTAAAGCAGGTAGTTCGCCATAATCAGAAGTGTCTGGACACTGATGGTCACCACTTTGAGCACCTCTTGTAATTGCAGAAGTCAAACGTGACTTGTATTCATATTTTGTTATTGGTATATATTATTACAATTTTAATACAATTTTCCTTTCTTAAAATGTGTATACTTTTTTGGCACTATAGATAGATAGATAGATAGATAGATAGATAGATAGATAGATAGATAGATAGATAGATATAGATANCTATATATATATATATATATATATATATATATATATATATATATAGTCAGAAACAGTGACAAAAGAGGAAAATCATCCCTTTGACACCTGTAGAGGTTCTGTAGACCCTCTAAGACCCTTATAATTCCACCCAAAGTCAGGTTTACCACCTCATGCCATTAATCTTGACAAAGCAGCATTATCATTTGGCACCCCTGTTTGTGAGCCCCTGTGAGATGTGAGCTTCTTCCTCATGTCTTTATGACCAGCTCAAGTCTCACCTCAACTCCGCTTCTCTATCTGGAGACAGATCTGGCTCCCTTCATAACCAAACTTTTCAAAAAACTTGAGTATGTTGCCTGTCTCAAGTTCCTCATTTTCCATTGCATTTTCGCCCATTCTAATGTTGCTTTCGCCCCACACTTGTCATGACACTAAATAAAATGGCCCTCTTGGCAACATTCAGCCCTATTTATTATGCCCTTCTTCTTGAAATACTTTCTTCTCTTAACCCCTGTGGCACTCTCCTAGATTTCCACTCATGCCTCTGTTGACCCATTTTTGGTATTCTCTGATGCTTCATTCTCTCTCCATCGTCCTCAAATACTGGAGTTTCCTAGGTCCCAATTGTGGTCTCTCTTCCACTTTATGTTCTCTTCAGACTTTCATCCACACCCAAGGCTGCAATAACATACACCACACAGTATCTGCTTTCAAATCTGTCTCCTGAGCAAATCACTCCTGGAGATCAAAATCTGTATACCCAACAGTCTCATCAGCAACTCAGTCTCATTGTTTCTGAAATTGAACTTGTGATCCCTGCCATAAGATACAGTCTCCCTTCAGTTTCTCCAGCTGGCAGACATATGCACACATGCACTATATACTCTCTCCATAGAACTTAACCACAATATTAATGAAGTAATAAATTATAAATTAGCTATTAAATTATAGCTACCCCCCCCCCAAAAAAATGTAAGCTCCCTGAGAGGAGAAATTATTTCTGTTGAAAATTATTTGTTGGATGGGTGACTTAATGAGCAAATTAATGAACCCATTAGTGAATAAATGAATGCATTTGGCTGGAAGATCTTCCCAATCCCATCTAGCCCAGCACTGAGAAATTATGAGTTCTCGCAAAGAAAAGGAGAACAGGGACAGGGGGTGGTGGTGGAATAAGTGAGTGAAGGTGGCCAAACAGTACACAATTCCAGTTAAAAAATGAATAAGTTCTGGGGATGTAATGTACAGCATGGTGACTATAGTAAACAATACTGTATTGTATATTTGAAAGTTGCTAAGAGAGTAGATCTTACAAGTTCTTACCACACACAAATAATTATGACTGTGAGGTGATAGATGTGTTAACTAACTTTACTCTGGTAATTATTTTGCAATCTATCTATATATCAAATCATCACATTGCACACATTTAACTTACACAATGTTATATGTCAATTATATCTCAACAGAGCTGAAAAGGGGGAATTTATGAGTTCTGTATTGGGGTATCGGCCTTGCACACATGCCCCAGGGAAAAGGAAAATGTGAGATTGACACTATCCCTAAAATATGGACAAATAAATAGGGAAAGATACTTATCCAAAAAAATATGTTTGGGTATAGAGATCAGAAATCTAGCTGCATACTATAACCTTCATATTGCTTCCAGAGCCTGTTTGTGCTGGGTTGTTCCTGCTGCAGACTGAGTTCCACATAGTGACCTGTTCACATGCTTTCATAGGCAGGGATAAAATTCCTCTGAGAGCAAAAGGGACTGGTCCACACAGCTGTGTCTCCAAACTGAAAACAACCCCCCTTGCTCATCCCTAGCAACTGAAAAAGTAGATCTATTCATAGCTTGATCAAGGCTATTTTTAAAAAGGAAGGTGCATTCTTTTTAAAAATATATATATACTAAGAGAGATTAAGATGGTATAATTAAAAATCATCCAAGCAAGTAAGCTTTCTGGAACTTTTTGTTTTAAAACACTTTCACAGCATGCCTTTAGGAGTGGAGATTTAATAGTGTGAAACAAGCTTGTGAAATTGAAAATCAATGCATGTGTCCTAAACACTCCCTAAAGTGACTGCGTAGAGCATTGTGTTGTTGGACATTTCGCCAAATTCCCTTTGACCCAATCCCTTCTGTTAGCATAAATGGCATGACTACCATCCTGTGATGCTCTGCTCTTTGAAGGAAGGCCATGGACTTCCATCTTTGTATCCTCCATAGCACCAGCAGTCTGCTTTTCAATGAATAGTACTAAGGGATATTTGTTGAAATAAATGATATCAGCCATTTTACTTTTTATGAGGCAGTTCTGCTGGTGCCCATCCTTGTAACCTGGGCTGTCACTCACCACAGACTGACTCCTGGAGGATATCTCACTGAGGTCCGCCATCTTCACAGCACTGCACACTGGATTCCCTTCAAGATTTCACTAGATTCCCTCTCCCCATTAAACCACCTCTTTTCTGTATCCTCCGCCACCTGAAATACTTTCTGTGAAGTGCTGATTGACTGCACCACTCTGTGGGAACACAGTGGTTGCTAGTGGGTTCATTTTGTTTGCCTCCTAATTGATATGATTGTAACAAGTGGTTATTAATAATGAAGCAACAATGACAATAGCTACAATTTATAAAAGAGTGCCTGGACATAGTAGGTGCACACTAATTATTGGCTTAGTATAATTACCAGTGATAATGAGCTTTGTTAACAATGATCATATTGAGCTTGTATGGAAGTGAGCTTTTTTGTGGGGAGAGGGAGAGGATGTTATCTCAAGGAAACTATTGGAATTATAGTTATTTTATGTCCAGCAGTTGATTTGAAGTAAGTCATTAACTTTCTTTTTTTAAAAATTGTGTGTGTATGTGAGTGTATACATGTACATGTATTTCTCCTGCTTTCAGAGCAATTCAAAAGCTTTATAAATTGGTGGTTAATAGTGTAGGCTTTGGCACCCAAATGCCTAGGTTCAAATGTAGCTCCATCACAGGCTAACTTCTCTGACTTTTTGCAAGTAACTTAACCTCTCTTAGTCCTAATTTTCTCTTTTGTAAAAAGAATCTAACGCATAAAATGCTGAGGATTAAAGACATATTGAATGTCTATTGTGTCCCATGATAGCACTCACCAATGTCTATTGTTGTTTTTATTGTAACTGTTATCTAAAAAGAACTGGAAAAAATGCAGAAAACCAAAACAGAAAATAGTCACATTTATTTTTCTTATATAACCACTATTAGCTAGACTATGTGTTTCTGGTCTTTTTTTCTGTTTATATGTATGTCTAAGTATGTTTAATTCTTATAAAATTAGAAATTATTTATTATCAGTTTTTAATTTACTTTATCAATTTATTTTCCTGTATACAATGTACAGTCTTGCATATAGTATTAATGGTTGTATATTAGTCCATCATATGAGTTTGTGTGCCCAGTTCATCACTGGACATTTAGATTGCTTTGAATTTTTCACTCATAAATAATAGTAATCAAAATAGTCTGAATATACAACTTTTTGTTTGGATTTGGCTCTTTTTTTGGTATAAATTCATTAGAAACCATTAATTTCATGTTCACCAATAGTATATGAGACTCCTAGTTTCCATATAACCTTGCCAAGCCTAGGCAGCATATTGTATATATTTTTTATCTTACCTAGACTAATGGGTATAGAGTTCAGACATATAGTTACGGTCATAAAGTTTATATTGGTTCCAGAGCCTGTTAATCCTCAGTGTTTGGAACACAGCTCAGACGAGAGAGGACTGAGGGCAAGCTGGCCCAACCCCGGAAGAGGCTGAGGGACAGCTGCCGAAGCATTTTGATGGTAACGAATAGTGTGACTGGCCAGAATGGCCCAGGATTGATCAGACCTGTAGATTCCAATGCAGGAAATAATGTGGGTAACAGATAAAATTTAAATTTATGATCGTTTTTTACTGCTGTCTGCCTTGCTAAAATGCATGCAGGAAACTTTGGTTTTTTTCACTGCTGTATCTTAAGCACTGAGCCTGACACATAGTAGGCGTTCAATAATAAATGTCTACTGAGTGAACAAATAAGCTGAATGAAGCTACTCTGTACCTGTCAAGAGGCGGTTGCACATCCTGGTAACCAGCAGACCCTCACCAGATAAGTGTGGGTGAGCTGCCATGATTGAGGCCTCACGGACTTGCCTCTTCCCATAACCATTGCCATGTCCCACGGCACAGCCTTTCACATAAGTCAATTCTTTCAGCCTAGTTAGGATGCAGCCTCCCCTTCTAGGATCCACACTCTTCACAGCAATGTTGGGTGTCTCTGCTGAAACCCACTAATTGTTGTCTCAACGGTTCAACTCAGAGAGCAGTATTATTTCCAGGTTCTTAATGGTTACTCCATTGCTGCTCCTTTGTACTCCCTAGGGTGACCACCTACTGGGGTACCTCTGAATGTATTCTGTGAGGTAACAGATAATGTAAAATATAAAACTATCCATCTAGGGAATAAGATGTTGTGGTTAAAATCCCGGTTCTGGAGCCATTTCCCTGTAGTTCAGATCTGGGTTTCACAAGTTAATAGTTGTGTCCACCTTGAGCAAGTTTTGATCATACTGTGTTCAATTTTCTCATCTGTAAAATACAAATTAATAACTACTTTATAGGATCAACGTGTGGATTAAATATGCTAAAACGTGAAGAAATAGAAAGAGAAAGTAAATATTACCTTCTTTGATAATATAGTAACCTCACTAAAAATTTATTATGTGCCAAAAACCAAATGTATATTTGGTAACCCTAAAACAACTCTATGGGCTAGCTATTATTGTTTATCCTACCTCATAAATAAGGGTACTGAGGCTCAGAAAGTTTTCGTAATGCCATAACATCATATAGCTAGTAAGTGGTTAGCCTGGATTTAAATGCAGGTGTATTTGAAATGTTCTCTCACAAAGAAATTTTTTTAACAGAATTTGAAACATCTGCATTCTCTTTGACATTATAATTTTTAATATCTGACTTCAAGCCTTTTTAGCCATGCTCAAACCTTAAAACAATTTTTTTTTAAGATTTTATTGGGGAGTTGGGGGAGGGGAACAGACAAGTTGCTGTCCTTTTTGTTCTTTAGTCTAGATGTGGAGGACGTCGCTTCACTGGCCCATGTTTGTATTATCATTGCACTCTTCCCAGGTGAGGCAGTGGCTGGCTGGCCATTGAACAGCAGCTCACGGCTGCTCACGGCCAGCCCCACTGCAGCCTATGTCATCAACAGCGACTCACAGCAGCCCAGCTCCAGGTCGAGCTGTCGTTCACCATCTTAGCTATAGAGGGCGCAGTGTCACTGGTTCTCATGTGGGATCTGAACCGTGACCCTGCTGCTCAGAGCTGGCGTCCCAAGCCAACTCTTAACCAACGCGCCACTTGGCGGGCCCCCAAAACAATTTTTAAGAAACTAAATACGTGTGAATATTTAAACATTCATCTAGTGATCTGAGGGTCTATAATTTCTAAGGACTCTTACATTCACTTATAGTGATTTTACTGTGGTCCAATTCACCAATCTCTATTTCCTCTTCTAGGATTTTAGCAAAATTAATCAGCCAATTAAATAATTAAGTACAATTCAAAACCTATAGTGTGGCAAATGATGATCAAAACAGACAGTTTTTATGGAGTAAGTTTAGTAAGCATATAAACCTTATAATCTCATGAAAAAAAACAACAAAAACAACCCAGCTTTCTTAGCAAGATTAAAACATAAGCATTTCAGGGTTGATTTTCAGCAGTGTGTTGACGTTACAGGTTCTCTAACCTAACAGTGAGTCTCCACTCACACACATGAAAGCACCCTGACACCACAGGAGTAGAGACTCCTGTGTTGTAAAGTACCTGGTTGACTGGGTGCCCTGTGAGTGGCCAACATCGAAGTGACAGACTAGAAATGTCAACTCTTTTCAGACATCCCTAGCAGACAAGACAATGAAAACTGAAAAGCAATCCATTTACAGATGTCAGCCCAGGCCCTGTGCTTGTGAGCATGATTTGCTATGCCATATTTGACAGATTAGTTTTACATCCTTTAGACTTACCTTGTTTTCCCTGAAATATACTATAAAATGTGCTGTTACCTTTTTCCAGGTGAATGAGTTGTGATATTTGGTAAAAGTGTCTTTTCTAGTCCAGAGATTTAGGTGGTGTCCTGAGAGCGAGCACGGTCATGAATTGGCAGAACGGTGTAATCTGTGCATGGCACTTGTGATGATATGGTCTTGCACAGGGTTCAACTTGATGTTTGAAGATCTCATTTTTCTCTTCAACAGGTTAATTATTTATGGCTTTGTGAAGGCTATGGTATATGCTGGCCAGCTAAAAAGTGGAGACTTCCATTTCACTGACTGTCTGTTTTTTGGTTCACTGATATCTGCTACAGATCCAGGTAATTCATTGCTCAAATAATATTTTCTTCTTTTAAGAATCAAACATTTAAATGATTGTTTCTCTAAGACCATCACCTGAGTCTATATAATAATTCCTTATTCCTCTTCACTTGCAGTTGACACATCTGTTAGTGATTACAAAAAAGAGAAAAGAAACAGGTGAATATTCTAATAACTCTCAAAAAATGGATCTGAAAGCAATTTCAGTAGTGGGAAGATTCTTTTAAATTTATTTCTCTAGAATAAGTAGCCATTTTGAGCTATGGTCCTTAATTTTCCTCTATTCAACTTGTCTTCTTTCAGAAATGAGCTATTGAATTAAATGGTAAAAAAACACTTTAAAAATTATTTACTATGGATCTTTTCAAGTACATTAAGAGTAGAGAAAATTTAAAAAAAAACCAAAAACCTGTCACACACCCTTCAGCAATTATCAGATATGACCAATGCTTTTATCTATACACCTATACTTCCTCTTTTTGTCATTATCATTATTAGTTTGTATAGTAGTTTGTACAAATTAAGACACAAACAAGGGCTACACTTTGCATTTGATTGATATGACTATTGAATCTCTTTCAATCTGTACATTCCCCCTCCATCTTCTTTTTTTTCTTGTCATTTTTACTTGTTGAAAAAAAATGCAATTTATCTTGTGGTTGAATTGAATATAATTACTTAGTTGTATTTCTACCCCCTTATTTTGTTGTAAACTGATGGTTAAATCTAGAGACTTAATCAGGTACAGGCTCTTCTTTTTTGGGGGGAAGAATATTTTATAGGTGGTGCTGCGAGTCCCCATAGCAGCACATCAGGAAGCACATAGTGACGAGTGAACCAGCTGTCAGGCTGACCCACCACACTATCAAATTGCTGCTCCAACAAAGAACACCAGAACACACCTGCACTAGAACAAGATGTGTTTATTACATGTTGTAATGAGAGAGAATGCTCTCAGAGGGTGTTAGAAAGGACTTATTATAGGACTTGGGCTTATGTTTTATGATTTTAGGGAGGGTGTAGAAGATGGGGTCCTTGTTCTGGATTAGATGCTGCCAGAAAGCAGAAGTAACTGGGCATTTTAGTAAATCTTACCTAGAAGGAAGGAAGACTGGATTGAGCCTAAAACTACATTTGGTGAATAAGCAAAGGCCACTTATATAACCAGGATAAGGGGAGGTTGGTCAGTGTTATGCTTTGGAGAGGGTTCATTATTTGCATTTAGACAAGATTATGCAGTAGTCTTGTTTTGGTCTTCATCCCTCATGGTCACAAAATGACCTTGTCTGATGTTGTTCTGTGAAATTGTTTATGTTCAGCGGAAGAATCCCAAGGCTTGGCTGATAGAACGAGGCCAGCTCCCAAATGTCAGGGGCTGCTTGTCTCTTTCTTAGAATGGCCCTCTGACCAGCAGCATGCACTACGTGGGGGCTTGTTATAAATGTGGGATCTCAGGCTCAGCCCCTAGCCTACGGAATCAGATTCTAGGATTTAACAATATCCTCAAATGATTCATATGCACGTTACATTTGAGGAGCTCTATATTTTAGAGTTCCCCATTTTAGCTAATGGCATTAGTTCCTATCGATGGTTACTGCTTTCAGTATTTATTAGGGCTTACAAATGAGTGGTATGGGAATTCTGTCCCACCTTTTGTATTTATTAGCTGGTACTCTCCTAAAAAATAAGTGATTTTGAAGATCAACTATTTGAATACACATATCATTTGAACAAAAAAGCAGGAAAAATGATTGATTCATTCCTTTTATTTACTAATTTCCAAAATTATAAGTTGTTTGCTTAGTATCCTCCACATACTACTAGGGAAAAAATTTTTAATATCATATCACCACATGGGTTTTAACATAGTTGATATGTTTCAATCCACTATTGTCACTATTCTTTTTGATGATCAAAATATTCCATCTTTGACAACTAGGAGCCCCTTCAAGTTTCTCCTGTATACTCTTGTCATGACCCCAGTGGTCTCTCATAGGTTTCTTGTTTTGGGGTAGGGCTAGACGTTCCAGCCTTATTTTGCTTATTTCTTCTACCCTGACTTGGATCTAGCCATTTCACCAAGAAGCTTTGGTTCTTTCTAAGAGGGAAATTATTTAGAGATCAAAATTTGGGCATTAGGAGTTTTCATTACTACTGCATCAGTCATTGTTTCTACATATCTTTATTTTTTTAAAGGAGAAATAATATCATAAATTCATATTAATATGTTCAGTTCAAATTTAAGTGCCTTGAATTTTTATTTGTAATTTAATATTTCTTATGCCTACTTTTCCTCTCCCTATTACATTAATATAATTTCTTACTTGCTTAAAATATATATTTTCAAAATTATAATATACATATTATTTCTGAAAATATGATTATTGAAAACTGTTTAAGATTTTGCTGTGGTTCTTCTTAAGTTTTGGATATATTCTACTAGGGATAATCAGTTAAAAATTAAGAGCTCTTGAAATAATTTCTGTGCTGCTGAGTCACAATACAATATACAATAATGTTCATTTATTTCATTTTGCTTTTAATTTTTGTTTTAAAATTAAATTAAATATCTACAAAATTTCAAAATGAAAACCATAGAACCAAAATGAAAATAAGAAAAATCTAGCTTCTATCCTTTCCCCATTACCCTAATTTTCCAACCATTTTGATTGGTTTTCAGTTCACCTATCTATTTTTAAATCTAAGTAAACACATAAACATGTAAACACTCTACTATATGCTACTTCTTCACTTTACTCTTTTTAAATTTACAGTATTTTGGAGAGTACTTCATAGCAGCATTTAAAGATCTTTCTTGTTCTCTTCTTTAGCTGCAAAGTACTCTAGTTTATTCAACCAGTCATCTGTTGATAGATATCTGGGTTCTTTCTTATCCTTTGCAAATATGAATGGTGTTGAAATTAATAGCTTTCCACATTTTGCCAATGTTTTTTGAAATAGATTTCTAGAAACAGATTAAAAGGTAAATGTATTTGTAATTCTCCTAGATGCCAAATTCCTCTCTATAAAGTTTGTACCATTTTGCATTCACACCAGCAATGTATGACGGTACTTGTTTTCCATAGGCTTTCTAATGCAGAATTGTGTCACAATTTTGGATTTTTACCCATATGAGAGGAGAGAATTTATATCTCCCTATGTTTTGACTTAGTACTTCTCTTATTATGAATAAGGTTGAACATTTGTTTCTATGTTTAGGGGACATACTTTTTTCTGAAAACGAACTATTCATAATTTCTCGGTGAGATTGTTGGTCTTTTATTTTGCAAGTTTTAGAAGCCCTTAATATGTTAGGGATGTTAACCCTTTGTCTGGAATATAAGTTACAACTATTTTTTTCCAGTTTTTATCTGTTTTATTTTGCTTATAGTATGGAGGAAGAAAAAAAATTAACATATGATGTTGACGCATTTCCTGAAAGAGGATGAAATGAAAATAGGCCTCAGATTTAGAACCTGTGGTACCGATTAGAGGATCAGACCCCAGAGCGTGTACAGAGTGGACCACTCAGCTCCAGAGCTGAGGATGACCAGGCCACTAAGTCATTACCGGAAGAGTCATGCTCCATTCTCACAGCCCAGGGAAATGCTGGAGCCCCTTGACAGCCACAGGAAGCATGGACTCAGGATAAAATATTTTCAACCATCTTTTCTAGTTAGTTAGGGTTTTCTTTTCTGCCATATATGGCACTTTGCTTCTGATGGTCAGGTCACCATTGCACAAATCTACATGTTGGAAGCATTGCACCCACTGTTTCCTGGTCCCGATGCTAAAGGCCGAGTTGGTTGTATTCTTCTGAGTGAAGCAGCCAGCATCAAATGTTCAAGCTTTGTTCCTTCTTTAGCTGGTTATATCCCTGAGGTTATGTTTACATGGCATGGAAACCGATTAAAATGGGGAAAAAGTCCAGCTCAATAAGAGGGTTATGTACTTTGTGTCAAACAATCGAGCTGACTGACTCTGAATTTTTTTAAATACAGAATTGACTCATAGCCAAAGAGAAGCCTGGGAACCAAGTCTACTTTCCCAGTCTGGCACAGACCAGCTGTGCAAATTGAGGCACCACTTAGGCCATCTACACTTCATGGGTCCTTGCAGGTGGAAGATATTTGATCCCAACTCTTCCAACCCCTTCATTTTATATATGAAGAAACTGACTTTTCAACCCAAAGTCTCCCATCCAGATATCCTGGGGTTCTAACCCCAACTCAACAAATGTTAGAGGTGATCTCACACAGCAGAGACCCACACACGAACAGGAATACTTAAGCTCCCTTCATTTAATGGGAGCTAATTGCTATACTAAAACATGCTGAACCTATTCTCTGCTAAATTGGTACAATTTAAGATCTTCAACAACCTTGAAACACCTACCTAATCTTATCCTACAATTATTCATTTATTGCCTAAATTATTGTGACTCGCTAATTTATAAAAGAGAACACATGCTCTCGAGGTCTGCTTTTTCTTGGCCTGCTTTAATCAATTCTTTCCCATTTAGCCTTAGCTAAATCTTACCGAGGTGTTATTAACTATTCATATTTTTCTTTTATAGATACACATTAGAGTTAAATCTAAGTCTTCCTGCATGTTGCAGACTCTCTTCAACCAATTTACAGCTTACCTCCACTTAGGATGGTTTGATTATTATTTGATTGATGTAATATCCTCCTTTCCTCACTCATGAAGATCTCACTAATGATGTAAAGGTCATCCACAGCACTTACCAGAGAGTGGACAGCTAAAGGCCAAGCCCCCAAAGAAACCATGTATGGCAAATGGCAGGGTAGAGGAAGAGAGAAGTCCTTAGACGGCTTGGTCAATGAGCCAGCTCCTCATCAGGTGTGTTTAAACAAGGGCAAATAGGAGGATGGAGGAGGGGAGAGAAGAGATCAACAAAATGGCAGTAGAGTAAAAGCCCTAGCAACTGGAAACAGATGCTTTATTTAATATCGCTCATTTTACAAATGGCCAAAGGCCATTAGGGAGTCTTCTGATCTCACGCTATCTCCCTATCTCTGATTTGGGTCCCAGTTTGATAAATTTAGAGCAAGATAGTGATTTTTATGAACAAGTCTGACATGTCTCTTTCTATGGGGTAGGTGAAATCAAGAGAGAGGTCTTTCAGGTGTATAAAGACACTGGGGAATCCCAGGGTGTATGCTGCTCCTTGAACACACCAGTCTTGTTGGTGCCCACAGGGCATTTGCGTCTACGGTTCCTCCCTCCTCACCTCCCTCAGGTCTCTGCTCAAATGTCACCTCAAAGAGACCCTCCTTTACCATCCAAAATTGCACCTTTCCTCCCCCAACTGTCACCCTTAAAACACGGTGTTTCCCACCCCCTTTCCTTGTCTTACATTTCTGTAGAGCACTAGTCACTATTGATCTACTATTTATTTATTATGCTTCCTATTTCTTTGTCCCTATGAGGGAGAAACTTTTTTCTAATTTTTCTCTTTTGCCCCCTATCTTTTCACTCTTATATTTCTAGCACCTAGAACAGTATGTTTTCAATAAATACTAGTTAAAGTAATGAATTAATAAGTTTGTGGCAGAAACTGCTAGAGCAAAGTGTGGAGTATGAGAGGGGATCTCTTCTCGACTGAAATGTGAAGCTCTTGAGTATCCCAGATCACCCTCAGTGACAAGGAGTCTCATGGCCCCGGAAGGGACAGCGACTCAAGATGAGGGAGGAACTCCCCACACAAGCTAAACTTTTAGCACAGAGCTGAGTGGTGGTACTGGTTTTTGTCCCTGAAAAAGGTATATTCAACTAAAACAAAAATACGTGCCTCTCTTCTTGGCTATGCAGCCAATATTTATTTCTCCCTGTTTCCAGAGAGTGCTAAGCCATGGACTATAGACTTGCAGAAGCAGTTATATTATGTAGTGTGTTTTTTTCAGGTTGGAAGATGTCCATAAGAGTAGCTTCCGATGGTGGCTGAAGGGCAGGGGACGCGGGGAGGCTGGGGGGGGGGGCAGGGGGAAGAGTAGCTTCTTTCAGGAAAAGAAAGAACTCAGCACTTTACATTAAGTATTACTCATCCAGAAGATGCTGCAAACTCATCCTGGTATTTACAGAACTGACATTTCCTCCAAGGTCTGCAGGAAGCCACACATGTGGGCTGTGCATTTTCTCACTTCATTAATTTCCTTGTTTCCTATGTGGACTGAAATGTCTTCGTTTTATATGATGCAGCTGCATTAAGACTGAAATGCAGCTGCACTAATTTGAAATCCAGAAGGGTTAGTCCAGTACTTAAAACTAGAAAATAATTCATAGACTTGTCCTATTTTCTCTCAAGAAAATTAATCCAGGTTGCCTTGATTTGAGTCACCTCAAACAGGGCTTACTGGAGACTTGCTCTGTTCAATGTGTTGGCTACAAGTCATATGTGGCTACTTGAAATGTGGCCAGGCCAAAATTGATGGGCTGTATGAATAAAATACACCCTAGATTTCAAAGGTAATATGAAGGAAAGTAAAATATCTCACTGATAATTTTATATTGAGCACATTTTGAAATGGCAATATTTATTTAATATTGAATTAAAATTAATTTTACCTATTTCTTTTTACCTTTCTAAGGTGGTTACTAGAAAATTTTAAATGCATAGTTGGCTTACATTATATTTTTATTGGATAACACTTCTATAGAGCAATATAGATATGGAACTGATGTAAGTAAAAAAATATGATCATTTTTTCCAGCTTTATTGAGATAATATTGACATATAACATATGTATAAGGTGTGCAATGTGATTATCTGATACCCATACGTATTACACAAAATGATTACTACAATAAGGTTAGTTAATACCTCTATCTCCTCACATAATTACCTATTTCTTAATGTGTAAAACAATGTAGATTCAAGGTCTGCTCTCTTATTAACTTTCAAGTGTGTGATGCAGCATCATTAGCTACATTCGCCCTCCTACAGCTTAGATCCCAACACTTACTGCTCTCACAGCTGGAAGTCTGTGCCCTTTGACTGACATCTCCTGGTTTCCCACCTCCCAGGCCCTGGCAGCCACCATTCTACTCGTTATTTTTATGACTCATACTTTCCTAGATTTCACTCAAAAATATGCTGCGTAATGGAAATACCACAACAATTTAAAATTGAGAACAATAATGCACAGATATAAGGCACTGTATAGATTATGGCATTTGGTGAAATATAGGCACTTTATTTTTACAAGATTGAACTGTGTGAAATTTCCTGAAGTCCCTTTTTTCAGTTTTATTTTTCTCCTCCAACACATAATAACCCAGGAACTAACTTACACCCATGCTTCAGGAGCAAAGCAAAGGGAAATGAGAGTAAATATCAATATGATTCAAATACCGTGTATGTGCAATTCAAAACCATAAATACTACAACCTCTGACTTGAGAGAAGCAGATTAAATAAACTCCTGTCCGATTGTCTCAATTCTATTCTTTTTTGTAGTACAACATAAATAACAAGTTCTTAAAGCCTGACAATCTCGGAGCTAATGCCCATTACTGTTTTGTTTTATATAGCTTGTCAGAAATCCAAGAAACTTGACATTTTTATTATGTTAGCCCTGTTTCAAAGGATGTGGATGTATTTAATGTCCTTAAATTGGGTAGACTCTATAACAGAAATAAATATTTATCTAAAAGCGGTAAATAGTAAATTTGTGTAGTTAGTTGGAGAAATTCTTTTCATTAAATTTAGAGTTTAAAAAATCTAGTTGATATAAATATTAGTTCAATTCTGCAACTAAACAAGTCAAAATATGCGTAGTGCTTAATAGGTTCCATTTCTTCATCACCATAAACATTAAGTAATGTTTAATAAGTAGATCTGAGAAAGCATTTACAGATGTCTCAAAATACAGAAGGCCCGTTGAGTTTTGCAAAGTGCATATCAAATAGTTATTGAGTAAATAGTCATTGAATATTGCTTAGGAAGACTGTCCATGGTGTGGATAGGCCTATGTTTCAATCCCCATTCTTTCTGACCCATTTTAGCCTCAGTTTCTCCATCTCTAAAATGAAGATAACAGACTTAGTTTCTTTATAAGGAGATAATATATTTTGCTTTTTTAATTGTTATATTGTTTTTTGGTTTTTTATCTGTAACTTTTTTTTCCTTTAATTATTTTTTATTATGAAATACACATTTTTTAGAATTAATTTCAGCTGTACAACACAGTGCAATAGTTATACTTTTTAACCCCTCGAAGTAACAAACCCCCTCCCCCAATCTGCCACCCCATTTCCCCCCAATATCATGTATATCTATTACAATTCCCTTGACTCCACTCCCACACTATACTCCACGTTCCATGACCATATATATATATTTTTTTCCACTTATAGTTGACATAGGCAATATTATACAACATCAGCTTCAGGTGTACAGTGCAGTGATCAAGCCTCTTCCCCATCCATGATGCGGTCTCCCTAGCAAGATATGTGACCACCTGACACCCCACAAAATATTCACAACACGATCAATTACATTCCTCGAACTGTCTACCACGTCCCTGTGGCAACACTGCAGCTACGTATTTATGCTGTCCAACCGCCTCCCCCTCTCCCCCATCCCCACCCCCTCCCAACCAACAGCCATCAGTTACTCCTCCGTATCTTCCGAGACCACCTCTGCCCACTTGCCTCGTTCATTCAGTTTTTTAGATTCCACATATAAGTGAAATCATATGGTATTTGTCTTTCTCCGACTGACTTATTTCACTTAACATAATAGTCTCTAAGTCCATCCATATCATCCCAAATGGTACAATTTCATTCTTCTTTATAGTGGAGTAATACTCCATTGTATAAATGTACCATAGTTTCTTAATCCAGTCATCTACCGATGGGCAGTTCGGTTGTTTCCAAGTCTTGGCTATTGTGAATAATACTGCAATAAACATAGGGGTACATATATTTTTTTCAAATTAGCATCTTGGGTTTCTCTGGATAGATACCCAAGAGTGGAATTGCTGGGTCATACAGTAGTTCCATTTCCAGTTTTTTGAGATACCTCCATACTGATTTCCATAATGGCTGCACCAATCTGCAGTCCCACCAACAGTGCACCAGGGTTCCCCTTTCTCCACAGCCTCGCCAGCACTTGTTGTTTGTTAATTGTTATATTGTTACTGTTATATTTATGCCATAGTAAGATTAGGCTGTTATTTTACCATCAACAAGTGAGACATGAACAGTTTTGCTTGCTTTCCTGGTAACAGCAATGTATTTCCTGAGCTTATATACTTGCTTAGTTGAATGCTCTCTTGACCAACTCATTCATTTGTGAATTGCTTGGTTTGAGTTGGGAATGTTATATATATAATGTGGGAATTTTGTTTTGAATAAAGCGCAAATAGACTTTTATATTTATTTTCATAGGTGAAAGGTAGTCATTTCTAAAAGAAAATCTCAGACATTGCCATTTTACCTCAGTGTTGTTTTGTGTATGTCTCTATAATTAGGGTTTTTATATAACCATGAAGCCATTATCAAGCGTGCAAAGTTTCCATAATCCATCGGTATCATCTAATACCCATTCCACATTTAAATTCCTCTGATTTTTCCCATTTTTGTTTAATCAGAACCCAAACAAGGTTCACATGTGACATTTAGTTGTTATATCTCTGCATTTTTGTTTAGCCCAGAGAAGTGCTTCCTCCTCTTCTTTTTATGCTATCGACTTGTTGAGGAACTTTGGTCAACTTTGCTTACTTGCAGTGTCATTTACTTGTCCCTATATCCTCATACTTCTATAAGTGAAAGTTAGCTCTTAATGTCTTGATTAGGTACAGGTTCACATGTTTTTGCAAAAATACTGCATAGGGGATGATGTATAGATCATGTTGCTTCATATCAGAAGTTATACATTCTCTGGGTATCGATATTTAGTGATGCTAAGTCTGATCATTTGGTTCAAGCTGTGACAGCCTGATTCCTCCTTGTGAACTTCCCCATGAAATTTCAGGTAATGGTTTCATCCATTGATGCTTATTGTTTGAAGCTATAGTTTCATTAAGATTGACAAAATGGAACAGCTCATGCAAAAAAAAGAAAAGAAATTGGACCACTTTCTTATACCATATACAAAACTAAACTCAAAATGGATTAAAGACTTCAATATAAGAAAGACCTGAAACTCCTAGAAGAAAACAGGCAATAAACTTTTGACATCAGTCTTAGTAATATCTTTTTAGATATGTCCCCTTGAGCAAGGGAAACAAAAGCAAAAATAAACAAATGAGACTTCATCAAACTAAAAAGTTTCTGCACAGCAAAGGAAAGTATCAACTAAATGAAAAGACAACCTACTGAATGGGAGAAGATATTTGCAAGTGATATATTCTATAAAGGGTTGTAATCCAAAATACATAGGAACTTATACAATACAAAAGCAACAACAAAAAACAACCCAATCAAAAAATGGACAGAGGACGACACGAAGAGACATTTCTCTAAAGAGGACATACAGATGGCCAATAGACATGAAAAGATGCCCAACATCACTAATCATCAGAGAAATGCAAATAAAAACCACAATGCAATATCACCTCATACCTGTCAGAATGGCTATCATCAATAAATCAACAAACAACATATGCTGGTGAGGATGTGGAGAAAAGGGACCCCTTATGAACTGTTGGTGGGAATGTAAATTGGTGCAGCCACTATGGAAAACAATATGGAGGTTCTTCAAAAAATTAAAAAATAGGACTACCTTATGGCCTACTGATTCTACTTCTGGGTATTTATCTGAAAAAATCCAAAACACTAATTCAAAAAGGTATACATAATAGTATGGTGATTGCATCACTCTTTACAATAGCCAAGGTATGGAAACCTAAGTGTCCATCAATAGACGATTGGATAAAGAAGATGTATATACATATATATTACTCAGCAATAAAAAAAGAATGAAATCTTGCCATTTGCAACAACATGGATGGACCTAGAGGGTATTATGCTAAGTGAAATAAGTCAGACAGAGAAAGATAAATAGTGCATGATTTCATTTATATTTGGAATTTTAAAATATCAAAACAAATGAACAAACAAAACAAAAAAACCTCATAGAAACAAAGATCAAACTGATGGTTGACAGGGGGGAGTGGGGTGGAATATAGTCAATAATAGTGTGGGAGCCAGCCGAGTGGCTTGTTGGTTAAGAGTTGGCCTGGGAGCGCGAGCTCTGAGCAGCAGGGCCACTGGTTTGGATCTCACATGGGCCAGTGACGCTGCGCCCTCTACAGCTAAGATGGTGAACAACAGCTCCACCTGGAGCTGGGCTGCCAGGAATTGCCAGCTATGGTTTAGGCTGCAGTGGGGCTGCAGTGGGCTGCCGTAAGCTACCATGAGTGGCTGGCAGGCAGCGTGAGCCACCGTGAGCCTCTGTGAGTGGCCATCCAATGGCTGACGACCAATCTGCCTCAGCCAGGAAGAGTGCAATGATCACAGTACCAACATGGGCCAGTGAATTGATGTCTTCCACAACTAGACTGAAGAACAAAAGGACAGTAACTTGTCTGTTCCTCTTCCCTGATTCCCCAATGCTGTTCCCTCCCCCAATTCCCCAATAAAATTTTAAAAAAATATAATAATAATAGTGTGATAAATTGATGTGGTGACAGATGGTAGACTTAGAGTGGGGATCACATCATAAGACACATAAATGTTGAATCACTATATTGTATACCTGAAACCAATATAATACTGTATGCCAAGTATACTTTAAATTTTTTTTTAATTTGTATTTCTTTGATATCACCCCCAGACTTTTTTCTTCAAATAATTTAGGACAAAAATAAAGCATAAAGCAAAAGACATCTTTAAAAAAAAAGACATCTTTTAAAAAAATTGATAAAATTGTGATTCTCTTCCAATTGTATCACTTCTTCCAAATTATTAGCTAGAATTATTCTTGCAACAAAACTATCTTATATTATTATTGTAAACCATGCCTTATATTATCTAAATGGAATATGCAAACCTTATCTGGAGTGTTGGTCAAATAAAGCACCTATAAACAAATTTCTGTTTTAAGCATATGGTTTTAAACATATCCCAATGCCATCATCACACCTACCATATTCACAATAACTTTTGTGGTAGGCAAAATAATGATCCTCCAAAGGTATCAGGTCCTAATATCCAGAACCTGTGACTATGTGACCTATTGCAATATGGGCTTTGCAGATGTGATTAAAGTAAGGACCTTGTATTGTGGATATTACCCTGGATTATCTGGGTGGACCCAAGCTTATCACATGGGTCCCTAAAACTGTAGAACCTTTCCTGGCTGTGATCAGGGAAAGGTATGACTACGGAAGAAAGAGAAAGGAAGATACAATTTTGCTGATTATGACAATGGCAAAAAGGGGCTCTGAGACAAGGAATGTGGGTGGCCTCCACAAGTCAGAAAGGACAAGGAAACTGATTCTCTTCTAGAGTCTCCAGAAAGGAATACACTTTGATTTTATTTCAGTTAGACTCATATCAAACTTCTGACCTATAAAGTTATAAGGTAATACACTTGTGTTGTTTTTAGCCCAAGTTTATGTTAATTTGTTATAGCAACAATAGAAAACTAGTATAATTTTTAAATGTTATCAAATATATAGTTAGATTTAAATTTTCCAAAATGTCATAAAATTTTATAGCTGTTCTATTCGACCAGGCCAGACAATGTCTGCCCATTGATTTTGGATGATATAAGGAGTGATTTAAAATAATAAACTTGTGGGATACTTTTGCAAAAAGAGACTGAGTCATTTAATCTAACATCTTTATTGTACAAAAGAGCAAACTAAAGTTTAGAGGTAAATGACTTGTTCCTAAGACATTCTTGTCAAAAAATACACACACACACACACACACACACACACACGTACGTATTGTAACCACTCTAAAAAATTCATGATCAGTGGTGGGTTCTGGGCAAATGATGGCCTTAACTTGGTCTCTTGCCCTTTGTTACGCATTGTACTCGCTCTGATGGTGCCGCCTTGAGCTCTGCGCGGTCTCCAGAGCTAAGAGGTACTGAGCTTCTCCACCACGAGCAGCGTGAGCACCTCGATACCAGCTTCAGAGGTGTTTTTAGATGGAAACTGGAAAGCTGCAACTCCTCAGAAAGGGTTTGCGTTGTAGAAATGTGTGCATCTTGGTGATGGGAAGAGGGGAGTAGGTTGACCTGTGTGACCCTGGGTGTCTGAACGTGGTCCTTGATTACTGGGAAAGGGGGCCTTCCCCAGGTGCCTGGAGGGTAGCCCACCAACATGTACACCACTGGCTTAATTTCTGCCACTTACAGTACTGCCATTCTGGAGGGTAGGCCGACAGTCTTAAGCCCCAATAAGCCAAGAAAGAAAAATAAAAACACACTAAGACTTTCCAGGGGCTTGAGAGAGGAAAATCAGTCAGAAAACATGCACAGAATACATTCCTAAAGTAGTCAGAAGACAATTTGAACAACTTTATGAGAAATCTGTGGAGGAAAGGGGCAGATAAAATTCATGATTTTCCAAGTAAACAATTGAGTAGATAAATTAAAGAAGAGAATGATGCTGTTAAGACCTGCCCTCCACAGCAGATAACCATGTAGCCCATAATGTCAACAGTGTGAAGACCGAGACACCCTGCATTAGCCAATTGCTCAGATCAGGGTTTAGACCCCTACAGAGAAGCAGCAGTGGTAATCCACCAGCCTCAGGATTTGGAGGGAAACCAAATTACTAAGATTTTCAGCTCCTTATTCCCGGATCCTTTGCATTGCCCTGATATTATCCCTATGAATACAGGTCCTATAGTCTAGCCAGGGGTCAGCAAACTTTTGAGATGGAAGAGCTGTCAGGGGTCAGTAAACTGCAGCTTGCGAGCCACATGCAGCTCTTTGGGTACGTACATGTGGCTCTGAAGTAAAACTGAAAATGAAAATAAAACTATCATAGTTTTATTTATAAAATTTTTATAGGATATTATTCACATAATGCTGATTATGTAAAAATATATTTATGGCTTTCAAATAATTTTTAAATTGTTGTGAGGGACAGGATTGGCTCTTCCAGGAGTCGGCAAACTTTTGAGACAGAACGTGCCCAAAGAGCCGCATGTGGCTCGCGAGCCACAGTTTGCTGACCCCTGGTCTAGCAAGTTGTGTGTGCCTGGTGTAGAAAGTGGCTGAGCAATAACTTCTCCATGGAAATGCAAGTGAGCCAAAAAGGTGGCGCTTACACATTTTCTTCTAACGTGCCTTTTCACTGCTGTGTATAGCTGCCTTTGCTGGCGGCTGCTGCACACTTCCCCCCTCCGTGCCTCCATTCCATAAGCACCAGTCCAAAACGGCCTTCCTTTTCCCTGGGGAGTGCTCATGGCTTTTGTTGGTATTGTTCTTTTTGATAGTTCCGATGCTTTTTTTCTCCCAATACTTTTTCTATCATTTATTTTGGGGAGGAAGCAAGTAGCCTACAATAGTTCATCATCTTAGGGATGGGAAGAATGCTATAATAAAAATACCACTTTTCCCCACATTAATATAAAAATTTAAAGAAATTCCCACGAAAACCTAAAACTTCAAAAAATGGAACTGGATAAAATTATTTTAAAGTTTATAAAGTAGAATACAAGTTATGAGGCGAACTGCCTGATCAGATATAAGAATATGCTATTAAACTATTATAATCAAAGCAATATGATATTGGCCCAAGACTAGAGAGACCAGTGGAAAAGAATAGAGGATCCAGAAACAGAGCCCAGTGTAAATGAAAATCTGACAGAGGTGGTTTTTCAATTCAGTGGGAAAAGGATGGTTTATTTAACAAATGGTCCTTGCACGATTGACTGGCTATTCATTTAGAAGATGATAAATTACATATTTATCTAACCATTTATAAAAATATATTTAGAATAATTAAAATATAAATAAAAAAGATAAAGTAACTGGCAAAAATATCTGTAAATTTATATTTACAAATTAAAGATATGGAAATTCTTCTTAACAAAAAAAAAGAAAACCAGAATCTATAAATAAAGAACAGATATATTTAACTACATTAAAAAAAATAACATTCTTAAATGAGAAAAGATACCCTAAACAAAATCAATGAACAGACAGCACTTTAGGGGAAAGGAGTTTAAATATACAGGACAGTGTATTACTATTTCTCCAATACACAAAGAACACTTTTAAATGACCATCTGGCAATAAGTAACAGAAAAATGGGCAAAGACTAAGAAGAGTCAATTCATAGAAGGGCAAATGCACTACAAATGTGAAAAGTTGTTTAAACTCAGCAGAAGTCATAGAAATGTAAAATAAAGTAACAACATGGTATTTTACACCTAGCAGTTTGGCAACAATTACAATAGCAGTAACAGTCATTGCTGGCAGGGAGGCAGGGGAAAGTGGACTCTTACGTGTTTTAGTGGAAATTTAAATCATTAACAGACTTTTGGAAAGCAATTTGGCAACAGCTATTAGAATTTAAAATCCATGGCCCCTTTTGACCCCACCATCCAACTCCTGGGAGGCTGTCCCTGCACAAGTGAAAACACTGGTTCTTGAGGATATGTGGGCCTGGATGTTTATTGCAACATTTTTAAGTGGAGTGGAAAAGAAAAGCCAAGTTAGTTCTATCAATAAGGGGATTGTTGGATAGATTGTAGGACATCTATACATATCATGTAGTCATTAAAGAGGATAAATTAGTGCTCTTCCAGCTGACTTGAGAGTTTCCCCGGAGGCATTGCTGACTATGTAATGCAAGATGCAGAAGAGTATAAAATACAATTCAAAAATTTTAAAACAGCCTATATCCTCATGTATTTATGTATATATAGTTAATCCCCATGCCTGTGTGTGTGTGTGTGTGTGTGTGTGTGTGTATGTATGTAGCATGACTCATGGGGTATAACCATAGAAATGTTTTTTGTTTTTTTCTCCCACTGCTCCTTTAAAAGTGTTCGGTGGGGCTACTCCTTTTCTACCTGCTGGAATAAAACCTTGGTCTTTAAGTTGAAAATTTGAGCCTCAATGCCACATGAAACATGTCCAATCACATGCTATGTTACAGGTTTTCAATTTAAGACTTTCCCCGCCTCCCTTAGCCTTCTGCCCTTGGGAGAACAGGTGTGATAGGTATGTTCTCTCTCACGTGATGCATTTATCCCTTGCTGTATGTGGTTTCTGACTACGACAAGGTAGGGGAGGAGGTGAAGTAAGGAAATTTTTTATTTGATTGGTAATAAGCGACTATCAGAGTGGCTGGACAGCCACAGCCTGTTAGATGCCTCAGATGAGAGTCAAACAGTATTTCACTGTTTTCCCCAAAGTCCAGGTATCACGTCTTAAGCTGTCTGATGGTGTAGGCAAAGTCCCTTCCCATAGGCTTGAGCTGGGGGTCAGACACCACGCCCCCTCCCCCCCTTCCCCCGCCCACCTCCGCTCCATGTGGGAGGGCGAGATTCACAACTCACCAGCAGCAAAAGCACGCCCTTCACAAATGCTAACCCTAAGGCTGCAGTCTACACACCCTTTCATGTTCTTAACGTAGGTGAGCAGTTTAAGGGAATCCTGTAACTGGTTTTGGATAAATACTTTAAAATTGTGCATCTCACTGTGGAAAATATTATTTTTCTATGTTCCTCAGTTTAAACTTCTGCTTTAACATATGTTACAAATGTGTGTATGTGATTATCATACAGACGATTTTAGTATAATGAGATTTTGGTGGGACATGTTAACCTCAGCCTAAAAAAATCAGCGTGAGCCTACTTCACTCTCTATAATTCACCGTGTTTACTCAGAAATGCAAATATTTCTCTCATTAATTCTAATATTCATCAGGTCTCTGGACCAGCACCATTAGGATAGACAGGACACTTGTTAGAATTGCAGTTTTGGACTCCACCCCAGATGTACTGAAGCAAAATCTCTTGTGGAAAACTCCCAGATTGTAAAGTTGGGTTACCTGGGAGGAGGGAAAGTGTGAGTTTAGGAGAGGAAGTATGAGGAAAAGAAAGACATGCCAAAAAGAAAAAGGGCAGGGGGGAGGGGGAAAGACTATTAAAACAAACAACTAAACAAAGTGTATGCACAATGCAATGACAGTTATGCATTTATATGAAAGCACATCTGTGTATGTAAAAAAGAAAAGTTTAAAATTTCATAGAAGTGAAAAAATTAGACAATTTTTTATATCAGATTAGTGAAACACTATGAAGTGTAATGAGACAATCTTAACGGAAAATCTTCAAACCTAATATGATATTGTGAATGCCATGAATTAAGAAAAAAAAATTCAGTGACTTCATGTATTACATGTAAGTCACACATTTTGACTTCTCAGGCAGCTAATGTGTGCCAAGAATCCCAAGTGCTTGATGACGCCCTGAGACCTGGATATTGACTTTCAGAAGGAGACTACTGGCTCATGTTAATTGAATTTAGAAAATTCACTCTGCCATTATCCTGTCTGGAGCCTAAATTAAATGCATGGATGATAATTCATTTATTGAAATTAGAAGCCAAGAGGAATATAGATACAAAGTCAAAGTCTCTGCTTTGCTAATGTTTAGTTCAACCAGCCTCTACTTGACAAGCGTCGTAGCACCATGCTTTTTATTATTGGGAGTTGGGAGATCCGAGGTCTATTTTAGGTCCTGGTACTAACTCACAGGGTACACCAGGTGGCCACTTCACTTTCCTAGGCTTAGTTTTTTCATCTATTCCTCTAGAAATTAGGTAACTGCTGAGGTCACTTCCTGCTCTACATCACTGGTTCTCCAAGGTGAGCATACACAAAACCTACCTGAAGAGCTTGTTAAAATGCAGGCTACTTGGCTCCACCTCCAGAAATCCTGATTCAGCAGGTCTGGGGTGGGGTCCAAAACTGCAATTCCAGCAAATGTCCAGTTGAGGCTAATGGTGCTGCTCCAGAGACCTGATGAATGTAAGAACTGACGAGTGAAATATTTGCATTTCTAAATAAATGTAGTGAATTATAGAGAGTGAAGTAGGCTCAGTGCTGATGTTTTTAGGCTGAGGTAAATATCATTTCATGCTCTTGTAGGTCATGTATGTAATTTCAAGGGTGGCACATTTTACATTTTAGCATAATTGTAATAAAGATAAATTTCCCCCACCATACGTGTTCCTTCCTCAGAGACTGTGAACTGCAAAAGTCCTAATTCCCAGGACACTGCAGAAAAGCAGAAAGTGTTGCTAGGAAATCTCTGAGACTTCCACCTCAGGGAATAGTGACTCCCTCCCGAGATGCCACCAGCTTAGCTGTCTCCTGGCAGTCTCCATAAACCAGCTTTCCAGCATGTGCTACCTAAAATTACAGCTAGGCGTCGCTCTACTCCTGGGGCAAGTTGGACTCAAGGGGTGGTATAAACTGGGGCACTGGGGGATGTCACCAACTCCTGTTTGTGGGTTAAAGCATCTAAAAGAGCTCCTAGAAAATTCTCTGAATGAAAGGATCACAGTTAGGGATGGATCATCACCTTTCAATCCCAAGAGGAAGCGCCACTAAAAATGAGGTCAGGATAGGGCCGTCCAGTGAGCAAGTCATCCTGGATGTTGAAAGCGTCTGTTCATTTAGGCAAGATTAGTGTCACGGGTGAATGGAGCCTCACTTTGCATGTCCTTAAAATAGATACTGTAAAAATAAAATAAAACAGAAAGTGCCTTCGATTTCTTCAGTGAATTGCTATAAGATCAAATGAAATGCTGTATAGAAAATTATTTGTAAATTGCTAAGTGTTAATAAATAGAATACTACTGACAATGACTTTTAAGGAACGTTACTGGCTTTTTAGATAGTACCATCATCACCGTTTTATTTGTTTATAATTGAACATAAAATTGCCAGATAGCCATTCTTTTCTTAAGTAGCTGTGATGAAACAATTTTCCTCTCACGTTTTTTTACTTATCCACCCACTTCCATGCAAATCAGAAATGTAAAGAGTTTAAAAGGAAAAATTGAATGATACTTATCCTCATGTGGATTCTCTACCTTTTATATCTGTTGTACATTTAAATATTTAAAATTCAGAGTAGTTTTCCTATGCTTCCAGGTGCTACTCCTCCTGTAGTCATATCCAGCATGACAAAATGAAGTATAAGGGCTTGTATACTAACTTTTGGAATATATTAATCACAGTCCCCCTGATGGCATAATTGAGTGTGGGTGCTCTAGCCTTTTAGTCCCTGCTCGTGCACCCCTCCTTACTCCATCCTAACCCAACCACAGATTATAAAGCCAAATTCAGATCTGTGTTTGGGTTGGCATTTCAAACCAGTTCCACTGTTTCTCTAATAAAGGCTCCCTTTTTTCGTAAGTTGCCTGCCAGTCCACACCCTGAGTCACTGACTAGAGCTTGTCCCATGTTAAGCGTGCCTGCATTCACCGTTGCCCGTAACCATCCTCCGAATGCACGGACACAAAATACAGCTTCTCATCCTCAGAGAGCCAAGGGTGAGGTTCCCTGGCACAAATTCTCTAACCTGGCAAATGGCTATTATTGTCTCCTTGGCATAGTCAGACAGAGGCACAGGACAAATGTGTAGCATTGAATTTTCATCCTTTCTATTATTAACGCTTTAAGGAAATAAGAATCTTCCTAAATGAAAGGCGTTTTATACACCATACTTGCGAGTCATTATTTTCATTTCACATTGAAGTTGTGTGTGGGGGTGCGGGGGGGGTGGGAAGCCACCTACACCTTTTAAACTTGGCTGCAGTGTAACTATTCCAGAAGCACATGAACTATCTCACCTTTGATCATGTCGATCATCGGAAGACCCTTTCTATTTGGGGTTACTATGGTTACGGCTGCACGGGTGATGTGTGCGCCGCACTGGTGTTTTGATAAAAATAGGTATTAACTACCAGTCACAGCGCTTCTCATTTCACAGCAGTTCTTGCAGAAGAGCAGCATATTGAAAAAAAGAGATGGGGTGTGGGGGGGAGGGAGGAAAAGAAAGGCAAAAAAGCCTTGCCAAAGAAGCCTGAGGGAACATCTGCATAAGTAATGGTGATTGGTCATGTGTATCAAAACATTTTTTAATTAAATTCTTTTTAATTAAACAGGGCATTTTGTTGAATCCTTCTCTGTTACTTGCACCGAGCTTAGCCTTGAGGAAGATAGCTGATTAACAGACCCAAGAACCTATAATTAAAAGCAGAACTGTTATTTTTGGAGCAAAGCCTCTCCAGGAGGGTGACTTAATTGGGCTGTCTCTCATATTTTTTCATTTGTCATTGAACTCTCTGTTTAGAATTTTGATTTTTTTTTAACATGGGAGAAATGATTACTAACATTGTCATAATCAGGAAAATTTTTATTTTTTAGTTTGGTTTTCCTTCAGTCCCTTTGATCACACATTCTCTTCACTGTTGCTTTTCAATATTTAATTGTGGTCCTCATTATTTTCTTTTGTTTGGATTGTATCTTCCTTTTAAAGTCACATATATTGTTCTTTTTCATGTCTGGCCCTCTTTGCTTTTGCATTTCAGGGTTTTGAACTAAGTTTATCATTTCATATCACTGGTGTTATCAACAGTCTATGCAGAAATTCAAGAGAAAACTGAATAACTTTCTATTCACAGACAAAAACATAAGAAGTACGTAGTTTACAAAGCAGTTTCTTCAGTACAGGGGGTTGGCTTAGAGAACAAAGACAACATTCATTTAGCATCTGCTAAGCAGCCTTTGAGGAGACCGAGATGATTTCATTCCCATCTTCTGAAAAAAGAAACGCTCACACACAGTATAAGGTCCATTTTCTTGAATCATTTTACCCAGTTGTCTGTAGGGAAACTTGGGTGACTCTACTTTTAGTGTCTAATATTTGGTCCGATGTATTATATTAGTATTGCTGTGGGAGAAGGGAAGCAGTGAGGGAATGTTCGGGGTCTTTTCCTAGTTTTCATGGAATTCCAGGGGAAAACATGATGCTCTGAGGAAGTCAGAGGGTATTAGCCCGGCACACTCCGTACTGAGGGCAGAGGCTTCTAGAGCCTGCAGACAGAGCAGCCCCTTTCCCTGTGAATCTGTCTCAAAGCTGCATACAGTGCCACTTAGCAACACCTGACTGGTCTATCCAATTCCATGTTTGACACACCAGGATAGCATCACTGTAAAAGCCTAACATAAACCCGGGTCTATACAATACCACATATAAACCCAGATCCTATTCTTGAGCAAATTTACTCAGAAATAAAAATAACAGCTTGGATTTATATTAAGTATCTCTGTCAAAGAACTCAAATAGCTCCCACACACAACATTTCAGTAATTTTCACATTGTTTTCTAGGGTAGAGAATATCTATTTCTTAGGTGAAATAATTGTGGAGCAGGGAAATTTGGGGATTTTCTCAAAATGTTATAGTAAGTCAATGGAACAGCGATACAAACTCCAGGATTTCTATTTCCTTAGATACCTAGACTATTTTTTGCAAGACACTAACACTATGTGACCAAAATATATTATTGACTTTAGATAAATTTCAACCAGCTCTAAAAATCAGTAACAAACTTAATTCTATCCCTCAAAACAACAGTGCACTTGAGTCAGTATTTAGAAGCCACCCAAAACCATTGCTTGGCAGCAAATTAAAAGCTCCACATGAATTTCCTACCTGGAGAGTTTGTGTATTGTCATCTAGTGATAACAACCATTGCCTAAGTGTGTCTACATATCTCATCAAACTTATCACCTCAGCCTGTCAATTATCTCTATTTTAAGAAACTGAGGTTCTAAACTTAGGGGTTTATTTCAGTTTCTGAGGTTTATAAGTTGCAAAGATGGGAGACAAAGCTTTTCTAATATTTTTCGTCCTATACCACTGCTATTTCTCAAAATAGCACAGTGGTATGCCAACTGGGCTTAGCAAAAAATGAAACCCAATGGTCAAGTTCTTATTTTATTATTGGTTTCATTTAGCAAACATTTATTTAGCACCTGCTATGTACGAGGCACTGTAGGAGTGATGGGCAGTGGGGGAGGGGCGGGCAAGGGGGATGTTAAACCAGACACAAATCCTTCATTTAAGAAGCTCCAGTCTTAAGGGGGATGTAGATACAACAACTTGCAGTAAGTTTAATAGATAAGACAGAGGTAGACCAGGCAGCTTTGTAAGCACAGATGAAGGGCCCCATGGGCCCCTGGACTCTGGTGGGAAGAGGCTTCTGGGAAGCCCCTCTCACCTCAAGTCAATACTTCCCCTGATTAAAGAAGGTAACATGTCAGATAGATGAATCATGTTTCTCCCCTATGAGAGATGCCCTGTGAGTAGGGGGTTTCATTCCCTTCCTGGGCCAAAGACAACACGACCTACTCAACATTACCAAGAACACCCCTGGGGGTTCCTGGCCTGATAATCCTGAGGGTCAAGGTCAAGGCCAGAGCACCAGTCCTTTCTATCATGACAGTTCTCCACTTACACAGGGAAGAGTCAAACTCATGATCTTTCGTCTTGGACACTGTTTGCACTTGCTGCTCTGCAGCCCTGATCCCAGTTCTGCACCTGGGCTCAATGAGCGGAATTAGGAAAGCATTAACACTCCACATCTGGAGTCAACAATTTAGAGTTTGGGTCTGAGAGCCATAGAATTTCAGCTTTGGAAGGACCTTTAAAACAAACTCGCTCAATCATTTTAGAGGGGGACCCTGAGACTCAGAAAGAGAGTAAATGCACACTGCATAGGAATGAAGTGTTCTCTCCAAATGCTGAATTTCAAGGGGTAATTTGTGAGAAAGGGAGAGAGGCAGAGAAGACTTTTCATCACTTCTCTGCTTGATAATATCTATTTTTCCCCCTGGAAGTCATTTTCGAGTGTCAAAGGGGAAACACAGGTAGAAGCTGTCATTCATTTCATAATGGACAAACACTCTGATGGTGTTGACAACATGAATAATAACAGTAATAGTAACTGCCATTAATTAAATGACAATATGCCAGACACTTTACATAAATTATCCCACTTACCTCGTTCTCTAAAATCCTATGAGGGAGGGAATATTTTTAGCTCCAATTTGCTGATGAAGCTTACTGAAAGCTTAGTGAGGTTAAGTCACTGGCTCAAGATCACCAAGTTTATCACATCCCAGCTGGTGTCTAAACACAGGTTAGTTTCACATCATAGTCAAGTTTCCAACTATTATCCCTACTTGGGAACAGAGCTGTGAATAGCACCATTTTGGCCCAAAGGTCTCACTTCAGAAATTGGGAGCCTCGTTATGGAAAGCCAGCTCCACAGAACAAAATTGGAGAAGATAATAGATAACAGCCAACTATTATAAATGCTTCAGCATATTGAAAGTGGATAAAGCAAGACTGCAGGTGTTCTGAGAATGGGATTTTAAGAGCACACTGAAAATCTGTTTGAAGCAATTCAGCAGCCCTGGGGACAGCTGGGAAACAGCTGTGGCTGACAGACCTCTCTGGCTCACTGCTTTGGGGACAGAATGGCTCTGTTTAAATGGAAACAGTTCATTCTCAGCAGTGCTCACAGACAGACCTGCAGGACGGGAGTTTTGAAAGTCGGTGGCTAGCCCATTCATTCCATTCATTTCATTCCATACATTCCAAAGAAGATGTTGCCCATTGTGGCAAGTTGGCTTCATAAATTTCTTAGAGTATTTCCTTGGATGGAAGGATGTCTGGCTCCCTATAGAGCTCAGCTTGGCTGGTTGAGGTCAAAACCATGGGGCGGTGGGGCACCATGAGGGTCAAATTTAAGATGCTACTCACTTTCAGGGTCATGCACGTGCAGAACCACCCTGATGTGAGTGCCTCCTTAGGGTGACATGCCTAAGAAAGCAAGGAGGCCACCCACTAGCAGTCCAGATGGGTTGGGTCCCTTGCTCTGCAAAGCCTCCTCACAGAGGCCCCTGGGTTAGGCTTCCTCCTTCTAGAACACAGCCAGGAAAGACAGGGACTCACCTTTTACCTGGGTACTAGATAAAAAAAAACACTGTGTTGTTCAGTTTACTATTTTGAACTGAAATGGAGACAGCTTTTTATAACTACTGCTATCAGGTCTGTGAGTGGGCAAAAAAGTGACTGATCACAATAGAAGAATATAAGAGAGGCAGGAGCTGCTCTGATCCTCAAGGAGTTAGTCACATGGTGTGTGACCTTCAAGTTCTATTCATTCATTCATTCACTCATTCATTCACTCATTCAATCAACAGATTTAATACTTGTTGGCCAAAACTATCAAAGGCACTGATAAATACATTGATGAACAACCAATGGCAGTGATGATCAACTTTTCATCCATGAGGAATCATTTCTTTTAAAAAGTTAAAATACTTACCACTTCTCGGGTGGGGGGGGTGGGGGGGGCAGCAGCCAGGGGTTAAAATGCTGCTTTGCTTTCACAAAAGAAAGTGCATTTATCTGCAACTGACCTTATGCATTCTTATATTATTTTCCAGTCCAGAAAGGATTACTGTGGAGAGCTAAAATTTCAGATATGACAAAGCAAGTTCATGCTACAATATCTGATGTAATATAGCACCTCTGGAACGAGTTTCTTTTTCTTTTCTTGACTGACCTTGTAAACTACTGGACTGCAAAATGTAGCTTGCCTGTTAATATTATATTCTCTAAAGCCAGAGAATTTTCCATTGCAAATAAGATAAATCACACTTTTTAACACAAACAAAAAGCTTCTGGTTGTGTTGATGCCATTCATTGAGACAGGTAATTCAAGGACATCAGCAACCGATTGACTGGGGCTGGTTCAAGGGTGGGGGGCCTGTAAAATATCCACACCCAGTCCAGGCACACGGTTGGTGCTTAGTAAGTGTTTGTTTCAGGAGAATAACATCAGGGGCGTTGTCTTGGAAGTGGCTGAATTTGGGAGTCTGTAGAGGAGGAAGAAGGGATGGGCTGGAGACTGATGACTGGGTGTGGCTAAGATTGCCCAGGAAGAGTTTGTGGAGTGAGGAGGGGACTGAGGAGGGAGTCCTGGGCAGTGTCAGTATTAACAGGACCTCTTCACAAAGGGAGAGAAAGAGAGGCTAGAGGTTACAGGGAAAGTAGGAGAGGCTAGTCTCCCCAAGATGCAGGAGGAGAGCACTGGAAGGGTCCACAGGAAGCACCATGTCACACAGAGTGAGGAAGTCCCATGGGGGTTGGGGGGTCGTCACATATGGCTTCTTGGACCATGAAAAGAGACTCCAAGTTCCATGCTTTATCTCATTAAGTTTTGCCATTTTTTAAAAAAATGACCTTCTATCCTTTCTCATTCTAAAAATAATGAATGCATGCTTATTGTAGAAAATTCATAAAATATAAAACAATTCAAAGAAAAAAAATGGCCATTGCTTGCTTTTCTCAAATGTCGCTTAGTGGCTTTTGGTGTGCTCTCCTCAGACTGGGCTGGCCCAGTTGTGCCAACCTGCCATCCTGGCTTGGACTTTGTCATTCCCATCTCAGCACCAGCTCCTCCTAAGGGACTGTGCTCAACAGTGTAGCACGGATAAGATAAACACTGGAAAACAAAGTGATTGGATGGGCTGTAAAATAATGCATTCTGAGTAAATGAGTGATCTGCTGTGTGGAATGATTGAACCAAGGGTGACACACATGGATAATTAATCAGCACGGAGGGCCCATAGGCACACATATTCACACACCCACAGTTTTCTCCTCGGTCCAGGAGTTTCCTTGCTAAACATGACCCAAAACATGGATTTGTGCCAGTGACTTCTTTTTTGCCAGTGGTGGGGTAGGGGCCAGGAGGACTGTGCTTAGGAGGGGTCGCCGTAGCCATCCCTACTGAATAATAAAAAGCCAAATGCCGGGGGCTTCGCCTGCTACCATTTTGTAGTGCCTCCTGCGAGGGGAGCAGAGGATATTCCTTTGTTGGAGCTGCTGTAACAAATTACCACAAACTCTGCAGTTTAAAGCAACACAAATTTATTATATCACAATTCTGTAGGTCGGCAGTCCAGGTTGGTTCTACTGGGTTCTCTACTCTGGTCTCACAATGCCAAATTTAAAGTACTGATTGACAGCTTTTATTGAGAAGCTCTAGGAAGAATCTGCTTCCAGGCTCATTCAGGTTGTTGGCAGAAACCAGGTCTTTGCTGTGTAGGACTGGGGTCCGTTTCCTTGCTGGCTGAAAGCTGCCAGCCCTTGGCACGTAGAGGTCTTTCTCTGGCCCTGAAGTGCGCCTCCTACATCTCTATCAGCAACGGTGCGGGAAATCCTTCTCCCACTGGAACCTACCTAACTGCCCCTTTTTAAGTCTCTTTCCTGCCTTCTCTTCAGCTGCATCTCTCTGACTCTCAGCAAAGAAATTGATCTGCTTTTAAGAGCTCATGTAATTAGGTTGGACCCACCCAAATAATCCAACATACAATGGCCTGTTTTAAGGTAACCTTAGTTACATCTGCAAAACCCTTTTTGCATGTAACATAACATATGAAGAGCTTCTAGGCATCCATGCATGGATTTCATTGGAAGTGCGAGGGGTGGGGGGCGGGGACATTTTTCAGCCTACCACACAGACTGATGAGCGTAATGAGTGGATGCACACAATTCCTTTCTTCCTGTCTTTCCCCCGCTTTCTCTCACACAGATCCAACATTGACTTTCCTCAATATTCCCCTTGTTCACCCTTAGCAGCTTTGCTAATCTGCTTAGAAAGCAGGAGTATTCACTGCACACTTTGAAACATTTCTGTAATGTCCCTCCTGGCCTTCATCCACGGGCTGGGAAAGGATGGGATAAAGACATCTGTAAAGACATCTGACAAATTTCTTTGTGAAGCCCACTTACTTTATGTGCTCCATGATCAGGACTAACCCATCCAAACTTCAGCTGCTTTGGACTTCCCTGAGCTTTTCTTTGAATTTATTTCATGATGTGTAAGCAAACCCTGGTCTACCATGCTCATTTTTAAAGCGGCAAAATGCTTAGGTCATCATCCTGATTGGAGAATGGTTGTAGGACAGAGTGAGTCATCTTCACTCAGGTACTGGGCACACTGCAGATTCCCCATTAAACAGCACCATGGCTCATTAAATCCCATTGGTGAGAAAATTGGGTCTTTGTTAAATGTTTATGTTCTGTGCTAATGTTAAATGTAGGCTATTCCTGTTGCAGGTATCTTAGGGGAAATTTTTAAGCATTAGCTAATGTGCCAGCAGATTTCATCTTATAAATTCCCAAATATGGGATCTGGAAAACATTCCCCCCCCCGGATTTATTCTCAGGTTTCTCGCTTTCCAGTCTATATATATCTTATTTATTTTTCTATATTTAATGTCAAACCTCATGATTTTCTGATTACCTTTTTATGCCCTCGGTGAGTGCCAAGGACTATGCTTCTGGTTTTTAAGCAGAAGAGGAAGTAGATTATTTTGGAACAGCATTCAGCCATGTATGAAGTCAAGGAAAGAGTGTGTGATTGTCAATGTTTTTATTATGCATTCATTTATTGAAGAAACACTCTCTGTCTACAAAGCACTTACATTCTAAGAAAGGACTTACATACAAACACTAATGACAGAAATGTGATTCCAGAAATTTGTGAGTGGAGTTCATACGAAAAAAATCATTTTCTCATTTAAGAGCTATTATAAATCCTCTACATGTATGCCAAAAGAATCAGCGGTTTATTGCATGGCAAAAGTACTAAGATCTAAGGAGTCTTTCTCCTTAGTATTAAGATCTAAGGAGTTTAACAAGAGAATTAAGCCCTACAGAAAATGATTTGAGGGACTATTTGATCATTTCTCTCAAAGATGATCCTTAACTAGTATTATTGATGCATAAGATATAAGTTAATTCATTACATACAACAAATGCCTTAGGACAATGGTTCTCATGCTTTTTGGTGTTACAACCACTTTATAACTCTTCAAAATTAGGAAAGACCCCCATGGAGTTTTTGTTTATATGTCTTATACTATCAATATTTACCATATTAGAAGTTAAAAAGTTTAGACATATTTTATTAATTTATTTAAAACAACAACCATAAATCATTTACATGCTAAATAACATATTTTTATGAAAAATAAATTTATTTCCAAAAAAAAATGTTACTGAGAAGAGTGACATTGTTTTACATTTTTGCAAATCTCTTTAATGTGTGGTACAGTAGAAGACAGCTGAATTCTCACATCTGCTTCAGCTTTTGGCACTATCACACATCATATAACCTTTGGAAAATTCCACTGTACACAGACGAAAGAATAAGAATAAAAAATGCAAGTAATATTTTTATATTGTTCTGCAAATGATTTTGACCTTGGGGATCTTCCAGGATAAGTCTCAGGAACCCCAAGTTTCCCTGGACCATATTTTGAAGCCATTGCTTTGGGGCTTTAGGGCTTGTTCCTCCCAGGAATGGACCCCCGGTGAGGAGGGCTGCAATAGTACGCTTGTATATCGTATTTTTTCCACTACTAACTCCATACCAAAATGATATATCATATTGATGGTCAAAATAAAATTGGAATGCTTTAGGTTTACATCATTCATGATGTTTTGTGTAATTTCTAATTTAGAATGACCTCAACAAAGTAACATCTAGTGATTAGCTTTCTAGATCTGGCATTATTTCTCTGACCTATTTCAGAAGGGTTAGGTTTTCCAGTTGTATTGCTGGAATGAAATTGGTAGAGCTTGACTAGCAAAATTAATCCATTCTGTTTCTGAGTCTTCACTGAGAAGGTTTAGGCTGAAAATAATTCCAGTATTCCAGCCTGTAACAGGATGCCTCAACTTTTTTGAAGCCTCTCCTTGAAATCTTACTATGTACGATATTCAGAAAAGTGGAAAAAGTTACAGGACAATTTCCTCCTCTATTTTCCCTCTGAGAAAAAGAAAACACATTGGAAACACGCTACCTCATTTATGAGGATACCAGGGTTCTCCAGCAGTCAGTCCTGACATGATTCCGCTGCATAAGCCTAAGACATTTTTGATTCTCCATATGTTGTGGACAAGTGTCAAACATTCTAGCCTGCATGGAACACCACAGAGAGCGCTGTCTGGGGAGAGCATGTTGACAAGACTTAGAAAAACAGGGTGAGAATAAACGGTGTTGTCCATAGACCCAGGCAGGTCTTGTGCCAGGTTATTGAGAGCTGCCACATTAAACTATCATTTGAAATTTAAATTCCTTGTAACAACACCAGGAAAATATGGGTCAGAGAGCTGCTAATGGAGACTTTAGGGAAGGGACTATCACTAAATCATCTTGATGACTTAGAAGTGACTGAAAAAAACATTAGGAGAATGGGCAGTTAAAAAGCTAGCAGAAAAAAAAAGGCAAAACATTTTTAAGAGTCAACACATTGAAGTACTGATGGGGCCAAGCAGTCATTATCTGTATTTTTATCTCCAAGTATGGTTATTACATTTGGGCTTTATACCCCATAGGCTATTGTTGTTTCCTCTCTCCATCCCTTATCACCAGCCTCTCAGGAGTGCAGTCTAAACCGTTGCCTCATCATTCATTTCCCCCCAGCCCTTGCTGTTTGACTAAAACTACTTCCTCAGATCTCTCCAACGATGCAACGGCATTTCTCAATCATCTACTGCTCTTACAGGGAGGTGTGTGTGTGTGTGTGTGTGTGTGTGTGTGTGTGTGTGTGTTCATTTATTTGAGCATGAGGTTATATGGGTTCATATTCCTTACTACCAATTTGAGAGACGAAGTGGATTCATCTCTAGCTAAAAAACCAGGTAGGAAGAGGGTGAGGGTGTGTGGAGCAGGAGTCCCAAGCCCCAGGTGGAGTTTCAGAACCTGCCACTAAGAGATGAGTGGATTTAAAGTCTGATGAAGGCAAAAATGGCCAAATCTCTGATTAAGTCAGAAGTCTAAGAAATCAGATTTTGTCTTCTCCCCTTGTTATCCACTTGGTATCTAGAATGTTCTCCTCATATTCTCACAGGAAGGCTAATCTAAATAGGCATTGCTTTTTAGCCTAGCCATGGGCTGGGATTGTCCTTACAAACTCAGCAGGGTGTGGGCAGAGCTGGTGCGAGCATGTCCACGGCTGGTCCAAGAGATTCTCTCCTGGGATGTTGCCATAGAAAATCCTGGACAGTGTGTGTAAGATTGAACCCTGCCAGCAAGCTAATTAAGTGAGGTTTTTTAGTTTCAAATTTAGCAGCAAAAGTGGGTGGCTGATTTCCTGACTCACCTCTTCACATCATCTGTGGTTCCAGCAAACACGCCCTCTCATAGGACACATTCCTGGCTTCATTTCGAAGCTATTCCATGTCTTCACAGGGTAGATAGGAATGTGCAAAGTAATAGCTTTCTTTTTGTGTGGGATAATGTTTATGAAGTGGCGTTCAGTTCTTTGTGCCAAAGTAATTGTGGGAATGTTAGAACAGTTTTCAGCAAAACTGAATATTCAATTAAAAGCCTTTCCTTCCAACGGCCCAAAGCTCTCACCGGAAAGAAACAGAGTATACATCCCAGCACAGAATGGACTCCATAACAGGGAGGTGGGCAAAGAAACCAGGCCCTTACACCCCTATCTGTGAGCCTAGGAAACCTCTCTGGGAGTGCAGATGAGCTCTAAGCCATCTTTAGAGCTTGAAAATACAAATAAGCAACTACAAAGACTAAAGTCAACAACAGAGCTGCCATGATAGAATTCTCTAGGTTAAGGATAACTTTAGTTTTATTCCACAAGATCCTGGCAAAAGGAAAATCAGGTTAATTGACTGCCCCCTGCCCCACACCACCCAACTGAAGCTGCTGTGTTTTGATTTGATGCAAGGTCTTGACTCTCCAAAAACGAGAAAGAGATTACTTAGCAGTGGTCATTTCTACCCCTCCCACTACCTGCAAAGGCTAAGAGCTGTAACAAATGTGAACAACAACGCATCAGTAGAAAGCCCATCTCTGCCATTTTGCCTGGCATGAGTAAGGACCTATTCAGTGAGAACAACGAAATTGATTCTTTGCCTAATAAAATGGGTCTGGCTAATTGTCATGCCAATTCATGACATTTTATTTTCATTGTCTCTGCTACCCCAAATCTACTTGTTGAGCTTAGTGTTCCTTCTTCTAGGATAATTTTTAGTAAATAAAATATACTTACAGGAATTCAGGATGAGTATGGTTTCCAGCCAACTTGTTCATACTTTGGATCAAGTTTGGCATGTATTTTTCATGCTTTTTTTTTTCTCCACTCACCCCTTAGTTGTAAGTGTCCCTTAAGGATCTCTCAGGAACTCTCTTCTCTTTCCATATACTTTGCCCAGGTAACCTCAGCCGCTCTTGTAGCTTTGTGTTCCATTTATATGTTTATAACATCCAAATTCTTTCTTCTGCCTTAACTCTCTATAGTTCCAGGCTTTTACTTTTGGCATTTCTTAATGAAATTTACACTTCAAATTCCACCTGGCTATTTAAGTCAGTTTATCCAAAACCAAACTTAACTAGATTGTCCTATCTACAAACTAATTTCTCTTATACAGCCCTGTCTACCAATTGCCCAGGATTGAAACCTAGTGTCACTCTTTGCTGTCTCTTAAGCACTAAGATCCACAAATTTTCCATCCTAAATATCTTGAGGCTACTATGTCCTCTACTTTACCCTACTTGACATTACTTTCTGTTCATTCACGCACTAAAAGCTTATTATATTCTAGCACTGTGCTAAGGGCAAGTGACACACAGAGAGGATGAGAACCAACAAATAAGTCTAAAACAAAGCATTGTGTCATTGACCTATCAGAAGTCAGGTTGTTGGATGTGCAGGATTTGGGGAGCCTGAATTGAGGACTCTTGCTGTCTTGGTTCAACTTATCTCTTACCAAGACATTTGGGGAAGCCTCCAGCCACACAGCCATCCTGCTCTCGGCCCTGCTGCCTGAGCTTTATTTTCAAAGTTCAAATCGGATAGTGTCACTCTTCTGACTGAAATTCCCTTCCATGGCTCCCCAAAGCAACAGGACATGCAACAAACTTCTCAACCCCACTTACAAAACTTTCAAACACAACATTTCCCCCTATAACATCCTTTTATACAATGTAGTTATTAACTTCTCAGTCCATGAAATAGGAAAGAAAAGAACAGGAATTAAGATGCCCACTCTGCCTTAAAAATTTGCCATCAGTATCATTTCCAACCACCCTCCTCCCTCTTTGGCAATCAACCCAATGGACCATTTTCCTAACGATTGCTGGTCACACTTTGCATAACTGTTTCAAATATCAAGATCCTGAATACTTTTGGTGAACACAGGTAATCAGTGTATGATTATTTACTGTCATGATGTATGCCCAGATGCTCCACACAAAGTATTGGCATATCGTAGCCATGCAGCAGACCACCGGAAACCAGTCTTAGGTCTTCTTCTTAAGAACATTGAGTCCATCTTTACAGATGAGTGTGGTCTCAGGAGAGTGAAAGCCAGGTGCCAACTACCTCTCCCTTCACAGGACTAGGCCACTGCAAAAACATTCATTTATTCATTCGTTCATTCGTTCATTCATTCACTTAGTCATTCATGCATCAAATACTTTACTGAACATTTGTCATGTACCCTGTGTTGCAAAAATGTACCCGATGACCAGGGAACTCACAATCTCTTCTGTCCCGGGACTGGATCCAATGATCCAAATGCTGGAATCAAAAAGGGCTGAGCCACACTTTGCAAAACTGTTTCAAATATCATGACCTCCTTGGTGAGGGATAAGGTCTAGGAAAATACTTGAGATGCTTCTAAAGATTGAATAAAGTTCTTTTTGTAGCGAGAAGTCTGTGTGTGTGTGTGTGTGTGTGTGTGTGTGTGTAGGAATGGGGAGAATGGTAGCACATGATGAGAAAGAAATTGCTGCCCTGGTAAAGAAAACCAAAACACAAAGGTAGTTTAAAAATGACACAATTTGTTTGGGAAATGATGGTAAGTTCAGTGTGGCTCGGGGGAGGCGGCAAAGGACAGGCAGAGGGTGCAGATTACAGGAGACGTGTACTAAGGAGCTCACACTTTCTTTGTAAGTCAGGGACCCAGAGAAATCTCTAAACAGGGAGGTCATCAATCAGATTTTCTTTTTTTTTTTTTTTGAATAAAGGTCCTGTGTGGGTATAGAGGATGGATTTGAGATGAGTATGTAATCTAACGCCATTTAGAGGTGAGCACAGCCCAGGACAGGTGCACAGCTGTGTCCGAGCTAACTCCACATTCTGTGTTTTTTTCCTAGTGACTGTGCTGGCCATCTTCCACGAGCTGCACGTTGACCCCGACCTGTACACACTCTTATTTGGGGAGAGTGTGCTGAACGATGCAGTGGCCATAGTCCTTACATAGTAAGTACCAGAATTTGATTGATTTTCCTTTGACCCTATAAAGTACACTTCTACTTGGTGATAATTCCTAGTGGCTTTAATAGTATCTTTTGTCTTATGTCCTAGAGATACAAGCAATTACTGGTTTTTAAGGAATTGTTACCACAGAAAATCTCCAAGAGTGGGTACAATTCATTAGGCAGCTAATTTCTGAAACTATTAATGGGTTTCATGTTTCCAGCCTATTATAAGATACTACCCAGAGGGTAACATTGATTTATTTTTTTCTAGGTGCATATATTTAGCTGATTCACTTAGGGTTCCTAAAATGCACATAAGTGAGCTTTCTTCATTTCAAATCAATATCATTTCATTTTTTCCTTATACAAGTCATTTTCTAGATAATAGAGTAATAGAAACCATTGTATTTATAGTAAGTTTGGCAAACTGGAAATAGAACTTGAGAGTCAGAATACTGTTTTCATTTCTCAGTACAAATGCAATGCGTTACAGGAACACACACATCTTTAAATCATCACTTGACAAGTGAAACTGATGGAATTTCAGCTAAGAGCTAATGCAATTTTCCCTTCATCCTGGAAGAATTTTCTTTGCCATGAGAACTAGTGCTCTTTCCTCACTTGCTCTTCAAACACTCACCACTTATATTTGATAAGTGCCACTTCGGTGGCTCTCACTATGTCAGAGGCCTCCTTTGGGTTTTAGATTAAGACCAACATTTTGGGCAACTGTCAAATACCTTAAAGGAAAGTATTGGGTCCTCGGGAAAGTCATGATGTATTTTCCTATGTTTTCCAATGCAAAAATGCATCATGACTTTCCGAAGACCCAATAGCTCTCTGATAATTGAATGTGACAACAAGATTCAATTCAGGGTGTTAATTACTTCAAATGCATTTGAGAATGTACTGTGAAGTAACAAAGGCTTTTCAAAAGTCAGCTCTCACAGTGGGGCATTGGAAACAAGGGAGCAGCGCTACTCTTTTTTCTGCCACCTGATATTTCTTAAGGCGGCACCCCCAAAGTTGCCACTGAATTCACTTGAACACTTTCAAGCGAGAGTCTCCAAATAAACTTATATTTCACCTGGCCACCGACAAGTGCCTATCCTGCATGACAGGAAAATATCAGCAAGAGCAAATTAAGAGCAGCAGCCATGGCAGATTCACAAATGCTAAAGGATGCTTTTAAAGAAACCCCACGAACAGTTAATTAGGATGTCAGGAATCCCTGTCCAAGAAATACAAATATTAAAGGAACATTTGGAGTAAAAAATTTTTTTAATCTTTCAAGTCCTTCACTTTCACTTCCTGAGCTGCCAAGGTGTAAGGGGCGAAGAAGAGCAAAACCCCTGAAGCAAAAGTGGGTTGGGAGAGCATCACGCAGCTACACCGGAGGGACAGTTGGCCTTTCCACTTACGGCACTTCTGTTCTCAGTAGTTTTCTGTTAACATTGCAGACTCTAAGGATAGATGTTGATGCTGTTGGAGCACAAGCCTGGGGGCCCTTTAAAACAGTCTATTTAGTATCACCTCAGGTCCATACGGAGGTATTGCTGGAAGTGCCTTTTCTACTCCACTACTCATGCGAGATCTCTTCCTTCCTAAGCAGGCGACACTTACCATATTAGCCAAAAATCTTGTGCTCCCCAGCTTTGGCAATTCAGGGATTGTGTAGAAGAATCCTAAAGAAGCCCATCTTTGAAACAAAAATCTTAAATTAGGAATACTTGACATGCACGAAAACATCTGCACATTTGAATCTGTGGGCCTTTTCTTCCACTAGTGCGTTTGGACCCCAACAGAACCTCCCTCCCATGAGTGGGTGAACCTGTGCTGTGCGGGGCCCGGACTGTGTGCCCTGGAGCTGGCCGGTGCTGACCCCGTCTTCCACTTAGTGCAGCGTCCCACGTGCGGCGTCCCACGTGCCGCGGTCTCCCCTTTTCTTGCTTGCTCACTTGCTTCTTAAACTTAGTTTACAGAACATTTGAGAATCTCTTTTCATACATCTACTTACATATACATATTTCCTCTCCTTTTAGTGCCCCATCCTGACACTCTCTTGCATCTATTTTTTAGTTCCCTTGGGAAAACCCTATTTAAAAAGCATTCACATGTTTTTCAGGAGTTTCAGACTACAAGTTCAAATATTTGTCTCTCCTTTTCTCTTCCTTCACACTAAACCACCCATCGCACCCTGACACAAGTCTGGCTGGTCCCTTCATGCTTTTGCACATACAGTTCATTCCTACCAGCTTCTGTTGCGGTCTTATCAAGCCTTCCCGGGACCACTTTCCCTGTCTCCTCCCTCAGGCTCGCTAGCTAACGTGCTGAACCCCTACGTCATCATGCACTGTACCTCCATCAATTTCTTTCCAGCACAGCAGCGCGATCTCAGGTTTACATGTGTATTTGCCTTTTTAGGTAGTAACTTTATGAAGAGAGAGTCTATTAAATGCATATTAAAAGAACAAATGAAAACCTCTTTTGTGGTTTTCCTTTTTAGTTCCATGTCTGAGGGTTTTAAACTTTTTTTTCTATTTATAAGATTGGGGATAGTGATAGAGCTCTTCTTGTACCATGGAAAAGAAAAGCTGTGCATTTTAGTATGAAATCAAGTACAATAATGAACCCCAATTGTCTGCCACTATGGCCCATGGCAATACCTCCAGAGCCCTTTGGGAATGGCCACACACTTTCATTTACCTTCCCACCTTTCACCATCAAACCTCCTTGTTTAAAAATCATCCGCTTCACTTTGAAGATTTTTAAAAATTTAAATGGTAGTATGCTTTGATTTTCAGACAACTATTTATAATTGAATTCGATAGCCACAACTCTTGTACACAGTAGCAGGTGGTGGGTGGTGTCCCTATGGCTTAAAATGATCCAGAATTATTCATCTTAAAATGAAAATAACTTTATTGAACATAAAAGTTTTGAAATTAGATTGTCTCTGACCCACACTGTTATTTCAAGTATATAGAGAATGTCATTTGCAAACATATATGCATATTAGTCATGAATGAATGACTACCACATGATGAATTTGCATTTCTAAAGATTGTTTAATAAGCTATAAAGAAAAGCAAAAGATACACTAAAGAAGCCTTTAAACATGTGTAGTTTTGAATCCTGAACGAAGACATTACTTTCAGAGGCAGTATGGTAGAGTAGAAAGAGCCCTAGATTTAAGTCAAAAGAGCTGGTGTCAGGATTGCCATGAGTTAATTAACTGCAATTATTACAGTGGACAGGAAACCAACCTAAACTGGCTAAACAAAAAGGGAATCCGTGCTGGCTGATGTAACTGAACAGTAGGAATAGAAATGGCTCGGGAAAGGATCCAGTGAAATGAGCAGGACTCTTTCTTTCCTTACTCAGCTTTTTCAGTTAGCTCCCTCGCCTGGTCACACACAAGATGGCCACCATCACTTCCCAGGGTTGTGTCATTCTTCAGGAGAATAGTGCAAGAATCTCTATCCCACTATTCCCAGCCCAAATCTCAATACAACTTATAGATTCTGATGCCATTCCAGACCCACTTAGAACTAATTAATCACTGTGGACAGGGAAATGCACTGCACAGGTCTAAGTTGCATGCTTCATAACTTCAAAGGTGTAATCAGTGTCACTTGGAAGCACATGAACTAAAACGGGGAGGACAGTGGGATTATTGCTTAGAGTAACAATGGCACAAAAAAGGAAAAGTGGATGGGTGCTGAACAGAAACAAAACCTAAAAGACCACCACAGTCACTTCCTTTAGTCATTAACTCTCCATGCTTATTTTCTTATCTGTAAAATGGAAGAAGTGTTGTTCTATATACATTACAAAATTATTCAGAGCAATAATTAAGTAATATAGATGAAAAGGTCCTATAATCTATATAATCTATGCTACATAAATATATATGCTTATTATAATTCATATAATCTTTTATATCGATAACTTTTATTCTACTTACACAGATCTCTCTAGTTTCATTAAAATGGCAAAGGATAGATCTGCCTCTAGTGAAACATTCCTCCATAAATATGGCATTTTATGATCAAAGGAATATTGAGATTAACTATTTTTACATGTGAGTTCTCCATTAGAAATGAACCACTTAGTTAAGGCACACTGTCAAACATTGATAAATCAAGAAATAGAGGTTGAAGTTTATTACCTAAAGTTATAAAGTTACACACAACCAAATTGTTATTTCTCATCCAAGTTAAGTAGAAGAAGGGAGAAGGAAAGGAAAGGATAAGTTAACTAAAATATCATGTCTCTCATAGTAAGAAATCAGTGTCAACTGTGTGGAGTTGGTAAATCAAGAAATAGAGGTTCATGCATGCTAGTTAGAGTCACGGGGCGACCATTAGAAGAAATGAAAACTTAAATGGTTAAAAGGAGATACTTTTCTATGTAGGACCATCGTTTATGGAAAAGGAAAAAAAGATAATTTAACATTTTATTTGATATCCTTCTTTACTGTATGGATGTTTGTATATGTTTGAGTTATATTTATTTAAAACATTCTTATTCAGGTGACCAAGATAGCCAAAGTAGAAACTATAAAAGAAAAGCCAATTTATTTAATAGCAGTAGAGTCAAGCAGTCCTAGCAAGCAAAAACTACCACAAGTAAAACTAAATGATTAAGTATAAACCAGAAAAGCAGTTTCAACACACATGTTGATAGGTTCATTGTCTTTATAATATACATGATGAGTCATTAACCTCCTTAATATACCAAATGTACTAGCTATGTTACCTTAGGTAAGTTGCTCAACCTCTCTGTGCTTCAGGTGCCCCATTTATAAAATGAGGATGGTAAATAACACTTACCTCATTGGTGGGTTTAAACATAAAACAACTATTATAGAATAGGGCCTGGCTCATAACACTCAATAAATGTTAGATATTAGCTGCTGATATTACTCCTATTATCAAAAACCAATAAGAAAAAAGTAAGCATAATAGAAAATGAGCAAAGGCTCTAAGTATGTAATGAGCAAGAGAAGAAATGTAAATGGTCAGTAATCCTACTAAATAAGATCAGCTTCACTAATAGGGAAATAAAACAAATTAAACAACAATGCAGTGTCGTTTCTTGCTTAGCAAATCTTCAGAACTCAAGAAAGAACTTGAGTGGGAATACTTGGCATACATCAAAGTTTGTGGAAATGGAAATCCTCCTATATTACTGGTGAAAGAGAAAAGTGATAAAACTTTTTCAAAGGCAGTTAGGCAATATTTATTGAGTCATTAGAATCTGTGAATTTATTGATCCATTTATTTATTTTTGGAAATTTATCCAGAAAGATAATTAAGGGCATCTGCAGCAATTTATCCATGGAGAATGGTCCATTAATTTGCTCAAGAAGTTGTATATAAGTTACTAGCTGGTTGATTACATTATAATGTATTAATATCATGTAATTCTATGCAGTCACTTGAAAAATATAGAAAAATGTATTGATGTGAAAAGATATTCACAATACATTGGGTTATCGGAAAAGTCATGATGTATTTTTTCTGTTTTTCATTGCAAAAATGCATCATGACTTTTCCGACAACCCAATATTTTTAAAGAAAATAAGGAAAAGTTTAAATTGTGTATGCAGTAAGATCTATTTTGGTTTAAAAATAATCATAGCCAAATTTGTGTGTGTGTGTGTGTGTGTGTGTAATTATGACATATTATAAATATAATTTATATATAATCAAAGTGTTAGGTGGGATCAGAGGTGATTTTTATTTTCTTCTTTAGGCTTATATACATTTATTGGGAATAAATTAAACAAGTTATGACCAACTCTGGTCTAAAGAATCCCCCGTTAACAGACTGGATAATTGGCAATCTTTATTTAAATACAGATTCTACATAGGTTTAATTTTTTTTCCATGAAAGAGCAGAAAGAGGATAAGTATTTTCAGCTATTTATCTGAAAAACAGAAATATTGCCCGTATTGTACTGAAACATCTACTTATGAAATCATTCCTCAGTGTGCAAATACCTCCAGATTTTCTTAGAGAGAAAATGAGATCTCATTAAGCAGCTGGCTCTTGGATGACAATAAATACATATGAGATGCCTTTATTCCCTGTTCAGCAAATGCTTATAAGGAAATTCAATGTTGATCATTAAAAGAGAAGGAAAAATGGAGCACTAATTTTCTCTTTTTAAATAAGATTGTTATGCCGCTTTGAGATTCTTACCAGAAAATGTCATTTAAAGTGTGATACCAGCGAGTGCTTGGCACTTAGAGTGAATGACATTTTGAAAGACCACATTTCTTATAGCCCATGCATCTTAAGGGAAATTGAACATTTAATGGCATGGCTGTGAGACTCAAAGAACCATGCCACTAAGAGGAACCTTGAGATATCATCCAGCCGTTCAACAAAAATGTACTGAGAATCCATGTGTGCCAGACATTATACTGAGCACTGGTGATGTAGATGGATGGGTGCAGTCACCCGTCCCTGCCCTCAGCACCTCCTCTCTGCAATAGGCAAACAGTGGCTACAGAGTGATTTCCTATGTGCAACAAAAGCTTGCTCTAACAATCATCCCCCAAAATAGCTGTATGGGATAGGTTATTAACATGTATCACTAAAGAAATCCTATTATTTCTCTTGGTTCCATCATTTCTAACTAGATTGCAAGCTCCTCGAAGGCAAATTATGCTTTTCCCCATCCCCCATAACATACAGCTAATTATTTGGAAGACTGTCAAATAACTGAATTAACCCACCCTTTCAGATACAGGTGGGGACATTTTACTTATCCTCTCATTAAAATCTATTCTAGAAGATGGATGTTTAGTATTCTTCATGTTGCTTCTTCCAAAAATTTGAGAAACCTTATTAGTTATCCTCATTAGCTCTATTTCTTCTCTCATTTGACCTATAGTTGTAAACACCAAGGTGGTAAGGTGTCTCCTTTTGATGAGAGTAAATGAAAACTATTATCACAACCAGAAGTATAATATACCTCACTAATCTGCTTCACTTAAAAACAAATTTCTTATATGTTGACACATCTTTCTGAAGGTAATTCACTTTGATATTTGCCTTGGAAACTGATAATAAGCATGAAACACATTCATTTTGATGCCTGTCTAGATAATGCTGTGATACATAATTAAAAAAAAAAAAAGTCATGGCCCTTTTAGCATAAGGATTCCTTGTTCTGGACTTCAATTCCGGGCCGATTCAGCTTTCAGACACCAGGTGGCATCACTTAGCAGGCCTGGGCAAGCACCCTGGCCTCTGTGAGAAGCAGCTGGGAGACAGCTCAGCTGACCTCCAGCTTTAAGTCAGGATGCTCAGTGTTCTCTGCCCACAGCCCTGTGCTGCTGCAGCCCTGCTTGTCTTTTTCTCCTTTCTGATATCTGGTTCCTGTTTCCTGCCTTTGACCCTGGCATCTCCCCATCCTAGCTCTTAATGTCCCTGTTCAGATTACTGAGAATTGACCTTGGCTTTATCCTGTGACTCTGTTCCTTGTCTCCCAGATTAGATCTGACATTCACTCATTGCATCTCCGGAATTCTGCCCCATGACTTAGAACTTGCTTTGCTCCATGTCAAGCTATGCACAACACACTGACCTACCAAAAATAAATAAATAAAAGAAACCCATGTTGATGGTTTCTTATCTCAGTTCCATTGTACTTTAGTTCATTGATAAATAAGTCAGATGTAAGTGACAGAAACCCAATTCAAAGTAGTTAAAACAAAGGAATTCCTTGGCTTATTTAACAGGGATTGGGCCAACTCTGGGCATGCCAGGATTCAGAGACTGCCTGTTCTTTCTTGGCCCTGATTCCCTCTGAGTACTAGCCTCATTCTTTCCTAGTGCAGATAGATGACTTACTCTACAAAGCAGGAGAGGGTGACTAACGGCATCTCCAGACTTATATTGTTCTAGCTCAATATAACCCTTAATTTTCCCAATATTTGCATATGGCCACAGAGAAAAACTCTTATTGGCTCTGCTTGTATCGGATGATCACCTCTAAGCCAAGCACATAGTACTTCAAGGGAATTAAACATGATGGCTAGTCAGATCTAGATCATATCTCCATCCTGGTGGTCAGTGGCATGGAATCTATTATTAAAAGAAAGTGATTGGAGGACAAGTATAATGGGCATCCCAGAACAACAACTACCATTATTCACAATAATAGAATATTCAGAACATGATGGATTGAAATGAAGGAGATAGGTCCTATGCCACTATAAACTCAAAAGAATGCTTTATATAAAAAAGGCAAGAATTATTTTCCAAATGTAGAATTAATTTTGAAGAAGAGAAAAGGAAAATCTCTAGGTGTGAGAAACAAGAGAGTGAAGCTACACCTGTCAGTGGCCACATGATTTTGTATAGGATACAGACCTAAAAGATTTGGAGCTAGAGTCCCATTTCCACGTAGAAATCAGAGCCCTGTCTGTAAGCTTATTTGTGGAAACAGAAACTGAGCCAAGCTTCTTTTGGATAAAACCTGAAATCTAAAAGTCTCCCACAGTTACATAGATTGTGTCCATCATCCTATATAATGACAAGAAAACTTGTCATCTTTCTCAAATTTGAATCACAATCCCTGGCCTGATCATTTGTGGAATAGCAAATACAAGCCAATAAGTTAAGACAAAAAGTTTTAAGGACCATCCAAACACTGCCCCAGCCTCATTTCCCTTTTCTTATTTCCTTGTATGTCTAAGGGCTACTTTCTCAACCCATGCACACGGAAATCCCACAGAGAAAAACAACCCTTCCTGAAACTGAGTTCACAATAAAAATGTATACATGCCACGAAAGGAAACAACTCCACTATGAAGAAAAGCCAGCAGATAAATGAAAAGTAAATTAAAAGAACAAGCACCCTAAGGAACTAAACAAAAATTATGAAAATTGGAGATAAATTATAAAATGAACATGTTAAAAATGACTAAAGGAATAAATGGTGGAGTAAAGTTAAAAATAGTAAAATAGGAAACAAAAGAATGTTTCAAAATGAAAAACAGATATTGACATTAAAAACCAAATAAATGAAATAAATATCATATTAAATCTAGCTGGTAAACCAGAAACTAAAGTTGGCAAATGACCCAGAATACAGAACAGATTAAAAAAATGTGAAATTCTGGTTAAGAGACATGGAAGATAGTATGAAAAAGTTCAGAATACATCAGTAAGAAATTCAAAAGGAGAAGCCAAGGAGAATTGATTTGTCGCAATATCTGAAGAGATAATGGATAATAGTTTTCCAGGGTGGAAAGCTGGGGAAATTTTCTGCCACACCAGTTGCTGTGTGATGAGATGCTTTAAAAATTCTTTGTCACAAGTGACTGTGAGTTGATGTTCTAGGCAAGAAACCAGTTTTGAGAGAGAGAGTTGGAAGAGGTAGTTCTGTCTTCTGTCATACATTGTCACTAAGTCAGAGTAGCTCCTTATTCATTGTGGCCCCCTATTTGAAACTTTGGCTCCTTACTTGAAGGGCTTGGGCCCACGATGACCAGCCATGTACAAAGAGAGTTATTTGCACTAAGCAGAGATGGAAACCAAGGTGCTGATATAACAAACGCCAAAAAATTACTGACTCAAGGACCAGAATATCCATGCTGGCATGATCACCTTATTTTCTTTCTGTAGTCAAGTTACTCAAGAAGTTGAATCATAATCAGTGTCCACTTTATTAATTCACCACAGGAAATTACTGTCACCAGAATTTCAAGTGCCCCAAAGGTCATATGATAAAAGCTGTCTTTTCTTATTAGGCAGACCTGCATATAAAGGTGAATTATATCCAGAGGATCAGTGGTGTGCCAGGAGAGATGAAGGGTAGATTAATGATGAGTCAGATGTTTATCTGCAGCCTTCACATGAAAGGTTTTTTGTTTGTTTTTTTTTCCAGTAGAACTTGAAATTTTGAAGTGCTTACAATCATCCCCTGAATCCATACCAACATTTAGGATAATTTAAAACCACTCAAAGTTTGTTAGGATAAATAAATCTCGCTCTCTCCCCACTACACAAAGCTGAGATGGCCACTTGCAGTGTTTGCTTCTGCAATTCCTCTCAATTCTTCCATGGTTAACCAATCCTTCTGATTGCTGCATTGCACTTTTGTCATTATACATGAGTGTCATTTGTCTCTAACAGCCTTTAATATCTGATGGGGGTATTGATAGTGATTCCCTCAACATTTTTAGGTTGTGACCATGGCATACATTCACAAGACAGTGGCCTAATGGCAGGAGATAGTTCATAACTAGGTATCAGGGCCATTTATGAGAAGCCACCTAAGAGAGGAACCAATCACAACACTGGCCTCATGTGAAGTAAGATTTCAACAGGTTGTCAAACTTGCCTTCTATTACTTACATGATCTACAACACGATACGTTAAACTTTTTCAGGAGGAGATAAAAACCTTTAGAGTTTGAATAAAGTTATGGTTCTCACCTTGGGGGTAGGAGGCACATCTTAAAAGACAAAAATATAGTTCCAGAAGTTCTGGGTTAAGAAATGTTTTGTCCTAATGCATATTTTCTTTCTAACGCATTTAAGTCTGACTTCTGTCTCTGAACAGCCAAGAACGTGCCTTTTATTCCAGGTATTCAATTCTGGACTTTTTTCCAAGAAAAAAATTTCCAGACAACAAGGAGCCAAATCCATATGAAATCATAACTGTTATCTAAATGGAAAGCTCTCTCTTGGCCTGGAGTATGTATAATCTGTTCATATTACTTGGATTCCATAATGAATTTACAAGGCAGGCTTATTGCAAGTTTTATGTGGGCTCTGCCTTACTGGGCCACGGAATGCTCAGGGAATCTGATTACAACTTTGGGAGGCAGCAGCTGTTCAGCTCTAGAGGGTAAACTCAGGGCCTATTTTTCAGAGCCTGACTGCAAGGCCTGATACCCTTGCCAGCTATTGGATGATAAATGAACTGTCTTTGAATGCTCAGCTCCTGTGTTAATAGCTTTAAAATATTGGTTATTTATGGGAAATAAATTGGGAGCTCGTATCAATTTTTCTGTTCCTGGGGTACTCAAATATATCTCTTTTTTTTTCATTGCCAAAATGGCAGATATTATGGAAAGGAAAAGGAAGAAATCCTTTCACCATTTCTTTTTTTTTGTTCTTCATGGGTTAACAGCAGGAGTTTCTCATTTTAAAAGGCAGTGAACTGAGTGCCAGAGAATTCTTATATGAAAAGAAACACGTAAAATCCAGGCCACAAGCTTGCTGGTATTAACCTGTAGTATCGGAATCATAATGTAGTTTTATCTGATTTTTCTGAAAGCACTTAATTCAAATTGGACATATGAAAGTCAAATTCTGAAGCCTGTGCCAAAGAGCTTATTTCCAGAATGGCAGTTAAATGGTCAAATGTGATCTAATGCCATCAATGTGTGCATGCTATATCTGATGCCACTAAATTAAATCCTAACCTTAATATGTTTACAGGTTTATCCTTTGCTATCTTTTGCATCCCCATCCTCACTAGCCTACTTTGCCTTTATGGACATCAGAATATCTTCTAAGTGGAGTTTATTCTTAATTATGTGACGACCATTTAGATTTTCAGACATTATCTATTGTTGTCATTGTAGTCTGCATTTAGCCATTTCATTAGCATTTTAAAAGACAGCATGAATATTAGAAAAATACATACATGTATGCATTCCATTTTCTTTCTGTTAGTAAATCTGGTAAAAGTTTTGGTGAAAAAATTTTAATCTTAGGACATACCTCATATGTGGGCAGTGTGTTTTACTTCTCCATGGAGAAGTGAAGGCTGGGCTGGGAGTCTAGATTCAGGCTCTTTCATTTTCCAGCTTTAAATATTGAACAAGTCAGTCAACCTCTTCAAGTCTCCTTTCTAAATTCATCAAGATGGCGGCTTCATTATACATTTCTATCCTCATCTTTAAATATAAAAATATCTTGGGATTTTAGAACTTAGATTGCACTGAAGATATGGATTATGAAAGCAGATAAAATGAATGTTGTATAGGAAAAAAACCTACAGAAAACCAAAGCTCCAATAATTACTTATTAAAATAGACATAAAAGAACTATTATGTCTATAAAACAAGGATGCATTGAAATTTAAAAAGTAAAATCATAGAGATTTAAAATATAAAAATAAAAATAAAGTACTTAATAAATGAACTAATATGATTGTCTACTTAAAAATATAAGTGACTCTAATGGTAAAATAGAGGACTCAGAAACCTGACTGGACAAAAATTCACACACAAAAATCAATAGCTTTTCTAGACTTTGGCTACAACTGATGAAAAAAAATGTAATGGGAAAACTATGTTGCTCACAATAGTATTAAAAATATAAAATAATTAGAATACCCCTAAGTAATAAATCTACAAGATACCTGAGAAGAAAAGTCTTAACTATAGTGGGCAAAAAAGAGAACCTTAATACATGAGAAGACCTGATATGCAATAGGATAGGATGATATTATAAAGTAATCAACTCTCCCCACAAGTAAACTATACCATCAGTGTAATCTCCCTTCTAAAATTCCAGCATATTTTTAAGGTGATTTTAAATTTCAGATGGAGCTTCTGCTTAAGATAGCAGGATAAAATATTTTTGCTCTATTAGAATCCCCCAGAACAAATTAAAACTAAGAAAAACATTGAAAAATAAAAAGAAAATTATCATAGCTCATGAAACAGGGAAATACTTACAACTTCAAACCATAAACTGTGAAACATTTAAGTATGAAGTATTGTTGCCAAATAATGTGGAGTCTTCAACAAGATGAAAAGGTGCTGAGCCAAGCTAGTTCCTCTCAGACCTGACAGCAGATCACATTACTTAAAGGACCAGCCAATACCCAATGTTTAGAGTACAGATAAGATCAGGTAGATAGGCCAAGAGACAATTGGGGCAGGGGGTGGGGAGAATACTCTGACCCTTCAGATGAAAGATGAGTAGAAATCATGCTGACTCACATTCTAGTCTCTTAGCTAGGACCCTGTGGGGAGCTATTTGTGTAGGGGTTGGGTGTGTGTGTGTGGGGGGGGGCAGTAATATCCAAATCAAAACATAAGTTAACTGTAATTTATGGGGCTTTTTCTGTGTTGTCTCAATTTGAATGGCATAGACTGTAAAAAGATGTATCCCCAACAAAAAGGAAACAGATTTGGTAACAGGTGCTTGAGACAAAAATCTTTTAAAACATAACCCACAAATTCTTTGACACTCCTCCCATAGAGAGGTAAAGTTTATGTTTCCTCCTCTTGAGTCTATAGAATGCAGAGGAAGGGATGCTGTGCCAGTTTCTTAAGAGAATAGCAGCAGCTTCCACTTCCTGTCCCTTGGGACATGCCCTCATGGAACCCAGCCACCTTGCTATGAGTAGGTCTAGCTGCTCTGTGGAGAGACCCACCCAAGAAGGAATAGTAGCCACCATGACTTCCTAGAGGTATGAGTGATCTATTCTTGAAGTGGATCCTTTAACCCTATTGGAGCTGCTCCAGATGATACCATGTATAGCAGAAATGAGCTAAACTCACTGAGTTCTGTCCAATTTGCAGATTTGTGGACAAAATAATTGTTTTTTTAAACCACTATGTTTATGGGTGGTTTGTAATATAGCAATAGGTAATCAGAACAAAACTCAAATTAAAACTGCAGTCAGCCTGTTTACTCAACTCTATTTTACCCCTTTCCCTACACTGATGTTTAGTAAACAGCCAGTCTCATTTAAAGATGAGTAATTAAAAAAGAGGGAGTGGGAGATATTCCTCAAAACTGCAAACTAGCTCTGGTCAAGATGGTAGAGTAGGAAAGAGCTGTGCTTACTTCCTGCCACCACCACATAAAATTTACAACTAAACTATAATCAACCGGGAGAACCACTTGAAGACTAGCTGAATAAGATTCCTATAACAAAGGATATAAAGAAGAAGCCACATTGCGACTGGTAGGAGAGGCACAGATGCAAAATGGTCTGATCCCACACTGATGGGTGGCAGTCGAGAATCAGGAGGGATGACTCTGTTGCAGACATCCCCACTGAGGAGCAAGGGCTACCAGCCCCACACTGGGCTCCCTCACTCAGGGTTCCAGTGCCAGAAGAAGAGTCCCCACAACAGCTGGATGTGAAGATCAGCAGCGTTTTTGTCCTGTGCAGGTAAGATAGAGGGTTGCTGGAAAACTCAGACATCCCCTTAAAGGACTCTCACATAGACTCACTCACAAACACTCACTGGAGCTCAGGGACAGTAGCTCAAAAGATGCCAGAGACATACAAGGATAAATTGAATTGTGTGGCTGTAGGGTGAGGGCTATTGCCCCTGTGTTGAACCCTCCCCTCCAGAGCCTGGAAGGGCAGTTGAGCACAAATCTGAATCTGCATTAACCTGGTGAATACTGCTTGTCCCACCCTAGTGACTCCCTGAAACCCTGATCCACCCAACTCACACATTGCCTAAGGCTCTTTCAGTGGCTGTGTCTCACTCTTGGCTGGCACTGCATGCTTTCTTCAAAACTCTCCAAGGTCTGCAGGTCCCAGGCAGGCAGCAGCAGGCAACAATGTTTCCTGTGCCTTTTGCTGAGTCGCCGCAGGCCCAGCACAGGAGGCAACCATCCTTGGGTTGCAGCATGACCTCTCTGACATGCCCTTGAGCCCAGCACAGGCAGCTGCCAACTGCAGATCACTCTGTTGCTCCTACCAGCTGACCCTGGGCCAGACACAGGCAGCAGCTGATTTTGGCCTATACCAGAGCTCCTCCCAAAGGGCTCCAGGACCAACACACCTTGTGGCCAACCTAAGAACACAACAAAGCACCACCTGGTTAGCTCCACAAAGTGCACACTCAAATGGTGGTCTCTCGGCAGGCACTAGAGCCCTGCTGGGGTAAATGCCACTTTGTAGGGTCAGCCAGCTACAGTCACGGCCAGTCCTCATAGCCAGTCAGCCTGAAGGTCAACTCTAACCACTGACGAGCAAAGAGAAATCAAAGCTCAACTACAACAGAAGTGCACACACAATTCAAAAAATCAACAAGGAGACAGCGGCCTTAAATGACACATTAAACCAAATGGATTTAATTGGTATTTTTAGAAACATGTCACCCCAAAGAAGCAGAATACACATTCTTTTCAAGTACACATGGACCATTTTCCAGGTTTGACCACATGTTAGGCTACAAAACAAACCTCCACTAATTTAACAAGATTGAAATCATATCAACCATCTTTTCCAATCATAATGGCAAGAAACTAGAAATCAATTACTAGAAGAAAACTGAAAAACACACAAACACAGGGAGGATGAATAACATGCTCCTAAACAATGAATGGGTTAACAATGAGATCAAGGAAGAAATCAAAGGATGAGTTGAGACAAGTGAAAATGAAAACACAGTGACCCCAAATCGATGGGACACATCAAAAGCAATCCTAAGATGGAAATTTATAGTGATACAGGGCTACCTCAAGAATAATCTCAAATAAACAATCTAACTGTGCACAAAGGAACTACAAACAACAACAATAACAACAAAGCCCAAATAGAGTAGAAAGAAGGAAATATAAAGATCAGAGCAGAAATAAATGAAATAGAATCTGAAAAAAAACAATATATATATATATATATATATATATATATATATATATATATATAACACAAAAGATCAATGAAACCAAGAGCTGGCTCTTTGGAAACATAAACAGCATTGATAAATCTTTAACCAGACTTATCAAGGAAAAAAAAGGAGAAGACCCAAATAAATAAAGTCAGAAATGAAAGAGGAGAAGTGACAACTGACCCCATAAAAATACAAAGAATTATAAGAAAATACTACAAGCAATTATATGCCAACAAATTGGACAATCTGGAAGAAACTGATAAATTCCTAGAAACATATAATCTTATAAGACTGAATCAAGAAGAAACAGAACATCTGAACAGACCAATAACTACTAAGGAAATTGTATCAGTAATCAAAAAACTCCCAACAAACAAAAGTCCTGGACTGGATGGCTTCACAGGTGAATTTTACCAAACATTTAAAGAAGAATTAACACCTGTTCTTCTCAAATTATTCCAAAAAGTTCAAGAGGAGGAAGGCTCCAACCTCATTTTATGATGCCAGCATTACCCTGATTCCAAAACCAGACGAAGACATTACATTACAAGAAAAGAAAATTATAGGCTGTGATACCCCTGATGAACATAGATGCAAAAATCCTCAGTAACTTATTAGCAAACAAAATTCAGCAATATATTAAAAGATCATACACCATGATCAAGTGGGATTTATTCCTGGGATTCAAGTTTGGTTCAATATCCACAAATCAATTAACGTGATACACCGCATAAATAAAATGAAGGATAAAAATCATATGATCATGTCAATAGATATAGAAAAAGCATTTAACAAAATCCAGCATCCATTTCAACAAAAAGTGGGACTAGAGGGACCATACCTCAACATAATAAAGGCCGTATATGACAAACCCACAGCTAACATTATACTCAACAGAGAAAATCTAAAAGGATTCTCCTTAAAATCAGAAACAAGACAAGGATGTCCACTTTCAACACTTTAATTCAACATAGTATTGGAAGTCCTAGTCACAGCAATCAGACAAGAAAAAGAAATTAAAGTCATCCAAATTTGAAAAAGAAAAAGTAAAACTGTCATTATTTGCAGATGACATGATAGTATATATAGAGAACCCCAAAGATTCCACCAAAAATCTATTAAGCTGATAAATGAATTCAATAAAGTGATTGGATACAAAATCAATATTCAGAAATCAGTTGCATTTTTTATGCACCAATAACGAACTATCAGAAAGAGAAATTAAGAAAACAATCCCATTTACAGTTGAATCAAAGCAATAAATAAAATACTTATGAATAAATTTAACTGAGGTAAAAGACCTATACTCAGAAAATTATAATACATTGATGAAATCGAAGAAGATACAAATAAATGGAAGCATATACCGTGCTCATGGATAGGAAGAATTAACATCATTAAAATGTCCATACTACCCAAAGCAATCTGTAGATTCAATGAAATCCCTATGAAAATACCAATGGCATTTTTCATAGAAATGGAACAAATAATGTTAACTTTCATATGGAACCACAAAACACCCTGAATAGCCAAATCAATCTTGAGAAAGAAAAATAAAGTTGGAGGTATCATACTACCTGATATCAAACTATACCACAAGGTCATAGTAATCACAACAGCATGATACTGGCATAAAAACAGACACATAGATGTCCTTCAAAAGGTGAGTGAATAATCAAATTTTAGTATATTCAGACAATGGGCATTTTCAGCAATAACAACAACAGCAACAGCAACAAACAAACAAAAAAGACATGCAAATTTAATTTCTAAAAATTAAGCCAAAGGAGGGCCCACAATCTCCAAATTTACCACAGAAAAGTTTAGACAAATAATTTTTTTATTATTAGTTTCAGGTGTACAGAACAATGCAATAGTTATCCTTTTCACCCTCATACAGAAACAACCCCCTCCCCATCCACTGCCCTCCCACCCCCAATATCATACTTATCTATTACAATTCCATTGACTCCATTCCCACTCTCTACTCCACGTCCCATGACTATATGTATATATAATTATAGTTGACATACAATATTATTCAACATCAGCTTCAGAAATACAGTGCAGTAGTCAGGCCTCTGCACCATCTATGCAGTGGTCTCCCTAAGAAGACATGAGTTCCACTGGCCTCCTAAAAAATATTTACAACATTATTGATTATATTCCCCAGACTGTCTTTTCTATCCCTGAGGCCATATTGTAGTTACCAATTTGAGTTGTCTCATCCCTTCCCCTTCTTTTTCATCCCCACCCCCTCCCAACTAGTAACCCTCAGTTTTTCCTCTGTGTCTCTGAGACTATTTCTGTTTACATTTCTCATTTATTCAGTTTATTAGATTCCACATAAGAGTGAGATCATTTGGTATTAGTCTTTCTCTGACTGACTTATTTCACTTAGCATAATGTTCTCTAGTTCCGTCCATATCATTGCAAATGGTACGATTTTCTTCTTCTTTATAGCTGAGTAATACTCCGTTGTGTAAATGTACCATAGTTTCTTAACCCAGTCGTCTACCGATGGGCATTTCAGTTGTTTCCAAGTCTTGGCTATTGTGAATAGTGCTGCAATGAACATAAGGGTGCATATGTTTTTTTGAATTAATTAGACAAATAATTTTTATTATTGTGAAGGAGAACATGTATTTATGACTATTTCTCTCTCTGTCTCTATCTCTCTCTGTCTCTCTGTATGTCTCTCAATAGATAGATTGTGTGTGTGTGTGTGTGTGTGTGTGTACAAAGAAGATACTCAAAATTTCATAGAAAAGACATTAAATAATCAAGGGATATTAATAATGTGCTGTAGAAGAACTCAGAAGAAAAGCTGGAGAGATAATAAAATCCCTGAAGAGATAAAAGACAATTTAGAAGCAACCAAAATGGAATGAATTTCTCTGAAAACACTATCACAGATAGAAGACAGACTTGAGGAAATAACACAAAACAAAACAGAAAATAACAAAGATATAATAATGACTATAGAGAATATGATAGAAATGGATGGTAGACAGTTGTTTCTGATGAAGAAAACACATAAAATATTTAAAACCATAATAAAATAATATTCTCCTGGAAGAATGTAATAAGTGGATTGAAAGACTTAAGGGATCCATTATGCCAGGAAAATTTCACCTGGAATCATCAGCATGGTGAGATAATCTGAAAAAGTTGCTCAATTTCAAGTTTAAAGAAAGAATTATGGAGGCATCTAGGTAGAAAATCCAAGTCACTTACAACAACAGAAATAATCAGCTGGTCTTAGACTTGACTACAGTGACATTCAATTTCAGAAGATGGAAAAGGGGACACATTTCCATTTCTGAGAGAAAGAATGTGAAACCCAAGTTAAATTGTCCTTCCAGTGTAAGGGCAACAGATTGGGTGTTTTAATAAATACTGGGGCAATAGGTTATTACTTTGGGAGAAAAAGTTAAATGCCTACTTCACATCATTCTTAAAAAGAAGCTCTAGAGCAGTGGGTCTCAACCTTCCTAATGCCGTGACCCCTTAATACAGTTCCTCATGTTGTGGTGACCCCCAACCATAAAATTATTTTTGTTGCTACTCTATAACTGTAATTTTGCTACTGTTATGAATCATAATGTAAATATCTGATATGCAGGATGTATTTTCATTGTTACAAATTGAACATAATTAAAGCATAGTGATTAATAATAAAAACAATATGTAATTATATATTGTGAAATATTTATAATTCATGAAGTGTCGTTTTACCTCCAATACTGCTGCTTTCAACACAGCAGCTGCTTTCTACACAGTAGCTGCTCTCTACACATGTGTGACTGGTCCGTATAAGTATATTATGGTGCCAACCCTGTCACATACACCTGTATTTGTATGGGGTGTATGTGATGGGGTTGGCACAATGATGTCATCATGCCGGGTACTTGTATGTGGGCATATCTGCATGTGGGCGGACCCGCCTGGAGACGGTTAGAGGAGCAGTGTCTTGGTTCCTAAGACCATCGAAAATATGTGTTTTCCGATGGACTTAGGCAACTCCTGTGAAAGGGTTGTTCGACCCCCAAAGCGGTCGCCACCCACAGGTTGAGAACCACTGCTCTAGAGGGATTACAAAGCTCAATATTAACAAAAAATATGAGATTATGAGGAGCCATTTCCATAATTTTGGAATGTTAATGGTCTTTCTAAATAAGACTCAAAAAACAAAGGAAAAAATTATCCAATTTAAATATAAACTAATTTTGAAAAGTAAATAGCATAGTTAGAAGACAAATGACAGAGCACAAGAAAATATTTTCAACATCTTTGACAGGCTTAATTTTTTTAATACACAAGGAACACCTATAAATTAATGTGAAAAATAATATAATAGAAAATTGAATAAAAATATGAACAAATAATTTACAGATCTCTGTATGTGTGTATATATACATATACATACATATACATATAATTATATACATAGTTAAGTATAAATTATGCTTATTTACAAACATAAAATTACAAATTAAAATGAGACATTTTTTATCCATCCAATTAGCAAGATTTAACGAGTTTATTCACATTCAGTTCAGTGTTGAGAAGAATGAAGAGAATCAGGCACTCTTAAATATGTTTTTCAGAATCACTCAAAATTTTAAATGTACCCAGCAAAACTACTTGTAGTAATCTACTTCAAGAAATATTTGCTTTAGTAGACAAAAGTACCTATACGTTGCATTTGTATGACAAAAAAATGTAAACAGCCTGAATGTCCATTGATAAGGAAGAAATTAAATATATTGTACTATATACAAACTAGGGAGAACTTTGGGGCCTTTAAAAAGTAGATGACATAGAAAAAGCTCTAAAACATTTTAAGATATAAAACAATGTTTCAAAAAAAGACTTATTATATAATAGCATTTATGCAAAAAAATGACATTTGTATAAATGTCATTTATATAAATGTAAGAGATTGGCTTTCACATTTTACTCTATATTCTTTCCCATTGCCTTAATCTTTAATGTAGTATATTTCTATTTTACTTCTATAATAAAAATAATTTCAGTAATAAATACATTTTAATGGTAATAAAAGTATCTCCCCTGCTTACCTAATAGAGGTTTTAAGTTGTGTTTACTGCTACACTCTGAGCACCTTCAACTGGCCCAATAGTTGACCCTCTGTTGTTAGTATGTCTCTCTCGAATGAATGAATGAATGAATGAATGAATAGATGAATGAATGGGCATGTAGTGAGGATCCAATGGAAGGATACTTGTAAAAGCTTATACACGTACAGGTATTTGTGCGATGGCAAAACCTGATTTTAAATTATGAGAGTAAAACTCTAGGAATGCATGTATCTCTGACACCAGAACAATTGATTGAAAATTGAAATCTTTGGCCAACCAACCAGTTGTCTGATCAGTTGTTTTGGAACAATATAGGCCCAACCAGGTCTGACAGAGCTGAAAACCCCTGCTCCAAGTTGTGTTCAGGCTTGTGGAACAACTGCATCAGGCTCTCCAACTGTGGGGGCAGCTTATCAGATCAGCTAAATATGAGATTTATTACCCAATGTGTGGACTTCCAAAAATATAAATGAAACTTTTCTCTAGTTTCAAATCAAACACCAAACTTTCCATTTAGATTCTTTTTGAACTGAAGTTCCAAATTCTTAACCATATGTTTAAGAGGTATTAGATCTCTGCATTATGAACTTAACTCAGGAAAATATATTTATATAAAATAAAAATGTATAGCAGGGTTGGAAGATCTGAGTGCTCTGGGGCCCAGGTTGGTAAGTAAATTTGAGACAGTCCAGGATACAAGCCAGTAAGAAGTGGTGGGGGCAGTTGGCTAAGTGGAGAGTACGCGCCTTCCACGAGTACTTTTGGTTCCATTTTCATTTTAAACAGTGTCATGGCCGACGATACTACAGGTGGCCAGTTGTGCCCACAGGTTTAATTGCCATAAACTGTCCACTTACATTAGTGTCTTCTCGTTGCCACCCTCATCTCGGGCCACTCTCATTTCCACCTTTACATGTTTGTGCCTGCTGTTTTATCAGCCAGGAATGTCCTCCCAAATCTTCTGTCTCCAAATGGTAATCATTTTGCAAAGTTGAGATCACATCCTACCTCTCCAACAAACACTCAAGAACCTTCCACCCATGGACTCCTTCTCTGAACCCGCAGGGGAGGCTTTATTTGGAAATATAGACTCTCAGGGTGAGATGGTGCTAAAAGTCAATTAGTCCAGCCACGGAGAAGACTGCCTTCCAACAGGATCAGCATGGTCATGCCACCCAGACCAGGCTATCTGGAGGGAAAGCAGGGCAACTTCAGGGAGCTGCAACTTCTTCTTTCACTCATCTCCCACCTGTTTTCTGTATCTTCAAGCCGTTGGTCCTGGTCTAACCTCTGGGAATCAGATAGTAATTAGTGGCCTGGTTTGTTGCCCAGATTTAAAAATCAAGAGAATTAACATAAAAACCTGGATTTCTGGTTTTTGTTTTTTTTAAATCTGGAAGATGTACTAATATTGGGAAAACATAGATATCTCTCCTCTGACAATTAATTATCTGGCATTAAGAAATGGCTGCCGCATCCCTTTAACCCAGCTCATACCCCCACACTGTCACAATTGCCATATTGCTCCTACATTGAGCCCAAGGATCACTTGCCAGGGGTTATTGAGTTTGCACAGTGTTTTTTTACGGGAGAGTTAAGAGGAAAGGTGTTATTTCTTGTGCTTATGTCTCCATCAAAGGAGGAAAAATAGAAGACTAAGGCTGTCCTCCCTCACACTGTCTGCCTGACCTCTATGGGAATATGAATTTGCCACCTTTAGCATTGAAAAATATTCTCTTTTACATGAAGCCATTTATATATTAGAGAAAATAGAACTATCAAAATGAATTAAATGTTTTCTCCTCTGAAAATCCTCACTGCTGCTGTATATAAGACATAGTTGTGTTCTATTCATCATGCTAGTTGCTCTCTTGTAAACAAGTTTACTTCAGTGCTTTCAAAAGTGCATTCAAAGTTTTGCACCTAAATGCAGGGGTTATTCTTTTTTTTTTTTTTTTTAAAGATTTTTATTGGGGAATTGGGGGGATGGGAACAGTGCTGGGGAATTGGGGGAAGGGGAACAGACAAGTTGCTGTCGTTTTGTTCCTCAATCTAGTTGTGGAGGACACCGCTTCACTGGCCCAAGTTGGCACCATCACTATGCTCTTCCTGGGCGAGGCAGATCAGTCACCGGCTTCTGGACGGCCGCTCACTGCGGCTGCTGGCCGCTCACGCTGGCTGCTGGCTACATACGGTAGCCCATGGCAACCCACTGCCACAGGGAGTGCAGCCTACGCCTTCGCCGGCGACCCACGGCAGCCCAGCTCCAGGTTGAGCTGTTGTTCAGCATCTTAGCTGCAGAGGGCAGTGTCACTGGCCCTCATATGTGGGATCCGAACTGGGGCCCTCTGGCATCCCAAGCGAGCTCTCAACCATCGCGCCACTCGGCCGGCCCGCAGGGGTTATTCTTAATCCCTATTAAATTTCATTTGGATTTATGCAAGGTACTTGGCTTCTCATCAGAAACTCGTGGACTAACATGGAGAATTTAGAGTTAGATGTGAGCAAAATGAAGTCATTTCATATTGATTTAAGTAGCAATAAAAGCCAATATTTTTAGCAGCTTGGCAGAGAGCACTACTTGGGGACTTACTTTGTTTAATATTTTTATCAACAACTGAGATTGAGGGACACACTGCAGGCTTGTCAAAGTTACAGTTGATATGAATCTGAATATAATATGAGATTCCAGGAGATAGTGAGAGGCTGGAGAAATAGACTTCCACAAGTATTTAAAGTTAGGTTGCTATAACAACTCTATGAATTATTAATTATCATATAATCATGCTATTATATTTTGTTTTAGGCTATTAACTGATGGGTAGCCCTAGATAGAGCATTTCCAAAGAAATATAAATCAGCAAACTGTAATATTCAGAAAATACATTGAAATACAAATTCATTTTTTCATTTGTTTAAATGAGCAAATTAAAAAATGAGCTGTAGGCTCAGCCGAGTGGCGCGTTGGTTAAGAGCTGGTTTGGGATGCCAGCTCTGAGCAGCAGGGCCCCGGTTCAAATCCCACATGGGGTCCAGTGGCACTGCCCTCTACAGCTAAGATGGTGAACAACAGCTCGACCTGGAGCTGGGCTGCCATGAGTCATAGGCGATGGCGTAGGCTGCAGTGAAGCTGCAATGGGCTGCCATAAGCTACCGTGTGTGGCTGGCAGCCAGCATGAGCAGCTGGCAGCCGGTGTGAGCTACCAAGAGCCACCGTGAGCGGCCGGCCATCCAGAGGCTGGCGACTGATCTGCCTCACCCAGGAAGAGCGCAATGGTAATACCAACATGGGCCAGTGAAGCAACGTCCTCCACAACTAGACTGAAGAACAAAAGGACACCAACTTGTCTGTTCCCCTTCCCCGATTCCCCAGCGCTGTTCCACTCCCCCAATTCCCCAATAAAATCTTGAAGAAAAAAAAATGAGCCGTAAATCAGAATTTAATTTCTTCCCCTTAAATTTTCACATAATGAACTCAACCCAGGGCCTGAAAACTAATCTCTGATGATTTTCCCCCTATGAACTACATTATCATTAATAAAATGGATATTGTCTTTAAAAAAATCTCACAGATAATTGCCAAGGCAGAAAGAATTTACCTTAGCTTCCATGATAAGAGGAATGGCTCTGTGCTCTTATCCACAAGAGCCACTTCATTCCCCCAAATAAACTGACGTTGAGAGCCAGAAGATAACTCATTGGAGTATAAGGTATGTGTGGCCCCCTGGAATTTCTCAAAAGGTGGCTGCTTTTCTAGCACTTATCCTTTGTTATGTTCCTTACTAACAGCCACAGCACCTCTGCTTTCCAGAGACACACACTGGATCAAACAAGTGGTTGCTCTGTGTTGTTTGGGGGCATTTTGCATTTTTCCCCTACTTGAGTTGAATGGTGTAGGGAGTTATTTAAACTAGCCTGAAATCTCTCGAGAGAGCTTATTTTATTTCTCATTGATTTTGAGGCATCTTGTTGATGAGTAACCGAAAGACAATTTAGTGTAAAGGATAACGAAATGTTTATTGATTTTTTTTTTACCCCCCACCAAGTTAAGGAGAAATGGTTGTTGAATTTAACAAAAATACAGCTTTGTTTTTCATTGAGCCTCGTATTTGTAGCTAAGGGAATACATTGATACAGTTGGATTATCTTTCATCTCCTTGCTATATATGATTTCTCTGTTTCTGTGTCCTGCCGTCCTCACCTGGTTCTTCAGATTCACTGATTTATGAGGGTAGAGAGCCTGTCTTGCTCACCACTGCATCCCTGTGCTTCATACCCGGCTCATAATAGACAATGAATGAATACTTGTTGAATAAATGAATGTCTCAGGGTGTTTGAACATGCTATTCTTTTCATCTGGAATTCTTTACCCTCATCCCCACCTACAGCAAAATCCCACTATGCCCTCCTCTTTCCTTCCTGGCTGGCTTCTTTTCATCTGTCCAATTTCAGTGTAAACAGAGTGTCTGAAGTGAATTTTGCCTGATTATCTTATCTAGTATATCTCTGCCCTGTCCTCACAACACACACACACACACACACACACACACACACACACACACATTTTCTATATTGGTAAGATTGCTAGATTTAACAAATAAAAATGTAGGACACCCAGTTAAATTTGAATTTCACATCAACAATGAGTAATTTTTTCAGTATATATAAGTCTAATGCTGGCAACTCCAAATACTGTACACTGATCATGGCACTTATCATGATTTGCAATTATCTATTTACTTTTTACTCATGTATTTTCTACTATCCCCTACTATTTTATAAACTCCACGGGGGCCAGGGACATGTTTTCCTCACCAATGTTTCATCATCGCTCCACACAGTTCCTTGCAAAGCACCAGTGGGTGCTCAATACATATTAGCTGAGTGAGGTGTCTGGAGATCAGATGAACTGTCTATTAATTGATGCGTGGAGTGGACAATTTATTTCTTAGTGCTTCTCTGTGCCTGATTGCAGTCAGCTACATTTATAGAGTATCACTCCTTTGGTGATGTTATCACAAAGGTAACCTCTCTCATGCAGATGATCCAGAGGAAAACAGAGAAATGGCCCAGAATTTACCCAAAATAGATTTTAATTAGTAAAACATTGATAGTGAAGCTCCTCTGGTGATGGTATTTGTGCCTGTTCTAATACTTTTGCCAAAGAAAAAAAATGCTTAACTGAGTTATATTTTTTACTTTCATTTATTTGTATAAAAAAATTTAAATCTATTAATCTTGGAGAAAATAAAATAGTTTGACTATGACATTTCAAAAACATATTTGAACATGCTGTGTGAGCCTGATTTACATCATCCGTGAAATGAGAGTGTTGACTAAATGCCTCCTATCTTACGTAGTATAACTCCGATGCCACCGAAGTATAGTTCAGCAAATGATTGGTCTAGCAGAAATAATCAACTGCAAAAACTCAAATAGGTCTCCAACATTCCATCTTACTAACAATGAATATTAACAAGTGAGTTATTATGGTCTCTCTCTATCCTTTTATTCTTCCATCATTCCATCCTTCATCCATTCGTCCCTTAGAGAAATTGCTTCTTCCCCTCATTGCTCATATTCATTAAACAAGAGCATGCTCCTTCTAGGAGGTCACAAACAGTGAGAAAGTGTCATTTTCCTAAGAGTGGGTAGAAAGGATCAACAAATATTTAGAGGAGCCCTGGGGTAAAATACAGTCTATATTAAATTAACTAAAGTACCTACATTGCTTACAGATACCCTGTCCTCCTGGCAACTCACAGTTTAATTGGAAAAGCAAATGTTCACCTGAGCGTGTATGTTACCAGCTTCCTGCTATTTTTTTTTAAATTTTAATATGTGTGATGTATGTTCTGATAAATGATTTATATATACATTATATTCAACCCTCTCAATAAGGCTGTGATAATTATTATTCCCATTTAACAGATGAGAAAACTAAGGTTCAAGGAGCGAAGCTACTTGCCCAAGACTCCTTCATTAGAAAGTGGCAGAACTTAGTAATAGATCCACTGCACAGATATTTGGTACAATTTGAAATGAGATAAATGAAATAAATGTCAAAAAAAAAGAGACCCTACAAGAGAAAGACCCTCCCTGAGAATGAACAAAAGGACCGTGTCATGATTCTCAGACACAGGGACCACTGGAGGGAGGACAGGTTTCCTCAGCCTTGCTTCTGCTCCAAGGGCTCAGTGGGAAGGGCAGGAGTGACCCAATGACAGCCTGGGGTCTCACTTCTGCCTCTTCCTAACAATCCTGGACAAGTTATTCAACCTATTTGACCCTCATTGTTGTCATCGACAAAATATAGGTGCAACTTTTGTGAAAACGTAAGATGGGCTCTTTGTAAAGGGTAAAACACCATGAAAACAATATTTATGACTTAGTCTCCTCTGTTGGTGGGGCCAGAGTTTGTTGAGATACTGGGGAAGAAATGTCGTTCTCAGAAGTGCTTCACTTCAGTTCTTCCCCACCCCACTGGCATGTGGGCGGCTCTCCAAAGGCAGCTGGAGTGTAGTGGAGATTAAGGAAGATGAGTTTATCCTCTTACCCAAAGCTGTTGTCCTGGTCAAATGAGGATTTGTGTGCCTTTCCTCAGGTTTGACATAGCGTGACACCACGAGATGAATTTTTATCTGGGACAAAGCAAACCATTTTACACACGCACTAAACTAAACAAAAGGTCCTGTAAAGATTTTAATATTTGAAAGTCATGCATGGAAAATGTGTGTGCATTATGTATAAAATGCAAATTTTTGCAAATTTGAAAATCCCATTTTTATCAGACAAGCACATGGTTCTGCTTTTCTTCCAGTAAGCTTCCTTTCTAAATATTAGTTACTGTTTGAATTGTGTTTTCTTTGTTTCTTTTCTCCTCATACACAAACAAAATTATTGTTTTAGAGCATTCATCAGAAGTTCTCTCAAATACTGAACATCGGGATTTTGCTGCAGAAATTGTAATCTCTACAGTGAGAGCATTTTGTTTTCTAGGTTTCCTTTTTAAACTTTCATTACCTCTTGTCTTCCAGTTACTCCTTGTGGACATTCTTCAATATCTCTTTATAATATTAATAACATATAGCGCTTAGAAAATTACCCCAGCAACTCTTCTGAATGAGTCAGATGGAGGTGTGTGGGTGTTGAGGAAAAATCCTTTCTCTTCTATAAGAATCTTTTCACTGTTATGATGGACTTCATTGGGGAAGCTATCATAATTTTCAAAATGCGGATATTGTGGTTTGAGCCCTCTTTATGTGATGCTCTATGGAAATTGCCATTTCTCCTCTCCTCAGAGAAATAGCTTCAACACTGTCTTTCATTCTTCATTTGGAGAACATTAGGACAAAAATCTACTTTTCTTTCCCCTTCAAATAAATAACCATTTTTTAGATTATTTCACCATTATTCACTCACAAGTAAAAGTAGCATTTCCATTGTTAAAGTGACACTCCTTGCTATTAGATGGGAATAGATTCTTCTTTGTGTGTATGCTGTTATTTCTGATGTGAATGCCCTTTTTCACTTTTGTTCAGCTGGCAAGTTTCGATTTATTCTTTTTTTTTTTTTCTTATTGTAAGATTCATGAGGGTTCTTCCAGGCAAGTAGTGACTCATCTGTTGTGTGTCTCAGTAGCCAGAGATGAATGGTAAGTCTCCAGTTACAGTGCCTTGGTCCTGAGGCAGCCTCTCTCCCACCGTCAAGAGGCACCTTGGTTTTGGAGACAGAATTAGGGAAGAGTGGGAAGAGGCATACAGATTCTGCACTATCTTTGAGCTCCTGTGACGTTTCTTTATCTATTTATATCTGTCAGACTTTCCAAATCTGGAATACACATTGGATCCCAAAGTCTCCTGACAAAGCCATTTTTTCCTTCAATTACCCTGATGTTCGACCCCTACCTATTACGGAAGTCCACAGCCGGTGGCCCCAATACTTTTTAATAGTCTCTTTTACAGAGGTTCTCTGCCCACTTCAATGTCTGCATTCCCAAAGCTCCTGATGCATTAACTCTCTGACACAAGGCCCATCAGTCAACCCCACAAAGCAGACCCTATGTCTTACTGACTTTAAGACTTTGTTAGAATCTCCCAATGGGGGTTCAGGAATTGGTGAGTGTTAACGATCTTCCTCCCGCCATTCCATAAGAGCAATAGTGATCAGTTTTTGTCAAGGAGGATCTCTCACTTGGATCTCAATCCCAGCTGTGCTCTTGACTGCCATGCAGATATTCCTAATACCCATTTCCTCTTTACCTTGCTTCTTACACTAAGTTAAGGCTTTCCTCAATCTTCTGGATTCCTTCAAAAGCCTTTTTAAATGGTTTCACTGCCTTCGGTTTGTTTCCATCAGTCCATTATTCATGCTGCTATCTGTGTTGTTCTGTAGAAGGCCAATCTCATCAGTCAGTGGGCTGTTCCAAACCCGTCAGGGGCTCCCTGGCATCTTAGGATCAGGTCCGACTCTTCAGCAAGGCATTCTATTGGGTTGTCGGAAAAGTCATGACATATTTTTTCTACGTTTTTTGTTGCAAAAATGCACCATGTCTTTTCCGACAACCCAATAGTTCTTCACTGGATCACCACTACCTTTGTCTCCAGCTCCTGCTGAAATTTGTAAGCTTGGACTCCTAAGGCTTCTATAGATAGGTGAGCAAGGTAGGCTGAGAGTGCAAGGACCAGGGGAAAATGAAGAGCTCATGCCCATTGCTACTCACCTCTAATTCTTGCCCTGCAGAAAAGTAGGTCCAAAATTGATAGAACTTCTGATTTTTCAAGAGAATCCAGGAATCTGCATTTTTTTTAAAGATTTTTTTTTATTGAGGAGTTGGGGGGATGGGAACAGTGCTGGGGAATTGGGGGAAGGGGAACAACAAGTTGCTGTCGTTTTGTTCTTCAGTCTAGTTGTGGAGGATGTAGCTTCACTGGCCCAAGTTGGCACCATCATTGCGCTCTTCCCGGGCGAGGCACATCAGTCACCGGCTTCTGGACTGCCGCTCACAGCGGCCGTTGGCCGCTCACGCTGGCTGCTGGCTACACACGGCAGCCCATGGCAACCCACTGCCACAGGGAGTGCAGCCTACGCCATCACCGGCGACTCACAGCAGCCCAGCTCCAGGTTGAGCTGTTGCTCAGCATCTTAGCTGTAGAGGGCAGTGTCACTGGCCCTCACATGTGGGATTCGAACCGGGGTCCTCTGGAGTCCCAAACCAGTTCTTAACCATCGCGCCACTCGGCCGGCCCGGAATCTGCATTTTTATGTGAAATATTTTTATTTTTAAATGTTGAAAGTATTTTCAATTTTCTTTTAAACAAACAAAAGGATGATGTGCAGGTCAAATAAAACATGGTAGTCAGATGAAGCCCACAGGCCACCAGTGTGCAATCTTCCCCATTTTCCTATACTCGAATTCAGACTTTTTTTTTTTAATAAATTGCCAGATGATAAATATTTTAGGTTTTATAAGCCATATGGTCCCTGTGGCAACTATTTAATTCTGTCGTAGTACAAAAGCAACTAAATATATTATATAAATACATGAATGTGACTGTGTTCCAATTAAACTTTATTTATAAAAACAGGGAGTAGGCTAGATTAGGCCCATGGAGTGGCTGTGGTTTGCTGACTTATACCTAATAAAACAAAGTAAGGCATCTGATATTTCTCTACAGATTCCATGTGATGGTACACTTTGTTCGTTTGCCTGAAATGCCATTTCTTCCTTCATCTGCCTCACTGGGTCCTAGACCTCCATCAAGACTAAACTCAAAAACACCTCTCTTGGAAACCATTCCAAGTTCTTTGTAAAGCTCAGCTGTGTTAGGTGTCCTCTGAGTTCCTGTTTTACCTGGAGCATTCTTTCTACCACATGGACTTTCTCTGTTGTTTCATTTTTCTATCTCCCTGACTAGACCATGATCATCTCTCAGGCAGACATTTATCTAATATGTAATTTATTGAGCAAAAAGGAGTTATAATTACATTAGATAAGTAAAAGACATCTAATTTATGTCAAACAATGAGATTTATTTATTTTTTTAAATTTATGTTTAGGAGAGGCTTTCTAGGAGATGTCACTAAGCATCCTGGGAGGGGGAATCAGGAGGAGGTGTCAGCCCCTGGGTCAGTAGTTAGTAAAACCGAGGCCTGGGCTCAGCTCTGCAGTAACCAGCACATGTCTGTCTGGGTCAACTCTGACACCTTCTGGACCTCGATTATTTATGTCTGTAAACTCAGCTCAACATGAAATAAAAGTGTTCTGTCCATCCTTCAAATTCTCTGAGCAGTTTTCTCCACATTTTCAACAAGAATAAATACAGTTTAACCCCATTTAACGTCACAAGCCAGTACTGACCTCACAGATCATTGGGGGACATACAGAACTATTTGCTTTTCACTCACTATCCCTAAATTATGCATTTGGAGGAGGTGGAGAGTTTAAAATAGTTTTCTTTTCAGTTCTAAGTTTTTGTACTTTGTACTTAGAAGTCTCTTAACTCTGTCAAATTTGCCATTGCTAATATGTTTTGCATTATAAAACTGTATAATCAACTTCTCTAAACTTCTTGGAATTACGTAGATGGTCAGAGTGAATGGAAAGTGAAGCAGGATTTTTGGATATGTGTGTGTTGTGTGTGTGTTTATGTACACGCTGAGATTCATGGTCTCCTAGCACCAAAGAATGGAGACGCGGACCAGAGAGGTCAAGTCTGCAACAGAAGACAGTTCATTAGAGTAGAAAATAACCGCTTTCAAAACGAGAGGGGGTCCTGACTGGGTTGCCCACAGCTGAGGCAAAAATTTCTGTTTTTATACCTTTTGCATGTCTGGGAAGAGGGGCTGGCTGGTGCCTTTTGGCACTGCATTTGTTGTTCAGTCCAAGAGGAGGTGTTTTCTCGAAACTGCCTAGTTTCCTTAGAGTTTAATCAGCTTAATCAATGTCTCTGCTCTGAGAGGAGCAGTTAGCCAGAGATTGGCTTTGAAGAAAGGACTCCTGACAGTCTTATGTTATGTTAAATAACCTCTTTGAAGATATGCATTCCACCTGGAGATCCCTGACTTGGAAAAACAGGCCTTCCTCCTCCCCCACCTGAGTTTGTTACTCTGGTGGGTCCTGTGACTTAAACCTATCTGTTATCTTATAAAATTATTTCCCTTGCTTTGGTATGGTTTCCACCCTGATTCCCTCTACCGTGGCAATTTCCCTGACTGCCTATAATTTTTCCTATATCTCAGAAGCACAGCAATGTACTGAAAAGAACACACATTTTGGTCAAAGGAAGAGTCATTTCCTCCTTTTGTCACTCACAATGTGCAGCCTTGAGCATGTACCTAGTTCTTCTGAGCACCTGTTTTTCTCATCCATAAAATGGGGATAGCTATACAGACCTCACCCAGTTGTTAGAAAAGTCAACGATGATAAATTGTTTATAGCACCTAATACATGATAAAAACTCAACATGACACCTGCTACATTTTATTTTACTATTATTATTGGCTCTGAATTATCTCTTGTGGTAATTTTACTACATGGGTTTCAGCTTTAAAAAACTATTTTTTCAGTATTTTAAATGTCTGGGCTCATAGCTGTCTTTTGAAAAACCGAGATCACCATATAGTCAGATAGTATCAGAGAGAACATCATGTGTCCCCCGACACATAAAAGGATCCCATAAATATGGAATCTGAATAGATACTTCTACTACCCATCACGGGAGTGGACAGTTTCTGGTGTCCTAACAATGGTTTATATCTTTCTCATACTAATAAAGAGACACACACAAAAAATCACCCTGGGTCCCTATTGAATGCCATGTGAGCAAAGACATGACCCAATTACAGCACATTCAGAGAGCAATTTCTCCTCGTTTTATTAGGCAGTCAGTAAGGTGTACTCTATTGTCTGTTGGAGGACCATGAATTAAAGTGCCTGAAATCTGAAGAAAGCCCTGCACAGTCTATTTTCTTCCAAACTGTAGGTATATCTGAATACTCTTTGTGGCTCATTAGAAAAGGGAGGCACAAATGATTGAGAGCCAGAAAGACCAATCAAAGAACTAAACATACAGCTTACCAATGATGCTTAGCAAGTGTGAGAAAGAGACAGGGATCAGAAATGGATATGCTCCTAACACAAATATGAAAAGGAACTTGTTTAGAGAGCTAACCATAAGCAGAAGTGTGAAACCAAGCCCAGGTAATACTAGTCTTAACCCTGGGAGATGATGAACTCCTCCCATGTCTTGTTGAAGACTCCTAAAAGAAACAAAGGGAGGATCCAGACTAATTCAAGGGACTGACTGCTGCTCTGGAGCACGGGGGCAACTGAAAACACAGCAGAGGTGATGCTCAGAACCTATCAGAAGAGGGATACCAATTTTTTGCATAGGAAAGCATACTATTAAAAATGCTAATTCTCCTCAAATTAATTTTAAAATGTAATGCAATTCCCAAAAACAATATGACTATTTTTGTTTCTAAAATCAGATACAATCATTTAAATTTCATGTGGAAGAAAATGATTTAAAATAATGTCTAACACAATCCTGAAAAAAAGGAAGAATGATGGAATGATACAATTATTATAATTATTGCAATGTGGTACTAGTACAGGAATAGATAGGTGAAATAAACAGAATACCCAGAAATGAACACAAGTGTGTCTGTGGACATGCATGCACACGTGTTATATGTTTAAAGTAGCACCACTTTTACCGAGAAAATGACGTTGAGCCATCTTCGATTTCTTGAAGGAAAGACTTCAATCAAGAGATTGAATTTGTGCAGCATGAACAACAAAAGTTAATTAGTAAAAGAGGGCACACTCTGAGACTTGGAACAGGCTGACCCCAGGGAGGAAAGCAACCCTGCCTTACATTGTGTGAAGGTTTTTATTTCTGTGGGTAGAATTGCCTCCCCCTCTCCATTCTCTTATCTCTCTTTCTCCCCCTGAGGTGCCTAGTCTTCCCTTCTCTGGCATTTAGCAATGCATTTCTTTGATTTAGGGGCATGAGTAAACATATCCTCTTGACTTTGGGGGATGAGCAAACACATCCCTTAATGGTGTCTGAAAACCTGTAATCCTGTTGGGCTAGTATGTGTCCCGCTGCCCCCTTCTGTGACTTCTAACAACAAATCTCTTTGATTTAGAGGTATGTATAAGCCTAGAGTCCTGATGGGCAGCTGCCAGGGGTCTTGACCCAAGTAGTAGCTGAGCAAGGGCTTTCTAATGAGGCTAAATTTCTCCTTCTCCTGCTCATCTCTATCTACCTACCTACCCTATCACCACAATTCAGTAAAAAATGAGAAAGGAGATAAAGTTAGGCCATTTAGCTGACCAATTATAAAATGCCAAAAAATAAAAATTAAAAAAAAGAACATTATAACACCATAATTTACATGAAAACAAATTCCAGATAATATTTTTAAATATAAAAAATACATTAAATCACCAGAAATACTAGGCTTAACTACTACCTACTACTACTTAGTAGCACTTAATAAATATTTGGGAAAGGTTTTGTGGTTATAAGATTTGATTGCTAAAGTTGAGAAGTTTTGACATATTCTGAAGACTCTGGTTGCTAGGGCTTCAAACATTAAAATTACAAAATGTTTCACAAATTCTTCATGATTCTATACTTAATTTTCTTTTCAATAAGTTATTGTCTATAACTGCCAGAAAATTAATCATTTGCTATTGATGTTTGGAATTCATTTCCCACACTTTTCAATTCTAAAATGTTTTTTGAAAAGAAAAGGGGGAAAAAAACCCCACAAAACAAGCATAGCCCAGACCCCCCCCCCCCGAGTTAGACATTAATCACGTGACCCTAACCACAGCACAGCACACAGAATTAAAAGTAATTGATCACAGATAAAGCAGCTTGCCATTAGAAAATGTTTTGTGTCTTTTCAGTGCTTCCTGGAGTCCAGGAATCAAACTGAGAAGAGATTACCAGAAGTGTATTATTGGGAGACGATTGCCATCAGCACAACTGTTCCAAACTGTTTGTCACATATTTAGGCCCCACCTTGTGTTATTATTTTTTTTCTTGGTTTGTACGTTAGGATAAAAACATCAATATTGGTCTGATTTAGTTTTCTTAAAGTGCTTCAGGTTTCTAAGGCAGTTCTTTAAGTTGCTACAGAGGTAATTCCTTTTGTTTGTGTGTAATATTCAAATTGAAATCACAGTAGTCCCCTCTCTGTGGCAGCCTGGAACATTTGAGTGAGAGGTGTCACAGTTTGCCTCAAGGATGTATGAGAATGTAACTAGTGCAAACCCAATGGGAATTCCCATGCATGTCATTTCAAATCAGCTCAGAGTACCTGCAGGTATATAGTTTGGTCTGTTTTGCTGTAAACAAGAGATGTTGTGAAATGGAGGTTTATAAATACACAATTCTGTTGGGGAAACTTGAAATCACCTCAAAGAAGCCATTATTTACCTCTGCTTTCAACTGGGCATCTCTGTTGGTGGTCTAGCATCGTAACCCCCAGGGTCCTCTTGTAAAACTCTCAGAGCACAAAGGGTACCACCCTGAAGGTCAGTGTGACTGGAAGGCAGGCCATCTCCTTGCTCATTCACATAAGATTATCCCATGAGTGAGGGAGACTGTGAAGGTGACAGGACTGTATGGTATTTGGTTCTGTCTTCCAGACAATATTCCATTTAAATAGGTTGCACTCATGCAAATGCATATGGATTCAAGGTTTGAGACTTTGAAACAAACAGGTTGAAAATGCAAAGTTTAAGTGCTGTGTGTGTGTGTGTGTGTGTGTGTGTGTGTGTGTGTGTGTATAAATAGTGACATTTACTTGTCTTTGAACTTGCCTGCCAATGGCAGTCACTCTATGCAAGGAGATAGGACTAATGCAGCTCTGCAATGAGGCACCTACACGGGCAAGTTGGGATGCTGTCTTTTAGATGCTTCTCACATTGATAATTGACCCAAAGTTACGACTTAAAAGTACCACCTACTTTAATCTCCAATTACTTCATTATAATGTCATTCTCCTTGAACTCCTGACTTTCCATCCAAGATCCACTCTGAGTCAATGTGCTTTGTATTTTTTCACTCATGCTCCCGGGCCTCAGACTACTTTCTATCACTTTGCAGAATGGGATCCAATTTAAAATAACTTTGGAAAACAATTGGCTGCAAATAAATTGATATATCAATAGTATTTTTTTCTATAAATGAATATTTCATCTGCTTTTTAATGTATAAGTTTGATTTTCAAGGTACCACAGATCAGTTTTATAATGCTCTGTTTTCTTTTTTGAGCATCTCTCTCTCTCTCTCTCTCTCTCTCTCTCTCTCTCTCTCTCGCTCGCTCTCTCTCTCTCTCTCTCTCGCTCGCTCTCTCTCTNCTCTCTCTCTCTCTCTCTCTCTCTCTCTCGCTCGCTCTTTCTGTTTCCTCCATATCTCAAAATACAAGGGGAACTAAGTGTTCAAAAAAATGTATTAACTTGAAGTTCTCCCTGAGATCATTGAGCATCCTTATAATCAGTGTTTGGTAGTCTGAATCTGGTAGATTGCTTATCTTCATTTTATTTAGTTCTTTTTGTAGAACTTTGTTCTGTTCTTTTATTTGGGACATGTTTCTTTGTCTCCCCATTTTAGCTGCTTCCCTGTGTTTGTTTCTATGTATTAGGTAGGGTTACTATGTCTCCTGGGCTTAGTAGAGTGGCCTTATGTAGTAGATGTGCTGTGGGGCCCAGTGATGCAGTCTCCCTAATCACCTTAGCCATGCATCCCGAGTGTGTCCCTTGTGTGGATTGTGTGTGACCTTCTCTTGCAGTTGAGCCTTGATTGCTATTTGCATGTCAGTGGGAGGGACTGACCCTCAGGCTCATTTGTTGTGAGGACTGGCAATGACTACAGTGAAAGAATTGTGGTGCAGAAACTGACCCTACGGAGCAGAATCTGCCTCAGCAGGCCTCTGGTGCCTGCCCAGTCCACCCCCTGGGTGCGTCATCCTTGGAGGCAGTTGGGTGATGCTCCAGCTCATTTCAAAGCTGGCCACTGGAGGTGTCAGCCCCAAGGCCACCTGGGAGAGGACCTGCTGCAGGTCAAGTTCAGCTGCAGCCCATGCCCCACCCAAGGCCACCCAGCAGGAACCACAAAGCAATCCGCAAAAGGCCGCCACCTGTGCCATGCTTGAAATTGCTTCCAGTGGCCAAGCCATGAACCAGGGCAAGCTGTCACTAGTGCAAAGCTTAGGGCTGCTCAGCCAGAGGTATAGGACATGCTCAAGCCAGATGCTGCTTGTCTGGATTCCTCGAACCTTTGAGACCCTAGAAAAGTCTGCAGCATGAGCCAAGGCAGGCAGTTTGTACGAAAAAGCCACTGGAAGTGGCTTTGGTGTGCCCAACAGTTAGGTGGGGCAGGATCTAAAATCACCAGGGCTTAGCAAAGGAATAGTGTCAGCCAACTTGGTGGAGACTCAGATATGGTGGCCACATGTGTCTGCACACTGTGAAGGGGGAGGGCTCAGCAAAGAAACAATGGTCTCTGACAGTTCCTCCATTCCAGAGAAAGCTGCCCCTCCAGCCCCTGTCTCGAAGCTGGATGTCTCAGTCCCCACTCCCCCATATGTCTCTGTCACCTTTCCAGCTGCTGCCCCAGCACTGGAGCTCAGAGCCAGTGATTCTGTCTGTAAGTCTGTGTGTGATCCTTTTAAGACCAGTGTCTGGAATTCCAGCCAATCTTGTCTCACTCAGTCACAATCTCTGCTGGTTTTCACGGCCAGAAGTTATAGAGACTTTTTTTCCCAGCACTACTGCAAACCTGGGCTGGTGAGCCTGGTGTGGCTCTGGGACCCCTTGCTCTCTCAATGGGGGAAGGGGGAAGGAGAACCTTCACAGCCCAGATGTCCCTCCTGATTTTTAATGGTCACATGTGGGTGTGGGACAAGTCCATTCTGGGTCTCTGCCCCTCTACCAGTCTTGAGGTGGCTTCTTCTATATGTCCTTCATTGTAGGACTTCAGTTCAGCAAAATTTCAGGCAATTCTCAATGATGATTGTTTTGTAGTTTAGTTGTAATTTTGATGTGGTCATGAGAGAAGGTAAGCACAGCATTTACCTACTGTGCCATCTTGACCAGAACTGTACCATTTCTTTGCTCATACATATGTGGAATACATACACATATACTTGATTCAGAAATTGTATCATACCATACCTAGTATTTGAGAACATTCAACAATCATCTATTATTGGATATTAGTTTTATTTTACTATGTGTGTGTTTTGGAAAAGTTTTACTATTACAAACAGGTATAGTAATAAATGGTAAAAATGGAAAGTGAAAACATAAAAAAAATATTCTGGAAACTGACAAAAATATTTAAAAACAAAGCAAACAAAACATTATAAAATAAACTAAACATGTATCCCATTACCTATTCATGAAAAAAAGTGTTCTTGATAATTATTTTCAGCAATTCTTTTTTTAAAAGATTTTTATTAAAATATAGCTAACATACAATATTATATTAGCTTCAGGTGTACATCATATTTTTTTTATTTTTTTTATTGTGAAATACACATTTTTTATAATTAGTTTCAGCTGTACAACACAGTGCAATAGTTATACTTTTTACCCCTCGAGGTGACAACCCCCTCCCCCATTGTCACATGTCTTGCTAGGGAGACCACATCATGGATGGGGTAGAGACTTGATCACTGCACTGTACACCTTCAGCAATTCTTTATGCTATCTTATTCAACATATTTCTTGTCCCTTTATTGGGTTGTGGGGTTGTGGGGACAGTTTTCCAACAATGAGACCAAAAGCTTGTGGCCAAAATCTCCCCACAGTGAGACCGACGATGAAAAGAATCACACAGAGACGTCTGAGTGGAGGGTCTTTTGCCCGATTCAAAGACCTCGAAGGTTGTTTGCATCTTTCTTTTATTGAGGGGGACTGACAAAGCTCTATTTAGGATTTGCATCATGAGCGGGTGATAAGCGGATGTGGGGTATAAGCAATCAGTACATAGGGAGCTTCCTTGTTTCGTCCTGAGCCTCCCTGCTCGATCTCTATTATCTGTCTTTGGTCCTTCATGTACTGTCCCTTTCCTATCTCATGCCTTGAGTCGTTGCCAACCGCCTTCGGCTTGACACATATTCAAGTCATGAGACTCCTTGGGCCGTTGCCAACCACCTTTGGCTAACACGCACCCCAGTTACCCTCCTACTCTGACCTTTCAGAGCGAGGGCCTTACAATATTGTAATCCTGTGATGTGTCCCTACATTGGGTCCCATTAAAGATTTTTGCTGTCAGTACCTGGGTCTCATGAGAGCCCCAGGTGTTCTAACCATTTAACATAGATCAGATCTATTTCTTACAACTTAAACCTCCATTCTTCTATTCTCTTTCTGAGTTTCTCCTCCAAGCATTGGTTTATAGGAATATCCAAGTCATCAGTTATAAATAAACTCCGACACTATCAACATTAATAACATATCATTGTCCCTACCTTTATTCTTAATCATTTCACTAATCTCATAAATTATCTCTCTTCCTGGTCAGAGTGAATGTCTTCATGTGGATTCTCAACTTTCTGTGTCCCTTTTAAGACTTTTATTTCTAAACTTGTATCTTCCTCTGTTACGTTGTATCTCTTCTTCTATATTGTCTCCTTTATTTCTCCTTTCAGATATTCCCTTATTTTCCCCTTTTTAAATAGTTTCTTTGCTGGTCCTTGCTCTTTACTTTTACTATTTTTATTCTTCCTGGAATCACTAAAACTAGTAAATGAATTATACTACTCTATTGTCTCATTTTCCTCCTTATCTTCTATAAACTCATTGCCATCCCATTGACTTAACCAAACCTCCTTTCCATTCCTTTATTCTGCTTTTTGTACCCAGTCCAGAACATCCTGGGTTCAGTTTCTCACTAGAGTCAATCCTCCCGAGGTGGGGTGTGTGATGATGGCAGGCTGCTCAAGAAACAGATTGGATATTTTAAATTTAACAAGATGATGTGAAAGTTTATTTGGAAAAGTAAACACTCAAAAAAGCAAAGGAAATGCTGAAAGTCCTGGGGAACACTGGGGAACAATCTCTACCAGATATTAAAATACATTATGAAGCTCCAGCCATCAAAGCTTGGTGTTTCTGAAGAAAAATGCTGGCAGCTCTATAGAAGACCAGAGTCAGAACAAATGCCAACACACAAATGTGGGAATTTTGAATATGATAAAGGGGACTTTCTGTATCGGTAGGGAAAAGATGGATTCTAACAGTACATTCATTACAACATTGTTTATAAAAACAAAAAATTTAAAACAAGTTGAATGTCCACAAATATGGAGCTGGTTTAATAAATGTGATAGTTATATACATTTGCAACTGTTCAAAATAATGAGATAATTTTATGTTTGCTGATTTGGAAAGATATCCAATATAAGACTTAAGTTAAAAGCAATTTACTGAATAATATGTATAGTATTATCTTATATTTGTTCTTAGAAAGGAGAAGGTATATGTTTGCTAATCTATATACAAAAGCTCTAGAAGCATAAAAATATTAATAGTACCCCTGGGAGTGGGAATTGAGGTTGTAAAGGGTCTTTCATTTTTCATTGCAGTCTTTCATTATTTTTCCTATGGAAATACATGTTTTGTTCAGCTAAAATAACTAACATGCTAGCTTGCTGTCCAAGATTGTGAAACAGCTTTTAAATGTAATTGAAAAATAGCGATTCTAAGCTGGTCCACCATATAGCAAACCGGCCCATGAGCTGGTATTTCTTCAGGCTTGTCATCCTCCCATATCCTTGCCCTCACCAACTCCAGCACCAACCATCATGTTTTCGGGCTTACTTCTTTAGATGCAGTCATCTAAAGCTCCCAGAATACTCTCTGGAATTGTTGTTTACTCACCTTGTTGCAACATAAAAGTTTCCCAGATATCTGTTCTCAGGTTATTAGTACAGTTGCAGCAAACCTGTACATAGAACAGTCTGACCATGAATAGACTTACCTGCTTTAACTCTCAGGAGTGGGGAAATAGATCTGATAGGGGAGTTACAGAACACTACCCACAGAGGACACAATAAACCATGGTCCAGCATAGAAAACTAAGGAATTTACGTAATGTCACATTTCTGTTATTCTAGAGAAAACATTTTCAATGATTCAGCTATATACAAGTATACAGAAAAATGTACCCATTATCCAGATTTTTAAAAAAGGTTCATGTTACTTCAGAACTCTTTTTAAAAGAAAAAAGAGTACAGCTACTGCTGTAGTCCTAGTCCCTCCTATTCCCTTCCTTCCCTGAACTCTCTTCTCCCTGAAGGTAACCTGTCTCCTAAAGTCAGTGTGTGGCTTTCCTGACATACCTGTGTGCAATATATAATACATTTCTGTGTTTTAAACAATCTACATAAAAATACTGTACTTATTTGTTTCAATTAGATTGCATTCAGCTACAAGTAACAGAACAATCCTCTACAGGGTATTGAATAATTTAAAGTGTTATTTGTCTCACATAACAAGAAGTCTAGGGAAAGGTGTCCAGTGGTGAGCCCGTGGCTCAGGGATGTCATCAGAGATGACAGTGATGGTCTCTGTCATCCTGCTCCACTGTCCCAGTGTGTGAATTTTCACCTGCTGGTTGCAAGTTGGCTACTAAACCTCAGGAGTTCACATTCCGGGGAGGAAAAAGAGCGAAGACAACGCCAAAAGCCTTTTTTTTGTTGTTAAATTTTGTCTTTTTATTTGGGAAGGGAAAGACACCCAAAGACTTTCACTGCATCTGATTTGCTCACACATTTGTTTCAAGAGAGGGCAAGATATTGAATATTTTAGCTTTTCAGCTTCTTTAGTAGGGGAAGTCATTGGGTAAAAAGGTGGCTAGTAATGTCTTTTAGGTAACCAGTCATGATATCTGCTATGTTGTTTGTTTTTTTATAACTTGTTTTTTCCATTATGTTTCTTACAATTTATCCACTTTGGTAATTCTAGAGGCAATTCATTCACGTTAACTGCTGTGTAATATTCTTTTATATAAATATATCATAATTGATTTGTGTATTTTCTTATTGATGGACCTCTAAATTGTTGTCATGTTTTCACTATTACAAAAATTCCACATGAATATCTTTAAATATATCTCTTTGTACTCATATGGAAATTTTATATGTACACTACATATAGACTACAAAATATGTAATATGCAATACATATATGTTACATAATGTGTGTATCATATATGTGTGATATATATTATGATAATCAAATATATATTAAAATAGTGTAATAGGATGATAGATAACATCATTTTTATCTCCGATCACTCACCTACATACACACATGCACATCCACGTTAATTTTGTGCTTTCAATGTAAATGCTTTTTCTATGCTTCTTGGTTTCTCTTTTCCTGCTTTCATTTGGATTATTGGGTTCTCTATGTCCCTTTTTTGTTGTTGTTCTACAATAGTGGAGTAATTCATTTAGGTCCTTTTGTTATTTTAGTCATCATCCTTAAATTTGAAATACACAATTCACATAGCATACATAATTAACAAAGTCTGAAATAAATACTTCTAGCATCCATTTTCCTGCATAACACTAAGAATTAAACTGCTTTATCTCTTTTCACTCCTTTATCATTCATGTTGTTAATTTTATGGTATTTTAGTTCCACCTCATTTTTTATTAGTTTCAGGTGACAAAACAATGTAATAGATATTTACACTACATGCAAAGTGATAACCCCTTTCCCCCCCAACTTACTACCCCTCTGATATTGTATATAGCTGTTAGAATTCCATTGACTCTATTCCTGATGATATACTCCACATCCTGTGACTATATATATATATATGTAAATATATTTATATTATATATTATATACTAAATATTATATATATTATTATATTATATTGTTATTATATTATTTTATATTTTATAAATGTTTTATATTTATATATTTTTACATTATATTTACATGTTTAAATGTATTTAAAATATTTATATATTTTATATTATATATTTTATATATTACATTATAATATATTATATAATATATATTATATATTATATGTAGAATATCTATATAATAATTTTATATATATATACATATATATATATATGTATATATATATATATATATAATTATAGTTGACAGTCCTTATTATTCAGCTTCAGGTGTGCAGTTCAGTGGCCAGACATCTACACAGTCCATGAAGTGGTCTCCCTAATAAGACAAGTGCCCTTCTGACCCCTACAAAATCTTTACATTATTTATTGATTATACTTCACAAACTGTATTTTATATCCCCGTGGCTATATTGTGACTACCAATTTGAACTTTCTATTCCCTTTACCTTCTTCCCCATCCCCAACCCCTCCTACCTAGCACCCTCAGGGTTTTTTTCCCCTATATCTCTATTTCTGTTTTTTTTTGGTGCATTTATTAGGCTTAGAGTGCACATATAAGTGAGGTCATATGGTATTTGTCTTTCTCCATCTGACTTATTTCACTTAGCATAATATTCTCTAGGTCCATCCATGTCATTGCAAATGTAACTATTTCATTCTTCTTTATGGCCGAGTAATTTTTAATCATTCAATAATCATTATTATTTTTACAGTTAGTGCTTATTTTGGTTTATGCATGTTTAATGACTTCTTTGCTTGACATACTTCAATGAACCTACTCTTTCTTCTGTGTCTGATTTTCTTCTTTCTGAAGCTCTTCCTTTAGTGACTCTTTTACTAAAGACATGTGGTTAGTAAATTATCTCCATAGTATTAATTTAGAAATAAATTATTAGTCTTTGGCTTAAAATTTATTTATTTTGTCTTCATTTTTTTAAAGGTAATTTATCTAGCCATAGAATTCAAAATTGATAAATATTTTCCCTCAGAACTTTGGACATATCAGAAAATTGTTTGGAACTTTGTTGCTATTGGTTAAAAATATGCTCTGTGATTGTCTTTAAATTAATCAGTCTTTTTCTCTGGTTAACTTTTGGTTGTCTTTTTATATATTGTATTTGTGCAGTTTTACTACAGCATGTCAAAGTGTTTATTAATTAATTGTACTTTATTCCCCTCAGAACTTGATGTGATCCTTCAATTCTACATAAATTTTCCTAGTACTATCTCTTCCTCACCTCTCTTTTTTCATCTGAAACTACTGTTACATTTATGTTGGATTTTTTCAGTTTATTCTGCATGTCTCTTAACATTTTTATATTTTTCCTCTTTTTATTTACCTGTGTTCTAGGTGATTATGCCAGACCCTGTTCTATAATTATCTTTTGAGCTGTGCCAACTAAGTTTTTATTTTTATTGCCTATGGCTTACTTTCTAGATTGTGGTTTCTTTTTCAAATTGTCTATGCTCTTTAATTGTGTTTGATATTTATTTTTAAGTGTCATTTTACTTTTTAAAAGATTTTAATTAAAATATAGCTAACATACAATATTATATTAGTTTCAGGGGTTCACCATAGTTATTCTACATTTGTATACCTAAAGAAGTGATCACCATGATAAGCTCAGCAGTCACCGTACCACACTATCAAAATATTATGGACTATACTCCCTATGCTGTATATTATATCCCATGACTTATTTGTTTCTTACCTGGAGATTTGAACCTCTTATCCCCCTTCACCATTTCCCCCTCTTTTTAAATTTTTCAATTACAATTGACATTCAGTATTATTTGATATTAATTTCAGTTGTACAGAATAGTGGTTAGACATTTATACCAGGGTGTCAAAAAATGTATACAAGTGGACACTTTGGTCAACATTGCTCAATTAGTAGTTCGCCATAATCAAAAGTGTCTGGACATTGATGGTAACCACTTTGATCACCTCTTATAATTGCAGAAGTCAAATGTGACTTGTATTCATCTTTTGTTATCAGTACATATTGAGTATTACAATTTTAATACAGTTTTCCTTTCTTAAAATGTGTATACATTTTTTGGCACCCTCTGTATAATTTAAGAAGTGATTCCCCTGACTAGTCTAGTACCCACCTGGCACTACACATAGTTATTGCCATATAATTTATTATATTCCCTATGCTTTATTTTACATCTCCATGACTATTTTGTAATTACCAATTTGTATTTCTTAATCCATCCCTCTTTTACATCCTGTCCCCAAAGCCCTCCTATCTATCACCCTGATAAATCTAGTGCCCATCTTACACCATACATAGTTATTACAATATTATTGACTATATTCCTGTGCTGTACCTTACATACCCATAACTAATGTGTAACAACCAATTTGCACTTCATAATCTCTTCCCCTTTTTAACTCACCCCCAAACTCTCTCCCATTTGGTAACCATCAAAATGTTCTCTCTATCTATGATTTTGTTTCCATTTCATTTGTTTATTTTGTTCTTTAGATTACAATTATATGACATCTGTCTTTCTTTGTCTGACTTACTTTACTCAGTACAATACCCTCTAGGTCCACCCATCTTGTTGCAGATGGAAAGATTTCATTCTTTTTTATGGTTCAGTAATATTCCATTGTATATATGTACCACCTCTTCTTTATCCATTCATCCATTCAGGAACACTGAGGTTGCCTTCATATCTTGGCTATTGTAAAGAATGCTGCAATAAACATATGGATGCACACATCCCCTTGAGTAGTATTTTGGGTTTCTTAGGATAAAAACCCAGAAGTGGGATTACTAAGTCTTTCTTTGTCTTTTATTATAGCCTTTGTTTTAACGTCTATTTTATCTCGTAAAAGTATTGCTACCCCAACTTTTTTTTTCATTTTCATGAAATATCTTTAACATCCCTTTACTTTCAGTCTGTGTGTGTCTTTTGATCTGAAGTGAGTCTCTTGTAGGCAGCATACTCGTATGTGTGAGTCTTGTTTTCTTATCCATTCAGCCACCCAATGTCTTTTGATTGGAGCATTTAATCCATTTACATTAAAAGTAATTGATGTTAAATATGTAGTGATTGCTATTTTATTATTCATATATTTCATCTTAAAGAAGTTCCTCTAACATTCCTTGTAATACTGGTTTGGTATTGATGAACTCCTTTATATTTTCTTGTCTGGGAAGCTCTTTATCTGTCCTTTGATTGTAAATGATAGCTTTGCTTGGTTGTAGGTCCTTTCTTTTCATCACTTTGAATATTTCCTGCCAATCCCTTCTGGCCTGCAAAGTTTCTGTTGAGAAATCAGCTAAAAGTTTTATGGGAACTCCCTTGTAGATAACTAACTGCTGTTAGCTGCTGCTTTTAAGGTTCTTGATTTTTCTGTAAGTTTTGGCATTTTAATTATGTATCTTGGTGTGGGCCTGTTTGGGATTCTCTGCTCTTCCTGGGTTTGAATATCCATTTCCTTCCATAGGTTAGGGAAGTTTTCCATCATTATTTCTTCAAATAGGTTTTCAATTTGTTGCTCTCTTTCTCCTTCTGGTACCCCTATGATGTGAATGCTGGTATGCTTGATGTTGTCCCCAAGGCCTCTTAAACTCTCCTCATTTTTTTTTTTTTGGATTCTTATTTTCTTTTGCTGTTGTGATTGAGTATTTTTTGTACCTTATCTTCTAAATCATTGATTCAGCCCTCTGCTTCATCTAATCTACTATTGATTCCCTGTAACGTATTCTTCATTTCCATTATTGTATTCTTTATTCCTAACTGGTTACTTTTTTTTTAAGATTTTATAGGGGAATTGGGGGAGGGGAACAGTGTTGGGGAATTGGGGAAGGGGAACAGAAAAGTTGCTCTCCTTTTGTTCCTCAGTCTAGTTGTGGAGGACGTCACTTCACTGGCCCATGTTGGTGTCATCATTGAGCTCTTCCCAGGTGAGGCAGTCGCTTGCCAGCCATTGGATGGTGCTCAAGGTGGCTCATGGCAACTCAAAAAAGCTCACGCCCGCTGCTGGCCAGCCCCACTGCAGCCTGTGCTGTTGCCGGTGACTCACGGCAGCCCAGCTCCAGGTTGAGCTGTTGTTCACCATCTTAGCTGTAGAGGGCGCAGCATCATTGGCCCTCATGTGGGATCCGAACCAGGGCCCTGCTGCTCAGAGATGGCGCCCCAAGCCAACTCCTAACCAACGCACCACTTGGCCGGCCCCTAACTAGTTACTTTTTATGTTTTCTATCTTCATTTTTATGTTTCCTACCTCTTTGTTGAAGTTCCTCCTGAGATCATTGAGCATCCTATAACCAGTGTTTTGAACTCTGTTTCTGGTATATTGCTTGTCTCTATTTTGTTTAGTTCTTTTTCTGGAGCTTTGTTCTGTTCTTTTATTTGGGACACGTTTCTTTGTCTCCTCATTTTGGCTGCATCACTGTGTTTGTTTCTATGCATTAAGTAGGGCTGCTATGTCTCCCAGTCATAGTATAGTGGCCTTACGTAGTAGCTGTGCTGTGGGACCCATGATGCAGTCTCCTTGGTCACCAGAGCTGGGTGCTCCAGGTGTGCCCTTTGGTTGTGTGAGCCTTCCTTTTATAATTAAGCCTTGGTTGCTGTTTTCAAGTCAATGGGAGGAATTGACCCTTATGCTCATTGGTTGTGAGGACTGGCTGTGACAACAGTGGAGGAGCTATTGTGCAGCGGCGGACCCTACAGAGTAATATTCAGTTTAGTGGGGCTCTCGTGCCTTCCTAGTTTGCCCTTTGGGTGTGTTGTCCTTGTAGGTTGCCGGGTGATACTCTGGCTTGATCCAAAGCTGGCCATTGGGCTTGCAAGTCCAGGGCCTCCTGGGCAGGGACTTTCTGCAAGGCTAAGTTCATTCACAGCCTGTGCCCTGTCTGGGACCACCTGGCATGGCCCACAAAGCATTCTGAAGATGGCCACCCCCTGCACTGTGTTTGGAGGTGCCTTGAGAGGCCAAGCTGTCAACCAAAGCTGGCTGTTGTTAATGCCAGGCTTTGAACTGCTCAGCCAGGGGTATGGGACACACTGAAGCCAGGTGCTGCTTGTTTGGGTTTTGTGAATGTTTGACAGATTTTTAAAAAGTCTGAAGCAAAGTCTGAGCCAAGGCAAGCCATTTGTCCAGAAAAGCCACTGGAAGCAGCTAGGATGGTCCCAAAAGTTGGGTTGGGCAGGATCTCAGGGACAGGGTGGGGCAGAGCATGGTGAACAGTGTTAGCCAAGTTGATGGAAACTCAGATATGTTGGTTTTGTGTGTCTGCGTCTGCGCAGCAGGAGAGGGAAGAACTCAACAATGGCTTTAGCTCCTCTGACTGGAGAGAGAAAGCTGCTCCTCCAGCCCTCGCCCAGAGGCCAGATAATTCAGTTTCTCGCCATAGGTTGCTGGTGCCTTTCGAGATGCTGCCCCAGCATTGGAGCTCAGAGTGACTAAGTTCACAGTCAGTTAGTCCATGGACGGTCCCTTTAAGAGGAGTCCCTGGGACTGCAGCTGCCCTCATCTCACCCAGCCACAATCTCCAATGTTTTCACAACAAGAAATTATGAGAACTTCTCTTCCTGGCACTGAAACCCTGGGCTGGAGAGCCTGGTGTGGGGCTGGAACCCCTCACTCCTCCAGGGGGGAACCTCTGCAGCCAAGATATCCCCCCCCAATTTTTAATAGTCACACGCATGTGTGGGACCAGCCCATTCCGCACCTCAGCCTCTTCTACTTGCCTTGAGGTGGCTTCTTCTGTATATCCTTAGTTGTAGGACTTCCGTTCAGCTAGACTTCAGGTGATTCTCAGTGATGGATGTTCTGTAGTTTAGTTGTAATTTTGATGTGGTCTTGACAGGAGGTGAGCACAGCATTTAACTACTGTGCCATCTTGACGGGAAAATCATAAATATTTTAAATGTAGCTGCTTTGGAGAGTCTTTCAGATTGTGCTGTTGTTTCTATTTCTTATGGCACTAATTCTCCCTATTTTATTTTCTTCTTTGCAATCATAGTAATTACTCTTTTTTATATTATGTATATATTTTTAAAAATTTTTGTAAAATAAAGTTAGAATGAAAAGAGGAAGGTATAGGTTTATATTATTCTTCAGGTCAGTTAAAGAAAATACAGAAAAGCTCATCTTTTGTGAGGTGTTTGTTTTGTTTTCTGTTGTGTTTCTAATAGCATCAAATAGAGCTAATTATTTTTGCTCTGAGTTTTCTCTTATTTCTAACTCCTGGGGATTTCCGTTTCTTTATTTTGAGTTCAGCTATGTGTTTAAAACATTATTATAATTTACATATAAATTTATATGCACTAATGCAGAAGGGAATTCTGCATTAGTTTAGTTCTGCTGATTGCTAAAACCACCTATTAATGACTTTCTGAGCACACGTAATGTGCATAACAGTGCTCTGTATTCCTATCAGCACTCAAGGATGTCATCAGGTCATTGAAAACAAATAGAGGTCTTAAAAGTGGTTTCTGTACAATTCCTTTAACATGTGCAAAAGATAATATCTGCTAACATGATCGACTAAAACTAAAGTTACAAACATGTGATCCACCAGCCAGATCCCATCTGCAGATGTATTTTGTTTATTCTGCATATTTAAATCTATTACATTAATTTCCAACATTTAAAAATTGGCCAATTTCACATAATGGTTAAGCTTTACAATGTCTCTTACAAACAAACAAACAAAAATCACCAGAAAAATGAACTTTGTCCTGTGTACCTGTACCAGAACCAAAAGAAGCTGGCCCCAGTGTTAGAGTTCTCACCCCTGTTCCTTATTTCCACAGACAACTTGTGCTTTTACATTATATCTGTCACATGGAAGGCACCTGAGCTTGCAACTTCTGGTCTAAGGAAGTAAAAAAATTCGTGGAGTGCCATCAAATAAGTCACCATTCAGATCCTAATACATATGTAAAAAGCTGACTGATCTAGTTAGCTGTTGGATGTCTGTAGCTCGTGGGTACTTCTTTAACTCACTAAGGTCTAAACACTGATCCTGTTCCTTTGATACACTCCAATGGAAGCATATTTATTTTGGGAAGTAACCCAGGGTTCTGTTAAGAAAACATATCACTAAGTTTAGTAAATGTGAACACAGTGGGCTCCAGTGTGATTTAGAAAAGCAGAAAAAAGGCTTTCGTTTTTGCTTTGTACTGGTGCATCTGCACCTTTAAAAGGTTTAGTTGTTTCTTTGGAAGCAGAGCCTCCAGAACGATCTCTAACTTTTGTTTCAACCAGTGGTCCCTTTTTGGAAACTAGACAGACCTGGGGGTAATTCATAAGAATTGGACATGTTTCCAATTTAAAGTTATTTCTTCTTTCTAGTTTTCCATGAACGCAGCAGTATCACAGCTGAGTGGGACTGATGTAAACTGCTATTCAATGGCTTGATTATTATTCCCTGGTAGTTAGCTATTTATTAATGTGGTCAGTACTCATGTGGAAAAATAGCCTTTATTGTGTTACAACCTCTTCCACCTAAACTGTGTTCCTGAAATGCACAAGCACATTAATTGTTTTTTGTTTGTACCCCATACACTTCCACCTCCACTCCACCCCTCACTTTAGCCACACAAAACTCACCATGTCCTAGATCACTCTCATTTTCCCTCAGACCTAATGCCAGCCTCTCCTCCATCAGGCCCAGTTCTAGTTGCTGCCTCAAGTCAAAAGTCATTGTCTCTCACTAACACTCTTATCCTGCTTTATTTACTCTGTGAAGAGCATAGCTGTCACATGGTTGGTTTTCCACTTGGCTGTTTATCACTACAGTTTGAGCTTCTTAAGAGCAAGCCCTGCTACTTGTCTTATTCATCTTTGTATTTCTAGGGCCCAGCACATTTCTGAGCACCGAACAGGCACTCACAAACTCATGTCTTGAATTAGACATAATAAATTCCACAAAGACTTGACTTTGTTTGCATGGCTAAAGAATATTTATTTTCAAAAAGGATAAATAAAAGTAAAAGATGACAAGATAACTCTTAAACAAGAAAATGGGTATCTGGCACAGATTAGATCCTTAATTTAGTCCTAAATTTTGTTCACTTTGGCACCAAAGTGAAAAGGGAAGTACATCAGTTTATATGGCTCTCCAAGTCAGTTAAAGCAAACACACAAATCTTCTGCCAGTGTTGTTTTGTTATGGAACTCTATGAAAAATAGGGCAGAGGTGACACAGCAGATAATGTTCTTCATTATAGGCTTATGAAAAACACAAATATTTCTCAAATTGACCTTCTAAAATGCACGCTTTACAAAAGCTAAAAGGAAAGCAATAATCCCCAACTGAATAAAGGCACTGCTGTGATAGTTCTTTAAAGTTGTTTTCTGATGATCTGATGTGAAATAAAGTTAAAACCTAAGTAAATATTAGATACCCATTGCTGTGTAACATAACAAGTTACTCCAAACATTTGCTGCTTAATAAAGCAAACACGTATCTCACAGTTTCTGAGGGACTGCTTAGGTAGGGGGGTCTGGTTCAGGCCTCTTGTGAGGTTACAGTGAAGCTGTTGACCAGCGATGCAGTCTCTGAAAACTTGACTGGGACTGAAGGGTCCACTTCCAAGCTCCTTCACATGGCTGTTGGCAGAGCACTTTACTTCCCTGCCACATGGGCTGGGCATAACTTGGCTTCTCCTAGAAAGAGCAATCCAAGAGAAAGATAGTGATACAGGGCATGGGAGAGAATGACAGAGCAACCCAATGGAAGCCACAGGGACTTTTTAAATTGATCTCAGAGGTGACATATTATCATTTCTGCCATATTCTGTTGGTCACACAGACCAACCCTGGTACAATGCCAGAGAGGACTACACAAGGGTGTGGATACCAAGTGTCAGGGACCATCAGGGGCCATCTCGAGGGATGGTTATCACACTATATTAGTTTCAGAGGCACACCATAGTTATTCAACATTTGTATATCTAAAAAAGTGATCACCATAGGTCCAGCAACCACCTGACACCATACCACGCTATCACAATATTATTCACTATATTCCCCATGCTGTACATTACACCCCCATGACTTATTAGAACCACTTATTGCCTTTCACATTTTCCCCATTTTTCAATTACAGTTGACATTCAATATTATTTTATACTAATTTCAGGTGTATAGCATAGCAGTTAGACACTTATGTAATTTAAGAAGTAATCCCCCTAACCAGTCTAGTATCCACCTGACACTATACATAGTTATTACCATATCATTAATTATATTCCCTATGCTTTATTTTATATCCCCAAGACTATTTTGTAACTATCAGTTTGTACTTCTTAATCTCTCTACCTTTTTCACCCTGCTTCCCAACCCCCTCCTATGTATCACCCCAACAAACCTAGTACTCATCTGACACCACACATAGTTATTACAATATTATTGACTGTATTCCTTATGCTGTACATTACACCCCCATGATTACTGTGTAACAACCAATTTGTACTTCTTAATCCCTTCCATTTTTCACTCATCCCCAACCCCCTTTCCATCTGGCAATCATCAAAATATTCTCTGTATCTATGAGTTTGTTCCTGTTTTGTTAATTTATTTTATTCTTTAGATTTCACATATAAGTGAAATCTCATTGCATCTGTCTTTCTGTGACACTGCACTCAGCACAATTCCCTCTAGGTCCATCCATGCCACCAAAGATGGCCTGAATCCTTTTCCTTCCCTGACTGAGCAATATTCCATCGTATATATGTACCACATACTCTTTATCCATTCTTCCATTGATGGACACCCAGGCTGCCTCCACGTCTTGGCCATTGTAAACAATCCTGCAATGAACATAAGGATGCACATGTCCCCTCGAAGTAGCATTTTGGGTTTCTTCATCTAAATACCCGGAAGTGAGATTACTGGGGCCTTCTTTGTCTCTTGTTATAGTCTTTGTTTTAAAGTCACTTTGTCTGGTATAAGTATTGCTACCTCAATATTTTTTTTTTAATTTCCATTTCCATGAAATATCTTTTTCCATCCCTTTACTTTCAGTTTGTGTGTGTCTTTCGATCTGAAGTGATTCTCTTGTAGGCAGCATATGTATGGTCTTGTTTTCTTATTCATTCAGCCCTCTGTGTCTTTTGAGTGGAGAATTTGATCCATTTCTGTTGAAAGTAACTGTTGATAGGTATGTAGTTATTGCCATTTTATTGTTCATTTTATTTATTTATTTATTTATTTATTTATTTTTTATGTCTTAAAGAAGTACTTCTAAGATTCCTTGTAATACTGGTTTGGTGTTGATGAACTCCTTTGGCTTTTTCTTCCCTGGGAGGCTCTTTATCTGTCCTTTGATTCTAAATGATAGCTTTGCTGGGTAGAGTAACCTTGGTTGCAGGACCTTGCTTTTCATCACGTTGAATATTTTGTGCCAATCCCTTCTGGTCTGCAAAGTTTCTGTTGAGAAATCAGCTGACAATCTTATCAGAGTCCCCTTATAAGTTATTAGTTACCTTTTTCTTGCTGCTTTTAGGATTCTCTCTTTATTTTTAACTTTTGCCATTCTAATTATAGTGTGTCTTGATGTGGGCCTGTTTGGGTTCATCTTGTTTGGATCCTCTGTGCTTCCTGGACTTGTATGTCTATTTCCTTTGCCAGATTAGGAAAGCTTTCAGTCATTATTGCTTCAGATGGGTTCTCAATCTCTTGTTTTCTCTCTTCTCTTTCTGGTACCCCTATGGTGTGAATGTTGTACACTTGATGTTGTCACCAGAGGTCTCTTAAACTCTCCCTTGTGTGGTTGTGTGACTTTCTGTTACAGTTAAGACTTGGTTTTTATTGGCACATCAGTAGGTGGGATAGACCCTCAGGCTGATTGGCTGTGGGTTTTTGCCATTTCCATAGCTTAGGCTGCTGTGCAGAGGGCTTACCACTCAGTGGGATTCATCCCAGAAGGCTCTGGTGCTTGTTGCAACAATCCTTTGTGTGTGCCACTTGTGGGGCTAACTGGGCAGTGCTCTGCTGTGGTCTGAAGCCAACCTCCAAGTATATTGGTTCTGGGGCCTCTTGCAAAGGGCTCTGGTCCAGGCCTAGGTCATCCACTGCCTGGTAGGAACTACAAAACAATTCATGATTGTCCTCTGCCTATGCTAGCCCTGGAAGCGCGTGAAAGAAGACATGCTGTGAATCAGTACCAGGTCTAGGGTAGCTTCACAAAGTGCCAGGACACCCCAAGGCCTGCTGCCACCTGCCAGCTCCCTTCAGGTTCAGCCACTGATAAAGCCCTATGTGGTATGCAAATTGGGTAAAGCAGGATCTCAGAAAGTCACTAGAGTGGGAAGAGTAGTGGTCACCAAGTTAATGTAAATTCTGTTTTGGGCCTGGTGTGCGCCTGGTGCTACTCAGCAAAAGTCTCAGAGCACACTGAAGCCAGCCGCTGCCTGCCTGGGGTCTGCTGGATTCTCATAGTTTTCCAAGGCAGAGTGCAATGCAGGGCAGGGCTGGCTGCTCTTGGAGAAAGTGCCTCCAGCATTGGGGGAGTTGGCTGGGGTTGGATCCCAGTGAGTCAGCAGGGCAGATCTGAGGAGCTCACCAAACCAATCAGATTCAGATTTGGCCATAAGTGTAGGGGGAAGGCTCAACACAGGAAAGATGGCGACAGCCTGCTGGCTGCATGGGAGGAAGACCCCTTACAGGGAAAATGCCAACTGTCCTCCAGCCCTCTTCCCAAAGCCACACAACTCATTCAGACCCCATATGTCTCCTTCACTTCCTGTTACTATGTCTCCACTGGAGCCCAAGTTAAGTGCCTGGGAATGAGAGAGTGTGCACAGGCCTTTCAAGAAGATGTCTGGGTTTCCTGAATTCTTCTATCCCACTAGGATGGTTGGAATCCTTACTGGTTTTCACAGGCCTGGGAATGAGAGAGTGTGCACAGGCCTTTCAAGAAGATGTCTGGGTTTCCTGAATTCTTCTATCCCACTAGGATGGTTGGAATCCTTACTGGTTTTCACAGGCAGATATTGTGGGGCTCCTCTTCCTAGCACCAGTATTCTGGGTTGAGGAGGCTGGCATAGGGCTGAGTCCCTTACTCCTCTGGGGGAAGTTCTGAGGCCAAGATTTCCCTCCCAATTTTCATCCACCACATAGAAGTTTTGGGTTAGTCAATTCCCTGTCTCTGCCCCTCCTACCAGTCTCGATGTGGCTTCTTTTTATATCCTCAGTTATAAAATTTCTGTTCAGCCAGGCTTCAGGTGGTTCTCCAGGTTGATTGTTCTATAATTTAGTTGTAATTTTAATTTGCTCCTGGAAGGAAACAGCCACAGTATTTTCTACTCTGTCATCTTGGATCTCCCCTAAGGTTCTCATATACTTTTAGATGGTCCTTCTTGAATCTCAGATGTGAGCACTTTTAAGTATTGTATGGCCATTCAGGGTTGACTTTTATGGTTGGAAGTCAATTTTATGTTGATGATTAATGAAATATGTGTATACTTCCAATCCCAGGAGACAACCATACTCGATATGGTGTTAGAATGTTCAGGCTTGATGTGTGTATTTCTTCCCATCTCTGCAGTGATAAAGTCAACAGTTTTTTTCTAAAGAAGCCTGTATGTGTCCAAGTACTGAAAAAGAGATGCACATAGATTTCTGCACGTAGGATATGGAAGAGAAACTCCTGGATTCAAAACCTTTAAGCTCATATGTGCTCACAGTCATTCTCAGCCACAGTCTTGGAAATACCATTTCAAATGTCTGAGTTTTAGTAGGACTGCCTCTTCAATGGTCCATGAGGACAGAGCTGAAACTGAAAAAAGGGAACTATATTATAATGTTAAAGGGACTCCTTTGGAGAAAGACAGGTACTATTACCATCCCCATGGTACAGATGGATTAAGTAACTTACCCAATATTTAAACCACATGTAGAATGGTGGCCCACTCATTTTTATATTTCCTGTTTCCTTTTAAATTGAATTATTAAAACATTAAAATGAAATATTAATTAAAATAAGCCCCAAACCAATTATTACATAGAGTTAAAGCAATGTACTTAAGTATTAGAAATTTCTGGAGAGTAAAAGAATTGCTAAAATTGAACTAAATCCTTTCATAGGTAGCTAGTAAGTGTTAGGAGCAACTGACCTGATATAACTGGCTTTCCTCACTGGGAAAAACTTCTTTAAGGGCAGACATTAGCTAAGATCTCACTGTTGAGATCTTGAGAGGCATTGACCTAGAGGCCTTGAGTCTGAGCTGGAGCCTCCACTTGGGTCAGGAGCATGCACAGGAAGGAGACCAGTGGCTGCAGGGCTGGCTACGTTCTGCTGGTCCCATAGCAAGCAATCCAGCGATCTGTCAAAGCAAATGAGCCAACAGGCCTCCTCTCTTCAGACTCTTGGTTGCTTTGAAACATTAAATAGTACAATATCATAGTTAATTTTGTATATGATAGTGTTCAGGACAAATAAAATGCATAGGAGTAATGCATTTTTAAAAATTGAAAACATTGACTAAGAATTGAAAACAAATAGGAAATAGGACATGGGAAGACAGTTGTACACAGGCTAGAAATGCAAGAGTAGGATTTCTTCAGGAACAGTAGGGCCTCATCTCAGCCAGGGGCATGTGAGGGCATGGAGGAAGGTGCTGGGAGGGGGGGGGAGGAGGGTGCCAAGGGGCAGGGAGGTGGGCCTAAGAGCAGTACAGGAAGAGTGAGGGCATGGAGGGATGGTGGTGGGGCTGCTGTAGGCACAGGTCCTGATTGGGGGGAGGGGACAGGCGGCAGGGAGGCAGTCCTGGGAGAGTGCAGGGGAGAGCGAGGGTCTTGGGTCCAACAAGGGTATTTCCTCCGGAAGAGTCTGCAGAGGGAGCAGTGGTCTTGTGCGAACACATGGACACATTCCATCTGATGTAGGCACTTATCAAAATATTGTAGAACTGAACCTTCTTTCTGGGTGATTCGACATGATAATGAGATCATGGGCTCAATAACTAGCCCCATAAAGGCGCTTTGAAGGCCTCAGGACATGACAGCCCAGGAAGTAGACCACCTGGTCTGTTAGAAGGAGTTCTGCTCACAATATGGCATTGACCCAAAATTTCAGCAGATCGCTAGGATCCTCTTCATGAATTGAGGTAATAAAAAGCCTAGTCTAGCTACGTGTCATCTATCGGAAGTCTGTTTTAGAGGATGACTTCAGTGATAATTACACTTCACAACCATTCACAAAGTCTTCCCACATCTGTCACACGACGTGATTGTTATGACAACCTTAAGAGATAAATAAGGTATACTAATGTTGTTATTATTACTTTTTTACAAATCAGCCAACAGAGGCAAAGAGAACTAGTGACTCCCCAGGGCTGCATATGTAGCCATCTTGGATGTGCCACGCATCGCCACTTACCCCACTGAATTCTGCAAGTTACTGTACTTAGAGAGTTCGAGTGACTTGCTTAGTAAATTGCTGCTCCGAACGGTGTCAGAACTCACTCCCAAACCTGGAGTCTAACACTAGCCCTCCGGTGTCTCCACCGTAAAATTTGAAAGCAATGGTTAAACGTGAAATCTGCAGTGATATAAATTAGCAGTATGAGTGGGAGGGAGAACTGTTTAATACTGGCTTTGGAAGTCATACATAGATAAATGAAATTTATAAATAATTTATGGAGGTGGTATGATATAGTGAAAAAGCAAGAGTTTTGAAAAAAGATGTCCAGATTTTAAATCCTGGCTCCCCCATTTATTGTTGAAATGGATTTAGCCAAGTCACTTAACTTTGCTAAATTTCAATCCCCAAATCTATAAAATAGAATTCACCATAAAACTTATTCCAATGGAATATGATGAAACTCAGATGAGATATTGTCTCTGAAGTCACTATAATTCTAAATTCTGAATTATGTTAAATCTTTGTGCAGGGAGGGTCACAGGTCACCCCCGATCTCAGAAGACTGATTGTTGGTTTATATATTTATTGTCTGTCTCTTTGCCTACACCCCCCCCCTCCTATATTCACCTGCATATCCCCAGAATCTATCTGCAATAGTGCCAGGCACTTAGTAGGTACTCAGTAAATACTCATTGAGTGAATAAACATGAATCGCAGTAGAAATGATCATATTAGAATTTCATCAAAGAGAAGAAATTCAGAAAAACAACTCCGCTACAGATATTACTGAGACTGTTTCTCCCCTCATCCTCCCATGTGTAAGGGAAATGAAATGTGTGCTTAAACAAATACACTGCAGCACTTACATCCCCATTCGCCACTTTCTTAAGCTCAGTTAAAATAAATCACAGAGAGCTTCCTTCCCATATTGTTTTCTGATCTTCAGAAAGCCCTGCCCCAGGAGTGAGAGCGGCCGTCCAGGGGGTCGCCTTCCGGCCTTGGGCACAGTGAAGCAGAGGATTCAGAGTAGCTGGACGCATTTGTGAAGAAAATATTTCAGCCTTATGGTTTATTTGATAGTCTGTATCTCCTATATTTTATTATCTCAGCTCCTCTCAACGACTATAAAAGAATTCCTTAATTCTTTCCTTAGCTATGGTTGCTGACCAACATGGACGATTTCATACTGATTGGTTTTTCTGATTTATTTAGTTGAGTTTTGGGAGGGTGATCTTAAATCCACTGAAACAAGAATGTCATCAATCTCTGCACGTCATTAATACTTAGAAATAGTAGAGTTATTAGCCTTAAGGTTTGACTTACCAATGTTAATATTTAAATCTGATAAATTAATGAGTTCTAGTTCTGTTAATTTTTCACATGTTCGTAGAATTCTAGTCTATTCAGAGGGAACTTCTCTCAGTTTTTGCTGCCTTTCAGGGCAACAGAATATCTGCCAGCAGCACTGGGCTGGTAGGTAAGAGATCAGAAAACAATAGCTGGGATGATTGTTGATAAGATGCTTGGCCTTGGACCAGTGACTTCATTCTCTGTGTTTCCTCTAGTTTTCAGTTAAAAAAAAAAAAAAGAAAAAGAAATGTAAAGAGCCATTGATTTCTTACTTTGAGAGATGATAAGACAGATGAAATATTTTAGAACACCAATTTCTTAAAGGTCTTGAGGGATCCATGAGGTGTTTGTTTGTATCTTTCTTGTAATGATTTCCATTTCATTATATATTTGATTATGTATGACATTTTAACATTTCAGGGATTTGTATTCCTTAGTCTTCATAAGCTTCTTTGTGGTCAACCTGCCCCCCACAGGCACTGCGGTAGCACAAAGGAGAGAAGTGATATTTTCCTGGGTCACAGAGAGTGTCAGTGGCAAGTGAAGGCCAAACACAGGCAATTGTTTAGCCCCACAGCTTCCCGTGGATTATTTGTAGGTCACATCTCAACCTTATGTTTAATAACAACAACTTCCACCATGATTGCTGATTACTCAGATGTTAAGCACAGTCATATTTCTTTGTGAACAAAGGCCCTCCTGACAGAATAAAAGAACCACTTATACTTTCCACGTAAAGTCCTTTTATTATTAGATTCCCGGGCATTTGGCGATTTATACCATTTATAATTCAATGCTCCTAGTAACAACAAAACAGCTGTAACTGATTGTTTGATAAACTATAGAGAAGTCCAGAATCGTAATTATGTTTTTTAAGAGTTAAACAGCAACGTGAGCTAGGTGGAGGGGAAATGACAGAGAACATTGTTTCTTTTCAAACCCTTTCCTCATGAGGCACATGGTAGGCTTTCTTTTCCTACTTATTCTGCTGCCACAACCCCACCGTTTCTGTGTGATAGCAAGAACAATCCCTCGAGGTCAATGATGAGTGACTAGCTTGAATCTTGTTTAGAACTAGGGATTGAGGCCACCTATATTTCAAAGGCTTGAGTTCTACTCACTTAACTTTTAGCATCTGGTTTTCCAAGCAAATCAAGGCCCTAAAAACAAAAAATCAAAACAAAAACATAACAACAAACCAAAGATGCTTGCTCCCTGAGAAAGATAATGACATTGTTCAGGAAGAGCAGCGCCCCTGGTATGGGTTTGTCCTTACTGGAGCCTCCTAAGCCCCACACTGAGAAATACAAGCTCCCTCCCTGAAGGGTAGGGCAGCAGCTGGCAGGCAGCACATTCTCCCTAACCGAAAAGTGGGGAGTGATTTTAAACACATTGCATTGACTTTCCCTCAGCACTTTAAAAACGTTTGGGTAGGGGCCATGAGACTGCAGATAAACAAATGTTGAGCATGTGCTGCTGGCTCCTGGAATGTTCTGGGATAACATGTGGAGATTTGGGGGATGAGGGTGTCTTTTGGAGGAAGTTATGTTAACAGCATAAATAGCGATGACCTGGTGTTAAATCTCTGCCCAGGAAAATGGTAGCAGTTGAACTCTCACCAGCTCTGTCACCCTCCAAGAAGCCCCTGTAAGAGCATACACAGCCTCATCTTCAGTTCTGCTCTGACTTACAGACACACCCCCTGATTCTGGCAAAAGGCAGGCACATCATTTCATCTGGGCTTATCTTATAATGCCTCGTGGAAACAGCTGCATTGCCTGTCCTTGTGTGCATACAGTTGGTTTTTTTTAAATGAAAATCACCATGGCAACAGCTGCAGCCACTTATTACAGTGCAGTGGAAGTGACGCTGATATTTGTGAGGAAAGCTATGCTCTCAGAATAATGTGGCCCTTACAAGGGAGTGGATTTCTCCCACTAACATTTCCATTTTTAAAAAAAGAAAAAGGTATGAGAATGTGTTCTAAAGAAATCTACCAGGGAACTGGAGAGCTTAGGGAATTGATAAGCAAGAATGGAGCCTGTTATCTGTGGTCCCTGAGTCTGTTACTAACTGTCAATACTGGGATTCCAGGGAAGGCTGTGCTCATTGTTTTCAGCCCCACCATACCTAATCTGCCCCTTTAAATAGAACCACCGAATAGCAATGACAGTGATAATTAGAATTAATTGAAGGCAGTTTTCTGTTGCTTTTAACACCACACTTTCCTTAGAGCTTTGAAGAACCTGTATAGGGACCAATTTGCTCCCATCTCAGTCAGTAAGTATGAAATAGTTTAAGAGGAAGCTTTAGTTTCCTTATAACTCAGTTCTGATTAATGACATCTTCCATAGGCTTGTGCTACATATTCCGGCACTTCCGTTTTGCTAATCATTAAGGAGAGCAAAGAAGAATGCTAGCAAAGAAAGATTTGCTATGATGGTTCTACAGGTGGGGGGAGGGTCTGTGTGCTCTGAGGTTTTCATATTACCTAAGTGTGATGTCACATCATTTTAATGATCCCGTAGACCATGTCCTTGAGGGAAGCAACCAAATAATTCAACAGGAAGTATCTAACATTAGGGAACAGAAAAGTGATATCCACACTGGGTTGTTTATGCAAGTAATAAAACCTTTAAAAGCTTGGTCACTAAGACTACAGATAAATAAGCCCTGAGCATTGCACAAACATTCATCAAAACCAAAATCCTTCACTCACTTCCAAAGAACTCTGAAACCTGATGAGATGATTCAGGTGTGGGGGTGTGTGGCTAACTTATGTGTGAGCCTGTGTGTGTTCAGAAGAGATTAGGATTTGTATTATATGCTTTATCTCTCACAGGGTTCAAATCCCTTAAATAAGTTACCTACCCCCCTTTCTTGGCTGTGAGCCCTAAGCTCTAGAGTATATATTTCACCACCCAAATTATATTTCATTCAAACTTTGCTAAGCTATGCTGTGCCCTGGTTTGTTGTCCTCCCATCACTCAAAGAAGTAGAGAAGCCCATGGAGAAAGTTTTTGCCTTGGGCTATAGGAAAAATATTGCAAAAAGCCTTCATTTCACCCTGTTCCAGGAAATGACTGAAAAAGAAAAACTTTCCCCTTTTAAGCTCAGTCACTAGGGATTATTTTATTTTTATTACAGGACAAGGTAGCACATTAGAATCTATTGTGCAGCAAGCACTGTGTCCCATCTCCTTACTGAAGCCAAGTTTGTTCCCCATTCAAGCCAACCAAGCAACTGTTACACATAAATAAGCCAGAATTTGAGATTAGAACACCACTTGATGGAGTTTTTCCAGAGAAATCTTTATTGTTCCTTGATTACCCACATTTATTCCATATATCATTTGCCCTGGGAATCAAGGTTAGTTATATAAGAGTTTCTGCCAGACTTGTAGGTTCTGTTTAGTTCTCCCCACATCTCTCTTTCTCTCCCTCTCTCTCCCTCTCCCTCTCTGTCTCCCTCCCCCTTCTCTCTCCCCTGCCTCTCTCCCTCTCCCCCTTCTCCCCCCATCTTTCCCTTTCTCCCTCGCTCCACCCCCTCTTTCTCTCTCATTTCTAGACTTCACCCACACCACCCTAATTCATTTATTCATGACATCGCATCTTACTTGACACTCAAGAGGAATATAACTCTAACAAATTTATTTTCACTAAACTAGGTAACAACGAAAGACTCATTGAGTTAAATCCTCATGCAGGAATGGGGACATTGAAAAGAATGCAGTAATAAAGAAAGGAGATAATCATTCTCTTCATAAGAAGTCAGAACATTTTCCTGGATATGGTAGCCTCAGGCCCATGTTTGATAAGCAAGAGTTGTTGTCTGAGAAGGGATCACCATCTGGCGTACAATGCATCTTAGTATAATTAATTTCTCATTTAATAAATGGACTCAATTTTGCTGAAACCCGTCTGAAGTAAAAAATAATGTGGTTCTGTTGGGAGGACCTACAAGGAGGGTCAGATCTACCAGTTTCCCTTAGAAGCTTTGTTGGTGTTCATAGTTCATAAGACTACCCTGCCCCAAACCCTGTGTGTTCTGAAGCATAAATCATGTGTTCAAGGAGAGCTCATCAAAGTTCCCATTTCTTTTTTTTTTTTTTTAATTTTTTTATTGTTAGTTTCAGGTGTACAGAACAATGCAATAGTTACCCTTTTCACCCTCACCAGGTAACAACCCCCCTCCCCCCATCCACTGCCCTCCCACCCCCGATATCATGCTTATCTATTACAATTCCATTGAATCCGTTCCCGCACTCTACTCCATGTCCCGAGGTTATATATGTATATATAATTATCGTTGACATACAGTATTATTCAACATCAGTTTCAGGAATACAATGCGGTCGTCAGGCCTCTACATCAACTATGAAGTGGACTCTCCAAAAGGACATTGGTCCATCTGGCCCCCTAAGAAATACTTACAACATTATTGATTGTATTCCTCGGACTGTCTTTTTCTATCCCTGCGGCCAAATTACAATTACCAAATTGTATTGTCTCATCCCTTCCCCTTCTCCTTCATCCCCACCCCCTCCCTACTAGCAATCCTCAGTTCTTCCTCTGTGTCTCTGAGACTATCTCCATCCACTTCTCCCATCCATTCAGTTCCTTAGAATCCACGTATAAGTGAGATCATATGATATTTGTCTTTCTCTGACTGAAAGTTCCCATTTCTTAGCGACATCTTGTCTAGATGTCCTCAAGCCCACTTTAGGGGTGTAGGTTTCCATCATTCTGCTCCCAGAAGCATCTCCATTTGGCAATACATTCCATTCTGATGGAAAAATAATGTTTTAATTAACTGTAAAATTTAGGAGCAGTCAAGGACAAATATGCTACTTCCTGCGAGATAACAAGCAAAACATTCTACCTTTCAAACATAAACATTTTGTTAAGCTTAGAGGAAAGTCTGTAGGAGAGCTAACCCTGTTCTACTTTCATTTCAATAGCCCTTGGGGTCCCTTTTTTCTCTGGTTTGCTATTAAATAAACACACAAAGAAATAACTACAAAAATACTCAGATACAAGTTAAACTACATACTGTGAAAACCAGTAGGGACGATCTAAGGGAAGAACTCACCCACTGGGACAGCCATATATAACTAACCTTTTGTTGATGCGCAGTCGCTGGGTGGAGTCAGCCCCGGGGAGGGAAGCACAGGTTTGGAACAAGCTTCTATGCCTGTCCAACCACTTCCTTGCCACGGAGCTTAACCTTCCTCAGTTTCTCCTGTATTGTATAAATAATATTAGCTCTCTTATGGAATTGTTGTGAAGAACACAAATAACATTCACAAAATGCCTATCACAGTTCTGGCTTTCAAGAGCTCCTGAATAAATGGTATCTACGAACATTGCAATGTAGAGAGCACAAAGTCCAAGAGACTTTTTTAACACTGAACATTTTGCAGAAACAGACATGTATGCTTTCCAAATTCAGTATTTAAGACTCTAAAATTAAGGTGGCATGCCACAGACTGATCACTCAATTCACCAGCAAACTGTTCTTCTAATATCCTAATTGTATTATAGCTTGAAAAGACGGAAATCATTTTATGTCTCTCTCACCGTTTTGGTAAGTTGCTAAGTTCTTTTTTTTAAAATCCTGAATTTTAAGGGCTGAACATTTTCAAAGTAAATAGCGTAACAGAACCAGTGCCCTTCTTCCTCTCCAGCAGCACCTTCTCAGACTGATTGGTGCCAGGTGTTGTCAGGCAGTTCTCAGGCAGGAGATGGCAGAGACCCTTGTCTGGTTCCCTGAGACTTTCCATTTCATTCCAGTCCCCAAATCCTGGTGTCATGTTTGTGATTATCATACTTTTCCTGTAATGAAGTTACCTAGGCCTTTACCATCACAGTTCATATGCACTCAGGGTGCTATAATCTCTCATTATGCACTGACCTCCTGATGTTTCATTAGGATTAAGTGATAATGCAGGCTTTTCACACACAGTACCAGGGATTTTGCTATTTCTCAGCATAAGATTTTTCGGAGTCTCTCTCTCTCTCTCTCACGCACGCACGCACGCACGCACACACACGCACACACGCGCACACACACACGCACACACACGCGTGCACACACACACACATGCACACGCGCACACGCACACGCACACACGCACACGCACACACGCACACGCGCATGCACACGCACACACACACATGCACACACGCATGCACACACGCACACACGCACATGCACACACGCACACACACATGCACACACGCACTCCCGATGGTTCTTTATCGTCTTCATCAAAATGATATTCTTCTCTCCTGTAACTGGATCACGCCTGTTTCTATTTGGATGCGTTTTAACAATGGCCCGGAGACAGTTTTTAAAAACTGAATTTTCCAAGAAGGTGGTAATAGGTTTGAATAAAAATCTAATGAATATACTTAATCCAGAGGAGACAGGGGGGTATAATTATTGAGTTCTGTTCTTTTTCTGAAGGACTTTACAATTTCTATATAACCTTAGTTCCACTTAAGAAGTAAAGTTCAACACTAGCTGGAAACATAGCCATTGAATGGATAGAATGGTAATATAAAAAGACATAACAAAAAAAAAAGAAAAAAGAAAGAAAAACTAGAGGGCCAGCCGATTGGTTCAGTTGGTTAGGAGCGCGAGCTCTGAGCAACAGGGTCACCGGTTCGATTCCCACATGGGCCCATGAGCTGTGCCCGAGCTGAGCTGCCGCTGAGCTGCCAACAGGTGGCAGAATGGCTCCGCTGGTGAGAGCACGTGCTCCTAACAACAAGTTTTCCGGTTCGACTCCCACATGGGATGGTGGGCTATGCCCACCTGCAACTAAGATTAAACATGGCACCTTGAACTGAGCTGCCCTGAGCTGTCAAAGGGCGGCCAGATGGCTCAATGGTTAGAGCTTGCACTCTTAGCAACAAGGTTTCCAGTTCGACTCCCGCATGGGATGGTGGGCTATGCCCACCCGCAACTAAGATTGAACAAGGCACATTGAGCTGAGCAGCCACAGGCGGTTGGATGAAGACTGGACTTGGAGCTGAGCTAGCTGCGTCCTCCACAACTAAGATTAAAGGACAACAACTTGGCTGTTCCCCTTTCCCAATTCCCCAACACTGTTCCCCTTTCCCAATTCCCCAATAAAATCTTAAAAAAAAAGAACAAGAAAAAGAAAAACTAGAGCGAGAGCGAGAGAGAGAAGAGAGAAGAGAGAAGAGAGAGGCCCCTGCCTAAGAGGAGTAGAAGGAATTCTTCCCAGAGCAGCCCTCATGGTCTGCCTCCTGCCTCTTGCCTCTTGCCCTCCAAATAGAAGAAGCCCCAGTCTGGGCATCTATTTCTGGCTACCTGCTTCCTCCTTCATGAGCCATATGAATAATTCTCTAATTTGAACCCATCTCAGAAAGAGACAGCTGCACCCCAAATATATTTTATTACACAAATGTTACTTGTTTCATAATTTAGCCCACAAGGGACATTCCTCCCCTAGTTCTGGTGCAAGCATCAGCCTGTTTTTCCCATTTGTTCTCGTGATATAAAAAAGACAGTGGACCTTTTGAAGATGGCACCATGGGCACGCTGAGCCAAGCCTGAGAGAAGCTGTGTCCACAAGTCTGGTTGACTTAAGGAGACCGGATCCCTGGCAATGGTGGTGGTGATGGTTGAGTCCTGGCACATGACCTTGGATGTGCTGAATCAATAAAGTTGACATAAGCTGAACTATCAGTAGAGAGTAGGATTGATCCAGGCCACAAGTTAATGTATGCTTCATGGTGTTACCTGTGATATGTCCTGACTCTGTCAGTTACTCCTGTGTAAATGCAACTCGCAAACCTCATTTTTCTATCTGGACATACTTAGATATCAGGCACTGCCAGTCTTCCTGACTTGTCACTATTCTTTATGTTCTCCTGTACACTGCCTGCTCACCCAGAGCAGGCGTATGTGCTCTCTGCCTAGGCAGGAAGCGTGTGAAAGGTCATGGCGTAGGCACAGGGCTTCCTCCATTACCAAGATGCTCCTGTTTCCTGCACCTTGCCCTGTTATCTGATTCTCCCCCTTGCCTCACCTTCTGTAGATCACTGTCTGCCCCAGCTTTTGACCACTTCCTCCTGGTTCTACCATCAGTATTTGCGTACTCCACTTCAGTGGTTTTCACTTTTTTGAGGTCATGGACCACATGGAGAAGGTGATGAACATAAAGGCATCTCCTTCCAGAAAAGCAAGTGTGTGTGCATTTACAAATGCTGGGTTCACAACTCTCCCTGGACTCCTGAATCACTGATTTCCTGGCCCCCTTGCTGGTTGCTGATGGACTCATGGTAGCTTGCTTAGCTGGTTCCAACTTGAAGACCTCCACTGACCTCCCTCCACTCAAGGCCGCAGCTGAATCTGCCAGCCTGCATGTTTCCCAGCGTCTTGTGTTTGTGTTTGCCTAGATGAGCACAAACCATCCTCCTGGTCCTTCAGGAATGCCCAGAGCCCAGGGCCCTTGCTCCTGGCACCAAGCAGGAGCTTGTACTCCCACAACTCAGCAATGGCCTTGGCAAATGAAACATTAATCCTCATGCTTGCTTTCTGACTCCAAGTCCTGTAACTACCTTTACTGTATGTGGTGGGAAAGGCCTGTTAATTGCTTGAGTTAGGAATCTCTCAATTCTTAAAAGCTGCATTGGTTTGAGATTCAAATACACTTTACAGTCCACACTCTTATCCCAGAAAAGGCTGTGTCCTGAAGATCTAGCATCAGAGAATACTCTCCTGTGAAATTTTAACATTCTGCAATATTCACTTTATAGCAACTGCTAGACACATATAATGTAATTGTAAGACATTTTGTGGAAGCAAAACCACCTTTGGCAAGATGTGTTGATCTTCAGGTCCCAGGCTTCAAACACAAAATTGAAATCTGTGAGGGTGAGGCAACTGTCTTGGTAAAATATGTTAGTTTAGGAAGATAACTATGTGCTTTGCTCCCAAAGATAACTTAGAACTCCAGCGAAATTATCTGCAACTATAAAAAGATGGATGCAGATTCTGAATTAAATTAAGTTGTGCATTGGGGTCCAGAGGCTACTTCGTGAATGGGAGAGCAGGGGAAGGGATGGGGGAACAGTTGATCAGTGCAAATATTTTCTGAGAGTTGGCTTGTCACCAGCTGACACTGTCTCAGGCAGCTGTTCGTAATAGGAGTGGGGTTTGTCAAACACAGGGAAAGAAGGACACCCAGATTAGGAAGGCAGCCCATTGGCTATGAAAAGTCCTTTGATCCAGCCAGAGGAAACCAGCATTTCATTCAGCCATCATTTCTGTCAGCACACGGCATTTGTGAAACACTTTAGGCCCCTATGCAAGTAAGCACCAGTTTGCAGATTCCTCTTTCTCTCTACACAGCATGTAGTGAGCTGGGAATTGGTGTCACCATGAAAGCAAACTCCAGTGGTTTCCTGACTTTTCCTTGATTTTTGTTAATCATCAACTCCATAGACACCTTCATAGACACCCTCTGTTCAAAAACATTTTTTTGCTTCAGGCATAGAACAGCATTTTTGTGGTATGCCTTACTTGGTGTCCCTTTCCAGGCAAGGCTGCTGAAAGTTCAGCTCTGTTGGATTTTTAAGACGACTGTGGATCTTTCATGCTTGGCTATTGTTAACAGTTTATATGAATCTCCTTGTTTGATATGATCCCAGTAAACTTCTGCTCTACAGGTTTCATTAAGAAAAAGATGAATTCAGTATTTGATCTAACTCCAAACATATTGCTCATTTCACTCCAGAACATTCTTCTAACATTCGAAAACGTTAATTGGAATTCCTAAATGCCTCCATATTCTTAGAAGTAAAGCTCAGTTACTACTGACTTCTTTTGAGCAAATGGTGAAATATAACTATTCCAGCAATAACATTAATGCACATAACAGTAACAACACGAAAGCTGACATTTGTGAAGTGCTTTCTATGTTAAGCACTATAATACATTCACACAATTAATCCCAACCCTGCAAAGGAGGCACAATTGTTATCATCACCATTTTTCTAATGAAGACACTGAGACACATAAGTAGTTACTCTGAAGAGACAGCAGTCACCACCTGGGTACACAGTGTGAGCAGCGGCACCACGTGACAGACCTGAATTGGTGTTGGTGTGAATGCTGAGAGCCATGGGTAGAATTTCCTATTAAACCCATTCAGTGTGGAGAAGCGGTCTCCGTGAAGAAATCCTGGCCCCATAAGCAGCGCTAGGCTGTTAGCAAAACTCTTCATATTGAAATGGATATAGTGACTAATGCAAATTTTTCTTACAAATTAGGACTAAAAGTCCTAAAATTTTAAATTTCCCAAAGTGGTCTTTGCCTCACTCCTATGAAGGTGAAACATTTACCATAATTCAGTGATTTATCTGTGAGCATGCTCAGGTGTAGACCCAGGTGTTCCCACATCCCAGGCTTTCAATCAGTGACACCTGAGTTGAATACCTGCCTTGCCTTCGCTAGTGAGTCAGCTTGGACAAAAGATTAACCTCCCACGTCTATTTATTTCTAAAATCAAACATTTTCTTCATTTGATTGTTGGAAGGGTTGAATGGGATGAAATTTATAAAGTTACTTAAATATCTTAAAGCCATAGTTTCCTCATCTGTATAAGCTAAATCATAATAGCACCTACTCCAGAGGGTAACTGTGAGGGTTAAATGAGATAATGTTTATAAAAATGCCTAACATAGTGCTTGACACACAGTGAATGCCTTATACTAATGAGTACAGAAAATAGTAAGTATTTTGAGTGCTCGGTAAATGCTGGAACATCTGACCCCCTTCTCCAATTTAGCCTTGGGGATTAATAATATTTGTCTTGCTTGTACTTGTTAATGATCATACTTTAGTTTTAACTAGATTTCCATCTTTAGTGGCTATTAACCTACTTTTCTGTATCTTTTTTTTATCTATTATGACTAAAAGTTTCATATAGTACAATACTCTTTGGAGCTAAGAATTCATTCATTAGTGAGAATTAAAGGAACTGAAAAGTTGAAAAAAAGTGTGGAAATTCCCATCAGTTCATGAGAATTATTTTTTCCTTTACACTAGTGAGATTCAAATGCCTGTTTCTGTTTCAGAAAAGAAAGAAAGGCAAAGAAAGAAGTAGAGTATTTTCAAGTTATTTTTATATTCAGGACTATCTCCTCTTCACTGTCCTCTCAATATTAGGTATAAGAGAAAACTTCTCAAAGCCCACAGACTAATTCAATTCTAACAAGACTTTTCAGGCTAAATTGCAATGTAATTTAAGATCTCCTGTCAAAGAAAATGCATATATAATTTATAACAAACCTTCTTTAACTCTTCTTCCCTTTTAAGCAATTTTAAACTCCGAGTTCTCTTTGTCACCTTAAAGTTGGGACTTAATGGACCAGAGCCACTTACTAATCTGTCAGAGGCTTTATTCCAGGCTGAAATTTGTAACTGTTCTAGATGTCATTATCAGCCCAGCTCCAGACTAAATCATGGGTGCCTTCGTTGAAGTACTACTCCTTGCCCACAGAGTGCTCAGCCATTTCCAATGGCAGGATTTGGGTTAGCACAGAAAGCCAAGTACTCTGTCTGCATCCTGCTCCTGGTAGTCCTAGAGGAAGTTAGAAAACACATAGTGTGTCTGTAACTCTCGGGGCAAGAGGTTCCTTGAGGCCACATTACCCAACTGCTAATGCATGGATTTTATCTTGGCAAATAACTCTTTTGTTCTATGATTAAGTATCTGTACCCTTTTATGGAACCCGTTTTATTTTTTATCAGATCTAAGAATTAGGAAATCTTGAAATGGAACATAAAGCTGAAATTGTTCTCCCTATGGTGTTTTATTTTGGGACTTTATCTCGCCTTTTGGAAACACGCAGAATGAGACCAGTCCTTCCTCTGTACGACCTCCTTTCAAATGCTCACCGCAGCTGTTTCTGCTAAATTCATCTACCCTTTAAGCAATCCTGCTTCCTCCCATCCTCCCCCTCAACACCCCACTCTCTCTTCTGTGGTCTGCTATGATATGTCAGGTATCATTCAGATGGTGGCACCCAGACTGACGACGAGCAGTCTGGTCTGTTCCAGCTATTGAGGAGTACAAAGGGATCGTGCTGTCTCCTGTCCAGCTTTCTCTAGTGTTAACAAAGCATTCACCTGGAGTGTTCTGTACCACTGCTCGTTCCTACCCAAAACCCTTAGAGGCCTGCCCTTTCACCACTAGAAGAGCATTCTAAGTCCTAACAATGGCCTGAAGCTTCCACAAGACCTGGCCCAGACCCCATCTCCAGCCCTGTCCCCCACTACTCTCGCTTCTCTCATCTCCCTCCAGCCACACTCCCTCCTTGTGGCTGCTCAGACTCATAGAGGGAGCGCTGCTTCGGAGACTAGAAAGCTCTCCCCACTCCTTTTCATTCAGGACTCCACTTAATAATCTTTTCCAGAGAAGCCTTTCCTGACCACCCTAACTAAAGCAGCACCCCATCCCTCTCTATGCTACCTCGTTATGCTGCTTTATTTCCCTTTTCAAGTCTCTGTCATTAAATCATATATTGTGCTTAGCTATTTATTAAGTCGTCTTCACTGGAATATAAAAAGCATGAGCTTCGTTGTGTTACCTGCTGTATCTGTAGTACCTAGAACAATGTCTACACATAGTAGGTGCTCAATCAATATTTACGGATGAAATGAATCAGTTAATTCAGGCTGAGATTGTATTAGTCTGAGGGCAGCCATGATACACTAACTCAGACTTCACATAGAATTCCCCTTGTCTTTTTTGTGTGTATGTGCCAGACATCAAAATGGTAAAATGATATTTTTCAAGGATTTGGAAAGTCACTCTTTGGTGTGAATTTGGATTCTTATGAAGCAGTCACTAACTAAACAGTCCTCAAGAAGCTGAAAAAGTTCATTAACGTGCCCCCCAAGCACAGCTCTCCGCCTTGCAGGTCATTGGCCCTTGGGAGGGTGAAACCCTGTGGTTTCTAACTAAGGCTCTTCTGGCCAGAACCTCTTTTTATTAAGACGCAGCTCTTCTAACTTCCCAGGGTACCTGGAATGCCCCCAATTCCTGAAGTCATTATGTTTTACAGTAGGTTCTTTTGACAGAGCTTTATCGGTCTTTGGCAGAACATAAGCCAGAATAATGGGCAGGCAGATGCCAGAATGAATTCCAGTGTGTACAAACAATTCTTGGCCCTATAAAAATCAATTCCTTATTCATAATTAAGCAATTTCTTGAGAAAGGGCAGGTTGCTACAGTTATTAAAAGATAAATAATAGATAAGGAACCACTTTTTTTAGAAATAAAAATTTTTAAACACAGGTTAGCACTGTAATTAATTCTTCTTCTACCTTATTTCTTACCTATGAAACCCAGGGCCAACCAAACAGGGCAGCTTTTACAAATGTTCATCTCCCTTCTTATGTGGTGTTTCTCCTTAAAATGCATTTTTTATTTTAAATGTATCCTTAGGAGCAAAGTAACAAAGCAACATTAGATGGGGAAAAAGGAACTATTGGGTTGTCAGAAAAGCCATGACGTATTTTTTCTATGTTTTTCATTGCAAAAATGCATCATGCCTTTTCCAACAACCCAATAGAAGCACTTAGGCATAAAGGTCATGAGATTGTCATCCTGTGGACCTTTTTTCTGTTTCCCAAATTGAGTTTAGGAAGCAGAGCTGAAAACAGTAATTGTGAAATGGCTCTGTACTAAAAGAATCAGTGGGGCTCCCCAGCAGCTAGGACCACGCCCCCCACACAATTGGCTTAATGGGCAACAGAATTAGCCTCATTTTCCCCAATTCCCACCCCATCTCCCTATCCTCAAATCAGTATATAAGAGGGGTGGGGAAGAAAGGAGTCATCCATGAAGAGAGTGCAGTGTTTGTGGTATGAAACTGTCACCTCTCCCCACTGGGGTGCTTCCTCTCTCTTAAGTCAGGTGGAAGGGACTCCACTGAAATCACCCAGATGGCCTGGAGCTACCTGGAGAAGAGGGCTTGCCAGCTTATCCCCAGTGGAGGAAACTGCGGAGGGGCTGAGGCCCTCTCAGACAGAGCAGGGCAGGGCTTCATGGCTATGGCTCCTTGGAGAGGCAGTGTATAAGAACATGGGGACTGGCCTAGAGATTTTGGAAAGGAGTCCACTGGAGCCTGATGTATCAGCAAGACCTGAAGTTTCCCTGGGTTGGTGTGTTTGGGGAGTGGGCAAAGTGTGCCTCCCCAGTGCATGCTCCATGACCCATGGAAGATGCTAAGGAGTACCCCAAAAAAGAGAGATTGGAGCTCAAGAGAAGAGCAAGAGCCACCGAGCTGCCCAAAGGGACCCTAATCCAAGCCATAGAAGAGGGCCGGGAATACGTATAGCTGGCAGGGCAGGTAGAAGGCTGAGTGGCCCCTGTGAAGGGATTCTCAGCAAAATGGAAGTGCTGCCATGTTTTCAGAGGCTCCCAAGAGAGGGAAGAGAGGGATAAAGAAGGAACAAGGGTGTGAGACCGGGGACCCTTGCCCACCATGGACAAGCAGTTGGCCACATAAGGTGGAGAGCTTGGCTCTCATCCCCCCTCCAGGCCCCCAACACCAGGGCTCGCTTGTGCCCAGGAGGGAGGTGAAGGAACACCCCCCTCTGCCTCTCCTCCCTTCTAAGTCATATGGCCTGCTACTCTAGAATATTCTGCCAGGAGCAGAAGAAGCCTGCTTTGAAGATGTAGGTTTTAAGCTGAACAGAACTCAGTTGTAATAACTGAAAGGAACTGAATAATGGAATTTGACCAAGACAACATTAATGGAACTACACACCCAGTACAAAGAGGGGATTTGATATAGTGCAGTTGGAAGCAGTGATTGGAAAAAATGAAATATATATATATATATATATATATATATGTATATATATATGTATATGTATATGTATATGTATATGTATATGTATATGTATATGTATATGTATATGTATATATCTCCTAACTTTTTGATGAGCTGGTACCAGTACTTTAAAAAATTTTGTTAGGGATTAAAGATTTGGCAGAGAACATGGAAGATCCTTTCATATATCATTGGCTATAACAATCATTTTCTCATACTTTTTTTCCTTAATGATTAAACTCATAGAATTGTGGAAGGGCTAGAATGTGTTTGCATGTTTGCTTAATACTTTTCTTTTAAATGTTTCAAGTAGCATTGATGTCTTGATGTCACATTAACAAAAGAAGTGAGACTGGACTGGGGGCTAGAGAAGCAGGTTGTCCCTGTCAGGCATCCAGGACAGTGGACTGTGGGATTTGGGAGGACCAATCAGAGGGGAGTGTCCTTAAACAACAATAGCTTCTCAAGAGCTTGAGGCTGTTGGGTAGTTTCCGTGTGTAATTGGGGGGTGAGGGCAAACATTTCAGCAGTAGCAGTAAAGAATAGAGTAAAGTGGACAGTGCTGAAAATTGGGTGACCCTGAGAAACATTGTAAGGATCAGGAGAGAGATGACTCTGTGGGGTCCAGAACGGGAAGGTGGCCAGAGTCATGGAGGGGATGGTATTGCATCAGTGATGGTGGTACCATTTATGGAATATTTTCCATATATTATCTCATTTTCACTCTCAGCATAATTGCAATACTTTCTTTTCTTCTTCCTCTTCTTAGTCCTCCTCCTCTCCTTCTCCTTCATCACGAGCATTTATTGAGCATATGTGCCACACACCATTCTATACAAAACAATTTGCAGGATCAAATGACCACTGACACCCAGAGACCCTAGACTAGGGACCAATCAGAGTGTGGGAGAGACTGGTGTGACCTCTCCGTTCTGTTTCAGTTGAGGTGCTAATTGGACATCCAGTCTGAGATATTTCTTTTAGAACCAACCAAGCTCTCAGTTCAAAAGAGAGAGGAGGAAGAGGAGGAGGAGGAAGAAGAGGGGGGATGGGTTATTTGAAGAAGGATGATTTACTTAAGAAATATTTATCTTGTTCTTACCTGTGCCAGGTACCATTTCAAGTACTTTATAAACATTAATTCATTGAATTCTTACAGCAACCTTATTATCATCCTCATTTATAGAAAACTGAGGTGCATATTGTTTAAGTAACTTGCTCAAGGTCATACTAGCCAGTATGTGGCAGAGCTGAGATTTGCACCCAGACCTCAGGTTCAGGTTCTATGCTCCTAATGCTACCTAAGCTGCCAGGCAGGTTTCCTGCGGGAACATCAGGCAGATGAAAAGGTGGGCGGGCTGTTGAGAAACACTGGAGTGGTGACCCTCTCTGCGAAACTTAAATGATACAGTGAGCAACAGGATCCTTATTCATGTTGCTTTCATCAAAGAAATTTAGGATATTTCATCCATTTCAAAATTTTTTGAATAAAAGGTGCTACACACATTTATTTCTGAGAATGGGTATAATACACCATCATCAAACTGGTTTTTGCTGAATAATCTGTTCCTGAACAGAATAAATCAATAACTGCACTGATTTCCAATTTATGAGATGAATATTTAAACAGCACTATTTCTGGTCATGTCATTTTCAAGGATATTGTTGGTTCCATCCAACTCAAATATTCTTTCTCAGAAATCTTGGGATGGCCGATCCTTCATCAGCTTGTGCTAAACAGTGCTTCTTCCGAGTGGGGTCCCAGAGCACAAGCACCCCAGGAGTTAGCAGAAAGCCTGCCTCCTCTTCCCCTCCTCTCCTACCCCCAGTATTTGCATCCACTAATGATTCAGGCGCCTCCCTGGTGCTGGGGAGGAGGTGTTTCCTTTTCAAGCCCAAAGGGCTGAGACTGCTAGAACATGACATTCCTTCCTCTCTTGGGTTCAAGTTGAAAACTCTGCACCTACTACCCCAAACCTTGGTTGCTTTTGACAACACCCTCTGTAGCTGCTGCTCTGCGGTGCAGAGGCTTAGGGCTGCAGCTGCAAACCAGAGCCCAGGAGATGCCTCCTTCTCTGGGGATCAGATCCGGGAGGCACAACTTTTAAAATATGGGCAGTGGAGAGAGATGCAACATCCCTGGGCCATAAGGCTTTTGCTTCCTTTGCCTTACTCCTCACCAGAAGCCTGAGGGTTTTTCCTGAAAAATATCCCCCTCCCATCCCAAACTTGGGTAGATGCACCTCAAGTTAAGTCTCCTGGCCTGTTCTTGTCCTGGAGCAGATCCCTGCACAGGCTGCTGAGATCGTGCCTTCCCGCCCTGATCCACGGAGCCAAGAACTCAGCACTGAACATGACAACTTTTTGGTCTCTCTTCTATGGCCGTTTCCTTCCTGAAGACCCTTCTGTTCCCATGCAAAAGCGACTGGTTCCTCTGCAGCCGCCTGGAGCCTGGTGTGCCAGGAGGGGAGCCACAGGCCCTCCACCCACAGTTAGAACTGAGGCCTGGTTCAGCCACTGCTCTCTGCCCTCTGTCACTGAGCTTATGGAAGTTCTCAGCAGCATGCTGGTGATGGTGGTGATGAGTGTCCGCGTTCAGGAGTGTGTATTTGTTGTGCACATAACTAGCACTCAATGAATGACCCTACAATTCACAAGATAATTGTAAAAGTTTTAAATATACCTCACATCCTTACACATTTCTGTGAGTTAGTACTATTATTATCTCCATTTGACAAATTTTGAAACTGAGTCTATGTGTGGTGAAGTATTTTGCCCAAGCCCATACAGCCAATAAGGGTCAGATCTTTGAAGGTCAAGTTAAGAGTCACAAGTGTCACCTTCAGGCCTGGACCCTAAAATTATCCACAGCATGACTACATGTAATCAATGCCTAATAATAAATCTTGTAGATGCTGATGTATTTCAAGAGACAATTAGCTTTGGCAAGCCTCCTTCCTTCCTGCCTTTCTTCCTTCTTTCCTTTCTGCTTTCCAGTCGGCCTGCCTTCATTCCATCAGCCTTTATATAGCCTGCCACAGGCCAAGCACCAGGCTGTGTCCTGGGCACACAAGAAGCAGCAAGACCCAGGCCCAGCCCAGCAAAGCTTAAGGTCTGGGAGCAGAAGCCAGGTGTGAAAGTAAGTTTCCACAAGAAGCCCTGAGTTTCGCCTCCTAGTGGGATGCAGAGAGGGATGTTAGCCCATACATTGCACTCCACACTCCCCCCTGTGTACGGGAAGGTGCTGTCCACATTCCCTCCAGGTAAGAAATTTAAGGAGTTCAATAGCTGAACTCCTACTGCCCTTATAGTCAGTGTGACACTCACTCAACTATCCTGACACGGACTCATGTTTTCAACCCAACAGATCACCCGTTTTAAGGGAGAAACAAGAAATCTACATTTTGAACTTAAACAGCTGTATGATCTTAATTTTTCTGACCCTCAGTTTCTTTATTTTATAATAAAAAAAAAAAGAAAGAAAGAAAAGAGGGGAAAGGAGGAATAACAATACCTGCCCTGGCAGAGATGCTATAGCATCAAATAAAGTTATAATGCAGGAATAACTGGACGAAATATAATGTAAATGTTATGCTCTTAACATGGACTTTAAAGCTCTGAGTAATGATGCTGCCCCACCTTCCCCTCCACAGGGGCCCACATGCGTGCTCCAGTTGTAGTTGTAACTATACAGTTCTGCCTTGAAGACCCTCAACTCACCTGCTCCCATGCCTTTACTTACACTCCTTACACTGCCAGGAATACCTTCTCCCCATCACTGTCTCTGACTTGCTTCCTTGCTCAAATGTCATCTCTGTTCTAAAATATGCCCCTTTCCTCCTTTGCACTGTTAAAAGTTGTGCATCTCTCACAAAATCACACTCAGCACCATGAGTAGAGCTAGCTGTGTTGTCTATTAGGCTTCTCTGCCTAGATATGCCTTACCTATGTTCAATGAAATGTTTGTTAACTCAAATTCTGCTTCTCTTCTCTATGCCCTTCCTGCCTGCTCCCAACACCCTGCCCCCACTGCATCACTGGCACATAGCAGTTATGCAGGGCATTCGTTCTGAGGAGCTTGGGAGCTGGAAAATTCAATGGACAGGTCTCCCCAGGTCAAGGAAAATCAATCTTCCACTTTTTCTTAAGTCAGACATCACAGGGAAGGTGTGAAGCTTAGCTATTCCCTGTTGGGTGGGGATCAGAACCCGTCTCCCCAAATGAAGACTCTGAACTGGTGGAGATACCCAGATGATTTCAGGTGACATACAGTGAACTTTTTTTTTCAAATTTAATATTTTATAATCTTATCTTTATTGAAAAGAAATATAATTAGCATATCAAACCTATGATTTCATAAATATTCTTTAATAAAAGAATATTTGAATAAATATTTTTATTCAAATGCTCTTGCGTTTGAATAGAAATGAGTTGATTTAAAGGACAACATTATGTAAAGAATGATATAGGATATGGCCAAATGGTCTGCTGGGGGTGCTCCAAGCTCAGGGAGCCTTGGGGACAGAGAAAATGCTTCTGGGAGGTGGGGTTGAGAGTGAGGAGATGCCTGTTCTATGGGTCAGATCTGCTGTAAGTGGCCTCAGGAAGGAATGGAACTATTTACAAAACTGTGTTACTGTACAAAAACCTTTGTTTGAAAGGCAGAATGTAAATGCAGTGTTCTCTCATTGCTATTGTTCTTTCACTGGAATGAAAAACTATGCTGTTGCATGTCAAGTCATGCGATTAGCTTTGCAGCCTTAAGCACAGCGTTTCATAATGGCCGTGGGATTTTATACCCTTTCCCAGGACTGGCAGATACAAAGGACCCAAATATGAATTTGCTTTTTTCCCTTTTATTCTGCAAGGCACAACACTTTACAAAAAGAAAAACACTTCAAAGGCAATCCTTTTCCCGCATACCTTTCAGGGCTCCATTCAAGATTCATATTAATCTTACCCAATTACATGATCAAAGCAGAAGTGTTTGGCCTACTTCAGTGGTTTAAAAACATCCAGGGAAAAACTAGGAACATTTCAAGCTACTTATTTTTATGCCACACATCTTCTTGTAGGAGAATTGGAATCCACTTCCCCGTTCTCTCTTAACTAGTTTCCAGGCACAAAAAGTCAGGTGAGAGACCTGCTTTAATTATCCGAGCCATAAAAGATTCAGTTACGTCTCTGTAAAATCCAATCTCATCTCAAATAGTGCGTCTAGTATACTATCTGCTCTCCACAATACTACAAATTCCCTTCCAGAACCCCCTGAGAAACTTGATTTTTTTTCTGATTAGTTTTAAAGACCTCTTATTAAAATTAAAACTGCAAAAAAACCCCACCAAATCTGAAATGTTACTTCCTTAGGTACCCCACACTACTGGTTCTAGCCTATCCATTTTAATGCTATGATATGAAGTTGACATTTTCTAAAATAAAACACACCTTGTCCTTCATATTAACACTCTGAGATTTGAGGTCCTGGCTAAAAAAAAAGCGCAAATATAACATACTTAAAAATATTTACGTGAACCCACTGCCTACTGGTGAATTAATTTTTCTCTATGGAAGTAAATCTGTTGGCAGCCACCAGAATGGGGTATAAAAGATGACCTCGGCAGCTGCTGCCATTTGTTTCACTGGGAAAATGAGGGTTTTGTCTCTCCCCAGGGGTTAATTCTGTGATGCTCTCTTCTGGGCTCTGTCTCTGAAGGGTTACACTGGAGAGGAGGAATGCTTTGTGGTTTATGACAGGATCACAGCAGAATATTTTGTACACGGTATGATTTGTATCACCCATTTGTGCACAGGCCATAAAAGTGCACTTTTTATCAGGAACATTTGTGAATATATAACAGCACTGAAGACATATGGCCACTAAATAATTCACAGTTATCTATCTCCTCAGCATATTCCTTGTACACCTACCATGTTTTAATGCCTAGTTTGCTCAGAAACAATATTCTTTATGACCCTTCCAGTATAAACATGTTTACTGACTGGCAGCAAATTATGGCTATTACGGAATGGGGCTGCACGGAAGGGGAAGGCTTTTAGCTGTCTCCAGCTCTGCCATCCTCATCTGGTGCCCCTGAACTCTTCCAAGCAGCACCTAACCTTATAAAAGAAGGTGCCCTTCCCAAAAGTGGGTGTTAAATTCCGACCTCTAGTACTTGGGCTAAGAAATGGAAGTCCCTAACTAACCTTCACCCTCTTCTCTTTTCAGTTCTATATCCATGTACAGTCCCAAGGAGAATCCAAATGCATTTGATGCTGCAGCATTCTTCCAGTCCGTGGGGAATTTCCTGGGGATCTTCGCCAGCTCATTTGCCATGGGGTCTGCGTATGCTGTTGTCACAGCACTTATATCCTTTGTCTGTGTGGAAGGCTGGGAACTTTTAAGAGACGTTAATGTCTTTAGCATATTTCTGAAAATGGACAACCTCCATGCCCAAAAATGGCTAGATAGTCTGGCTCAAGCATGACACAATGCCACTGGGGCCATCTGAGTCATGCTGGAGGCACAGGTTGGTACCAGCGGCAGAGGGGCTCAGGCTCTTTTCTCATCCAAGGCCAGTTCTAGCACTAATGATAAAGTCTGATCCTAGGGTATCAACTGCCTTAAAAAATTACTACCTTTGGAAATAGGTGGAGAGGGGGCACCAGGATTGGCTGTTTTAGGGTCAAGAGGAACAACTGAAGAGTCAAGGTCAAGAACAAGACAGGATTGGCTGGAAGTCATAAACTAGGTGTTCTCTCCCTCCTTTTCAAGCTTGTATCAATCACCAGCTCACGGCGATGACCAAGCCAAAGATCACCATGGGTTTAAACAAGCATCCACAGCTAGTTTATGGAAGAGGAGCTGAGAGCAAGGCAGAAATAATGTCTGTCATATCTGGGCAATTGTGTCACCTCATTCCTTCTTTTGCAGCAGAGAGGTGGGGGATGGGTAGAATTCCTAGAGGATTTGATCCAGGGAATGAATCTGGCCTGGTGGGGTGTTCACTTAGAGCAGTTGGATAGGGCAAAAAGAAGTCAAAGTTGAGGAGGACAGCCAGAAGGCCAATGTCAAGTGTGAGAGTTTAACAAAAGCCACAGAGAAGAGGCAGAACAAAGGATAAAAAACTGAAGACCTTGAGGAAAAGAGAAGGAAGAAAGTGCAAGAGGGGCTGGATACCAGGCAAAGAAAAAAAAAGTTGGAGTCTTTTTCCATGGGAACTGGCACTAAGCAGCTGCTAAAAGTCTAGGGTCTACTAAGGGTTTCTAAGATATCATGATATGAGTAAAACATGGACCCTGCCTTCCACTAGTGACAAACTTGGAAACACAAGCTCTGCATAATAGCTAGATAGAAAGTAAGTGCCAAAGCCACAGCCAAATTATTAGGACTATGAAAATGAAATGAGGATGAGGACACTGAGTCTGAAATAGTCCAATAGAATCTTGGCCAACCTTATGATTCTGGAAAATAATTTGAGAAGCAGTATTTATATGCAGAGTTGGACTTGGGCTTGGCCTGAAAGATAGGTAGAATATAGGCAAAGGATGCATGATAAGTGACTCAAGAAAAGACCAGCACTCATTAAGAAGTGGGGATGGGACTGAGGTGGCGTGTGGCAGATGTGTGAGAGGACCAAGGGTTTGGCCTGGTGAGCAATGGAAGATGAGGGGACCCCAGTGGGATAGAGTGAGCTTGTGGAGAATCTCGGAGTGTTACTCAAAAGAGTTTCTGCTCAGGTGAGCGACACATTGAAAGTCTTGTTTTTAAAACATAAATGAGGAACTGGTATATAGGATGAATCATGGGAGGAGGATTAAATGCAAAGGAAACTGTGATAAACTGTGAGGGAAACATCAGAAAGAAGACCAATGTTTTGAATAATCCCTAGAATTTAATAGTTGGTTGGTTATAAGAGATAAAAAAGAATGGAGAATCAAAATCCACTCCAAAGTTTTGTCCTGAAAACCCAGGAGAATGTCAACTCCATTGACAGAAATAAAGTAAGTCAGAAAAGGTAGGCCAGATTTCTAACAAAAATAATGATTAATAATCCACCCAGTCCTTAACGATATGTCAGGACACCCATATTTGTTCAACACCCAATACCTCACTTGACCTTCATGAAAATCATGTCATACAGATATACCATTTTTTTGGGATACTGAAACTTAGAGAGGGTTACCTAGAGCCCAAGGTCATGCAGCTAGTAAGCAGAGCCAAGATTCAAACCCAGGGAGCAAAACCAAGAGAGAGACCACACTCCTGATCACTACTCCCTGTTGCCTCTTGTTATTAAGTGGGATTATGATGGAGGTCACGTGTTATTTAGAGTAGAGTAATAGTAATGATGATAACATTTAGTGAATGTCAGCATGTGCCAGGGCCTTTTCACGTATTTTCTCATTTGAATCAACACGGTAAGACAGGCTGTTATTAGCCTCACTTTACACATGAGGAAACTGAGGCTCAAGGAGGTTAAGTAGATCACTCTGGGTCACATGTCAGTAATAATGAACATGATAATAATAATATCATCTCACATTTGTTGAAAACACTATCATGTGCCAGCCATTGCCCTTAGCATTTTGCATGGATTTTCTCAGATAGCTTTTATGAGAACCCTGGGAGGGAGATACTGTTATCTTCCAAAGATTACAGTTAAAAAAGCAGGCATATGAAGGTTCAACAAGTTGTCTGAGGCCATACATCTAGGACATATCAGGACCGGGAGTAAACCCAGGCTATTTGGCCCCAGAGCCTGCAGGAGGTGGGCAAGGTGAAGCTGGAATCTCCTCTGCCTGATGTGAAGGGAGCAGACTAACATGGGGACATAAGTCAGTGAGTTAATGAGGGAAAGGAAAAATTCCTGGAGGTTGAAAGTCTGCCGTGAAATTGGATCAGGTCTGGACAAAAGGGTGGGGAGATGGGAGAGACAGGGGCTCAGTCACGGTGGCAGGGTTGATCAGGTGGCACCTGATGGCTGTGACTCTCGCCAGCTCAGGCTGCTCAGGAGACGGGTCCACAGTCGTTTCTGCCATCAGCATAACCTCCACGCTTCGTCTGTAATGAGGCCAAGGCTCCTCAGAATGGAGGCCCCTGGGCTCTGGACAAGCGTGAGGCATGGCCCAAAATGGAACTACTTTAAAAAGGAGGTTGGACAAGAAGAATGACCTATGCTCACCTGATGTCCTCTTATGCAAATTGGCCTAAGCCTTCTCCACAACAAACTAGGAGAAGGAAGTCAGAGGAACAAGCTGCGCTAGAAACAAAGCCTGCCCTCCGTGTAACAAGAAGAGGTGCTGAAAAAAGGGTCAAAAGGCAGCCTGTGTTTTCCTCCAGATAAATAATTGCTCCCAGATCCTTACTGAATCTATTTCCAGGAAAGACATTCTATAAAACACATTAATTTAATTTTAAAAATTATGTACCCCTTGTTGCACACCGGGCCCTCTTCTGAGGAACTGATTTATACACTTAGGAGGTAGGTTGAATTACTACCCCCACTTTCACACAGGGAAACCAAGGCACAGAGTGGCCAAAAGACATGTCCAAACTGATACAGTGAATTGGAACCAGTTGGAGTTGGTTTTCAGAGGCCACTCTCCAAGCCGTGACATTATTCTGCCTCTTCTTGGCGTTTTGGCTTTCTAATACTTTACAAAACATCTTTAATATACTTCATCTCATTGTACTCTCCACACTTGTGTGAGTAGGTGTTGTTCTACTCAACAATTCACTCAGGAAAAAGATGAGGCTCAGAGAGGTAAACATATTGCTCAGAAATCACACAGCCAGTGACTGGCAGAGCCAAGACTTGGACCTGGATCTTTGACTCAAGAGTCATGCTTTTTGCTCCCCTGCCCTGCTGCTAAAAACCTCCTCTTGATGTGAAATCTTCTTTAGATTTTTTTTCTAGAAGCATAAAAATGCAACATTTTGTCTTCTTATGTGTGAGAATATTTTTGCCTAGCTGTGGACACAATTGCACTGTAGCCCTTTCCCATTGATCACACGCTCCTAATCACCTCTTCATAGCCCGTTCTCTGCAGGACTTGGATCACCGTGCCTTTGTTCTGTATGCAATTTGTAGGCTATTGACCAAGTGTCATCCTGGCTAGAATGAACCATTGCCTGCCAGAGGGCTTCTTGCGTGACCTAGAAATAACACACGTTTTCCTCCATCCTGCTTACACCAAGAGGGCATTGGCAGCTTCCCTATCGCTGAAGGTAAATGCTCAGTCGGCTCCTGTTTCCACCCCTAAGAGAGAGGAGTGTTCAAGGTGATCTGTGCACAGACCAGCTCTCCCCAGGGAGCTCTGACCTCCTTTGGCGCTGACGCACATGCAGCATCTCACCCACCCACACTCTCCATGGCTTTGTTTTCCTGGATTTCCTACAGTATCCTGAGGGGCACACCACAAGGCCCAATGGGAGAGGTTTTATACTCACAGTTAGCTGATTTTAACCTCTTAGCCAGACACCTTTTGTACCTGAACACAAGTTTGTGTTTTCAGCAGGTGCTCAGCCCCCAGTGAAGCATGGAACTCATTCTGGCTTGCAGACTGGTCCCAGCGAGAGTTACAGTACCCCAGTCAGGTCTGAAGGCAGTTCTCTTACTCTAAAACCATCACAACCACATCAGTTTTTCTCATCCAAGGTGAAGATTGGGCTGTATAAGCAGTTTTTTCCTTAATGAGTCTTCGTCACTTGACCAAGTTCACCAAGCTGTGCGAGTTCCCTATGCTGGAAACAGGCCTGTTTTTCCTCCTGTCTTGGAGTGCCTTCCTGTCTGCGGAGGCCGCCAGCCTGACAGGTCAGTGCTTCACGGGCGCAGCAAACAGGCTGTGTGGATGTGCGTGCCCCAGGACGCACCCCTCCCTGACACAGCAGGAGGGTCAATTGAGTCCTTATACTGGTTTGTGTCACCATCAGCCCCTCCTGCGTACTCTGGGGAGAAAAAATAATAATAATTCATCCATTTTGTACACAACAGCTTAACTTAAAGTCTCCAAAACACCATTTCCTCTTCTCTCCTGGCTGGTGGGGGTTGAGGGGTGTTGAAATCTACAAATGGATAGAGGTGATGGATGACTTTACAAATGAAGTCTCTACTCAGAGTGGGAAGGGATGTACAACTGCTTTATAGAAAAGGCCGGTGCTTTTCCTTTGGCTGTTGACAGCAAGTCCCCACATAAGCAGCCTCTCTGGGTGTGCACATTTCCACACACGGTCAGCGTTTAAAACCTTTGCTTACACTCTCTGGCAGGCCAGAAAACAAGGAGCTAATGTGGCGGCACTATAGCTTAACATGTCTTACCATAGAAAATCTACATACAGAGTCCTCTGAGGTGGAGCAGTTGACAGAGAAAGGGGACGTCCCTAAGGTCCCCAGGGCCATGGATCCTGTGATCTGGATTCAGCAATTACATTGCCTTTCTGCCACATGCAGGGTTTGCACTTGTGTAGCTGCCACGATTGGGTGCTTTTCCCTGTAGAAGAATCATTGTGGCTCCCAGCGAAATGTCAAAGCCATTTCTCTCTTCTGGCCTCGTTTCCTGCTTGTCCCAGGTTTCAATCCTGGATCCTTTGCGCTCACGACATCTTGTTTGACATTCAAGTGGTGAGAATCCCCCCTGAAGTGTTAACTAATAACTAGGTCTGCCTCCGTAAGGGTATTTGCATTTTAATAGGTGGTACTTGAAATCTAAATAATAATAAAAGTGGACATATCTTGAAGGTGTAATACAAGTCAGGTGCTGGCTCACTGCCTTCATGAATGTTTAATTTACAGAAAGACTCAAAGCTGGGAGCCATATCTAGTTTACTTAACCAACAGTAAGTAGGATAGCTGGGATTTGACATTAAATTTGATTACAGAGCCTGGGCTGCTGAGCACCAAGCATTGCTACCTTGAATGAAACTCCAGGGGTGAAATATGAGGCAGGCCCTCAAAGGTAGGAAGGCATTTGGGGCCCCAGGAGCCTGCCTGGTTCACTTGCTCCTTAGCCGGTTCTGCTGTCCTATGAACATGAACTCCTTGGCAAATCTTTTGTAATGATAACTGGCAGCTGACCCAACTTACTGCAGAGCCAGGGGGACCAAGCTGTTCCCTCGGGCTTTGAGGGTGTCTGTTGCTGATACAAAAAGCCACTCTGCCAGTTATTATGACACTGTAATCGAGGCTACATTGCCAGAGTCCACCCTCCTGGGCCCTATGTCCAGATCATTCCAGCACAGTCTGTTATGTTAGGGCCTTACTTGTTATTAGGGAGCTTGCTGAAGAGCGTATGCATTACAGAGATAAAGGACACTAGTGTTCCTTAAGTGAAATAATGGAGGTAAACAATGTATATCCATCATTCAAAAAAATTGGATTTCTTTTTCTCCACATTCTATGCCCTTTTAATCACTTCACATGTTGGTCAATGAAGTGAGTAGTGTTAACAATAAGAATACATATTTGACCTTCCAGAAATGAAAAGAAGTATCTTAACTCACCCGATGTTTTTTGTCTACTATTGAACTTTGTAACACACACACACACACACACACACACACATCCTAAGAATTGTTCGTTTCTGTATGTGAAAATTGTCATCTATTTCCTGGTCCATTTCAGCAAGATTGTTTTATTTACTTTATTTATTATTTAAAGGTTACAGTCTATTTATAAATTGCTAGTTTATGGGCACCTTGCCCTTTCACTACCCTTTTCATCCTGTTATCCTTACTGGATGCCATTCAGACCACCTCTAAGGAGCCAGCCTGATGGAATGGGTGAATGCAGGTGTTGGCCTCAGTAGCAGAAAGACCCAAATGTCTGGCTGCATCCAAGGGCACACTCATTCCAGAGCAGTACTCCAGAGTTGAGCAATGGCCAGTGGGCATCAGATACAAACCAAACTCTAGGTGTGAGCACTTTCTATCGCCAAAGACCAGCCTTTTAGTACAAATTACTTATGTGTTTGTTTGTTTGTTATTTAATCCTTTCCTACTTCCAAATTGGATTTAAGACCCTTATAACATGAGCCATGTATATCACGGGACCATTTAGTTGAGGGTAAATACTCAAGTGGTTTGAGATAGAGTTTTTCTGCAAAATTAGGCATCTGTTCATTGCAGTGGTTTGGCAATAAATGTAGCCATGAGCTTTCTGGCAGGCAAAGCCAAAAGGGAAACATAATGAGTTACATAGAAATAATACAACATTATGAAAAGAAGTCATACTCATTTATAGAAATGGGCAAACTTTTTTCCTGGTACTGAAATTTTAGGGGAATTTATCACATGCTTCCTTATATAAGGACCTTTCAACACCATAATGGACAGTGTATTGAATAATAGTTTCAAAAAAGATGGAGTCATTTCTCATGAACTTTCAATAAAATCTGAGGGTGTGATATCAAATTCAATTCTCTAAGGGCATTCATGTAATGACAAAAATCCTTCTAGTTCTAATCCACAAGTAAACTAATATAATGCAAAGCTAAAATGTAAAACAACTTTTTAAAAAGTGCTTGAAGAATGACTATATGACAATGAATGTACTGAACCAAATGGAATGAGCTGTAACTCAGTTTATGAGTAACTAGAAATAACCAGCAGTCATGAGGCTTTGTATGGGCTTACTAACAACACGTCGTGTAGGAACTGGGGATGGAGTTTGTAAGCAATGCTTTCTCAACAGAATTCCCCCAGTCCTGACATTTCAAAGTGGGTACTCAAGGATGCCCACAAAATGAACAGGACTCTAGGCCTGCCGCCCCAACTTTACCCCTTTTATTGGTTCCATAAATTGAATTTTCACATGAGATTTCATTCTTAAAAAGGATTTCTGTTGCTTTAAACAAAATTCATCTGTTTTTAAGAACATATTTTTACTTTTACTACCAAAGTAATACATATACATTGTAGAAAATTTAGAAAATGCAGATTCATAGACCAAAATAAAATTAGAATTGCCTATATTCTTACTGCCCGATAGTAACTACTGTTAATATTAGTCTGAATCCATCTTATTATATCCATATAGACACTTGATTAAATAAATACATGCACACATATATGTAATTATATTTTCTTTTGAAGTAACTGTTCACTCAATAATTTATAGTGAATGTTTTTCATGACACTAAATATTCTTGTATATTATTATTTTTAATGGTGGCCTAATATGATATCATATCGACTTGCCATAATTTCTTATATTGACCTTTCATTTATAGTTTCCAATATTATTAATATAATTGCAATGATAATCTTTATAGATTGATGATGGGTTTCTGTTTACATAATTGCTTAAAAATAAAGCTGCTGGATTAATAGGAAGACTAAAAATTTAATGTCTCAGAATAATTAATCCAAATTATCCTCCAGAAAATTTGTATCCCTTTATATTTTCACCAACAAAGTAAGAGAGAGCTCATTCACTCACATCTTTACCACCCTTGTAGCATGATACCTCCAGCTTTGTTCTTCTTTCTCCAGATTGTTGTGACTATTTGAAGTCTTTTATAGTTCCATAAAAGTGTTAGGATTATTTGTTCTATTTCTGTGAAAAATGCCATTGGCATTTTCATAGGGATTGCATTGAATCTGTAGATTGCTTTGGGTAGTATGGGCATTTTAACTATGTTAATTCTTCCTATCCATGAGCACAGTATATGTTTCCATATATTTGTATCTTCTTCAATTTCTTTCTTCAATGTCTTATAGTTTTCTGAGTACAGGTCTTTTACCTCCTTGATTAAATATATTCCTAGGTATCTTATTTATTTTTTGATGCAGTTGTAAATGGGATTGTTATCTTAATTTCTCTTTCTGATTGTTAGTTATTGGTGTATAAAAATGTAACTGGTTTCTGAATATTAATTTTGTATCCTACTATTTTACTTAATTCATTTATCAGTTCTAATAGTTTTTTGGTGAAATCTTTGGGGTTCTTTCTATATAGTATTATGTTATCTGCAAATAATGGCAGCTTTACTTCTTCCTTTCCCATTTGAATGCATTTTATTTCTATTTCTTGTCTGACTGTTGTGGCTAGGACTCCCAATACTATGTATATTAAAAGTGGTGAAAGTGGACATCCTTATCTAGTTCCTGATCTTAAGAAAAATACGTTTAGCTTTTCTCCATTGAGCACGATGTTAGCTATGGGTCTGTCATATATGGCCTTTATTATGTTGAGATATGTTCCCAGTATTCCCACTTTGCTGAGAGTTTTATCATAAATGAATACTGGATTTTATCAAATCCTTTTTTGCATCTATTGATATGACCATATGATTTTTATTTTTCATTTTGTTTATAGCTGTACCACATTAATTAATTTGTGGATAATGAGCCAACCTTGCATACCAGTAATGAATCCCACTTGATGGTGGTGTATGATCTTTTTCATGTATTGCTGAATTTGGTTTGCTAATATTTGCTGAGGATTTTTGTGTCTATATTTATCAGGGATATTGGCCTATCATTTTCTTTCTTTGTAATATCTTTGTCTGGTTTTTGGAATCAGGATAATAGTGGATTCGTAAAACGAGCTTGGTAGCCTTCCCTTCTCTTGAAATTTTTGGAATAGTTTGAGAAGAATAGGTGTTAATTTTCCTTTGAATGGTTGGTAAAATTTATTTGTGAAGCCATCTGGTCCAGGACATTTGTTTGTTGGGAGTGTTTTTTATTACTACTACGATTTCATTAGTGTTTATTCTGTTTCTTCTTGATTTTGTTTCTTCTTGATTCAGTCTTAGAAGATGGTGTGTTTGTAGGAATTTATCTGTTTCTCCCAGATTGTCCAACTTGTTGACATATAATTGTTTGTAGTACTTTCTTATAATTCTTTGCATTTCTATGATGTCAGTTGTCACTTCTCTTTCATTTCTGATTTTATTTATTTGGGTTCTCTCTCTTTTTTTCTTGATGAGTTTGGTTAAAGGCTCATCAATTTGTTTATCTTTTCAAAGAACCAGCTCTTGGTTTCATTGATCTTTTGTGTTGTTTTTTAGGCTCTATTTCCATTCTGATATTTATTATTTTCTTCCTTGTACTTACTTTGGGCCTTGTTTGATGTTCTATTTCTAATTCCTTTAAGTGTAAAGTTAAATTGTTTATTTGAGATTTACTTGCTTCTTGAGGTAGGCCTGTATTGGTATGAATTTTCCTCTTAGGACTATTTTATCTCTTATTATAGTCTTTGTTTTAAAGATTATTTTTCTGATACAAGTGTTTCTACCCCAGCCTTTTTTTTTTCATTTCCATTCACATGAAATATTTTTCCCATCCTTTTACTTTCATTCTATGTGTGTTTTTCGATCTTATGTGGGTCTCTTATAGACATCATATGTATGGGTTTTGTTTTCATATCTATTCAGCTACTCGATATCTGTTGATTGGAGCACTTAATACATTTACATTTAAAGTGATTATTGATAAGTACATGGTTATTGCCATTTTATTATTCATATTTATGAGGTTCTTGTTGTTGTTGTTTCCCCCTTCCTCTTTTTAAGAAGTCCCCTTAACATTTCTTGTAATGCTGGCTTGGTAGAATGAATTCTTTCAGCTTTTTCTTACCTGAGAAGCTCTTTATCTCTTCGATTTTAAATGATACCCTTGTTGGACAGAGTAGTCTTGGTTGTAGGTTCCTACTTTTCATCACTTTGAATATTTCCTGCGACTCTCTTCTGGCCTGCAAGTTTATGTTGAGCAATCAACTGATAGTCTAATGAGAGCTTTCTTGTAGGTAACCAGTTGTCTTTCTCTTGCTGCTTTTAAGATTCTCTCTTTGTCTTTTACCTTTGGCATTCAATTATGATGTGTCTTGGTGTGGGCTTGTTTGGGTTCATCTATGTACTTCTTGGCCTGGTATGTCTAATTTTTTCATCAGGTTAGGAAAGTTTTCAGTCTTTCTTCCTTTCTTTTTTTTTTAAAAGATTTATTGGGGAATTGGGGAGTGGGAACAGACAAGTTGTTGTCTTTTTGTTCTTCAGTCTAGTTGTGGAGGACGTCGCTTCACTGGCCCACATTGGCATTATCATTGCACTCTTCCCGGTTGAGGCAGTCGCTCACCAGCCATTGGATGGCTGCTCATAGCTGCTCACAGCAGCTCACAAAAGCTCACGCCTGCTGCCTGCCAGCCCCACTGCAGCCTACACCATCACCAGCGACTCACGGCCTCCCATCTCCAGGTCGAGCTCTTGTCCATCATAGCTGTAGAGGGCACAGCGTCACTGGCCCTCATGTGGGATTCGAACTGGGGCCCTGCTGCTTAGAGCTGGCGTCCCAACCCAACTCCTAACCAATGCACCACTCGGCTGGCCCCAGTCATTATTTCTTTAAGTAAGGTCTCCATCCCTTGCTCCCTGTCTTCTCTTTCTGATACTTCTGTGATGTGAATGTTGTTACACTTGATGTTGTCCCAGAGGTCCTTTAAACTATCATTATTTTTTCTTTTATTCCTTATTCTTTTTGTTGTTTTGACTGGGTGTTTTCTGTTACCTTGTCTTCCAAATCTGATTTGATCCTTTGCTTAATCTAGGCTGCCGGTGGTGCCATCTAGTGCATTCTTCATTTCAGTTATTGTATTCTTCACTTCTGACTTTTTGATTTATAGTTTCTACGTCCTTTTTTATGTTTATTATCTCTTTTTTGAAATTCTCACTATGTTTCTTAAACATTCTTATAACCAGTGTTTTGAACTCTATGTCTGGTAGGTTGGTTGCCTCCATTTCATTTAGTTCTTTTTTCTGGAGTTTTCTTCTGTGCTTTTATTTGGGACATGTTTCTTTGTTTCCTCATTTTGTCTTCCTCTCTGCATTCATTTCTATGCATTTGGTAGATCCTTTATGTTTCTCAGTCTTTGCCAGGTAGCCTTACGTAGTAGGTGTCCTATGTGGCTCAGTTGCACAGTGTCCCTGATCACCTGTACCATGTGCTCAGGGAGTGTCCCTTTTGTGGGCTGTGTGTTACCTATATCAGTTGTAGGGTTGACTCTCAGGCTGACTGGCTGTTGGGATTTGCTAGAGCATATGAGCTGCTGTGTGGGGGCTGACTCCTCATAGGGGGATTTGCCCAATGGGGGATTTGCCCCAGTGGGCTCCTCTGCCTGTTGAGAACACCCTTTGGGTATGTTGCTTGTGGGATACTTGGGTGGTGCTCTGGTGTGGTCTGAAGCCAACCCTCAGATGTGTTGTTTTGGTGCCTCTTGGGAGAGGCGTCCCGCAGAAGGCTTAACACAGGAAAGCTTGTGCCTACCTGTAGGCTCCACATGAAACAGGCTCTACACAAACACAGGGATAATGGAGGCTATCCCTCTAGCCCTCATCCTGAAGCTACACACTCAGTCTTATGCTGTATGTCTCTGATGCCTCTCAAGTTCCTTCCCCTCCACTGGAGCCCAGGGTAAATGCCTGCAAGCGAGTGAGTCTTTGCACGGGCTCTTTAAGAGGATGTCTGGGTTTCCAGCTGCCTTCTGTCTCACCTGAATGGGTGGAATCCTTGTTGATTTTCACAGCCAGAAGTTATGGGGACTCCTCTTCCCAGCACTGGATCCCTGGACTGGGGAACCGGGTGTGGGGCTGGAACCCCTCACTCTTCAGGAGGGACTTCCACTGCCGAAATATCCCTCCCAATGCTTAACCACTACCTGCAGGTGTGGGGTTAGCCTGTTACACATGTCCACCCCTTTTATACCAGTCTCAAAATTGGTGTCTAATTTATACCCTCAGTTATAGGAGTTCTGTTCAACTAGTCTTCCAATGGTTCTTGAGGTTGATTGTTCTATAATTTAGTTGTAATTTTAATGTGGTCATGGGAGGTGGCAGGCACAGCATTAACCTATTCTATCATCTTAGAATCCTCTTAAAATTTGTTTGGATATGAAGTACAAGATTTGATTTTCTTTCTCAATGGTTATCCATGCATCCTAACACCCTTCAACCTTAAACTATGAATTTATAATATCATATATATATATATATATATATATATATGTATATCCTGGTTTCTATTGTTCCACTGAGATTTTGGTCTTCTCTTTTTTATCATTTCATCTTCTTGGCTCATTTTGATATCCAGTAGATCAATCCTTCATACCCCTTCCCCATGTTCAAGAGTTTCTATGATATACTTACATACAGAGGGTGCCAAAAAAAATGTATTCACATTTTAGGAAAGGAAAAAAACTGTGTTAAAGTTATAATACTCAATATATACTGATAACAAAAGATGAATACAAGTTATGTGTATACATCTTTTTTTGGCACCCTTGGTATTTATTATTCCAGATGAAGTTCAAAATATTGGGTTGTCAGAAATGTCATGACACATTTTTGCAACAAAAAACATAGAAAAAATACATCATGACTTTTTCGACAACCTAATAACTCTGTTTTGTTTCAAGCAAAAAATAACTTTGGGATTAATACTAGGGTTTCATTAAAATTTTTAGATTAATTTGAGGAGAAGTGGTGTTTTTACAGTGTTTAATCTTCTCACCCAGGAATATGTTACGTCTCTCCATTTATTCAAGTTATCTTTTATGACCCTTAGTAAATTTTTATAGCAGTCTTCACATTTGATCTACAAAATTTCTTATTAAGTACTTTTTAAGCTATCTTATATTTTGGGATACTATGATGAATGGAACCTTCTTCTATTATATTTTCTAACTGGCTACTGCTTTTTTATGTGCATCTAGATTTCACTACACTATTTGAGTTACACTTTGTACTTCTGAAATATAGAACTAGAGCTGGTGCGAAGAATTAGGGTTGATAAGCAGAAGTTGTAGTAGACTATCAGGTCCATGAGGGCTATATGAGCACCAGCAGGGTGACTGAACTATTCTAGGCACTCAATATCTCTTGAGAAATGGAATGAATGATTTTAGCTCAATAAAAGGAAAAATTTCCAAGATCTGAATAACAGACTTTTTTATAAGGTAGTGAGTGCCTTCCCTATGCTTTATAATATTCTTGTAGATTTCTATATGTCCACTGGTCAGGATATTCCAGGGCAGATTCTTATGTCAATTAAAGATATATAATAAATTACATTAATCTGCAATTTCATTTCCCTATTAAGTTAAAATAGAAACATGTAGACCTGAGGAAATAAGAGCCTAGTCTAGAAGAATATGGTGGACATATGTTGGTTTTTGTTGCCTATCTTCCATCCTCACTTTCACTGGTAATATAGGGTCGTCGGGAAAGCCATGACACATTTTTGCATTGAAAAACATGGGAAAATGCATCATGACTTCCCCAACGACCCAATAGCATCCTGGAATTACTTAGGGAAGTACCCCTCCCCCATCAGATACCATCTTGCTAATCAAGCCATCCCACCATTCCCTGCCAATGAAAATAGGAACATCCAAAGCTACATGCAGCAGACACTTCCCCTGAGATGTGAACCTTTAGGAGGGAGATAGAAGGATGTATAACTGTTGGTACTTGTCCTTTCCAACAGCAAAGCCCTCTTATGACTATTTCTTCATGCCTCAGGTACTTGGAGTTGCTTTTGTACCTCCTTTCTGAGAGCTATCACACTTCCCTCCAATACATCCCTTTCTGATTATAGTAGCCAGAATGAGTTTTTCGTGCTTGCAAACAAAGAAACCTACATGCTACAAGGGAAGAAGTAATTCACGAGGTGTATCAACAAAAGTCTGCACATGCTTTTGGCTAGGATACTTGGGACCATCTTATACCAGGTGCATACTGATAGACAAAAAGAATCAAGCCTTTAAAGACAGTTTGCACAGTATTCATTATCCTTTTAAATTCAGCTTTTTATAAGATTTGCTATGAACACTTCAGTGGGTGGGGGTGTGGGGGACCTTGCTCATTACCACATCTTCTGCTTTCACTTTCAGTTGTTACTAATTTGATGATGATCATTTGATTTATTTTGATCAATTTTTACTTCAAGGGCTACATTTGCAGGCGCCTCATCTCCATCTCTTGGAAATTGCACCTGCAAATGTTCAATAGTCACATGGAAGAACTTAGTTTTATGGAAACAAGTGGCTTTTAGACATGCAAATGAAGGTTGGTATTTCTATTACCCAGAAGTCTCATTCTCTGCTACTGGAGATATACAAGTACAGTTTGAGAATACTGTTCTTTGGGAAGATTGGGCAGAATGTCAAATGCAAGGAAGAAATCTTTCTAGAGGTTAAGAATGTGTCACTAGAAATGGACTTAGGGAATTCACACGAGCTGGGAGAGCACAGAAAGATGAAAATGTATGTGGATGTGTGTGCCCTACTTAAATATCAGCCATTGAAGGGTATGTCTCTGGTTTCTGGTTCTTCTACTGACTTGCTGAGGGATTGGAATAAGTCATCCTATTAATTGGTATCTCAATTTTTGTTACTGCTAAAGTAAAAAGGCATTTATTACTTTGTAATGGAAGGACATTGTACTATACAGAATGTGGTTATTGAGTAAATGCATGACCACAAGGGAATCTCTCTCTGAGGTGCCTGGTACACATGTGTACCTAACTTCTGATCAGGTAGAATTTTTTTGAACAGAGGCCTATTTTCTAAAAGTCATTAGGTTACTGAGCCATTATTTTAAATTAAATATTGAAAATAATTCAGCAGTGTTATTTATAGTACAATCTCTAATGAAAAATAAATTGTGTCATAGACACTGCTTTTCAGTTTATACAGATAACCAAAAAAAGCACAGCTATACAGGTTGTTTGAAAATTCATTTTTATAATCTGTTTTCCAGCTGATACTTTGGGGGTCAGGTTTTTGCCAGAAGCAAACTTTCAGGGACTGTCATTAAACAACCAAAGAGTAAGGTTTCTAATGGCAACAATGACACCACATCTAATGATTTCCCTGCTTCCAGGCACTGCTGGAATAAAACAAGCTTCCATTTTTAGATTCCTGGGGCATATTTTATGTCCATTGGAGGCAAAGAAGGGGGAGGGAATCCATTGGCATACCTTGTTTTCTCATATAAAAAGTTAAACAGTATAGCCCATGCTTTTACTCAATTTACAATGATTTCCATCTAAGCAAATAAACATGTAAAAATCTGAGAGAAAAAAAAATCCTGATTGCTGTTGCTGTTGGGCTTTGTAGTATGATTCTAGAGAGTAAGAAACTGGAAAAACTTTAAACATAGGCAGGTAAACACAAGTGATGCTCTGGCCCATTCATTAAGGAATTAACCAAGATATCTGAGAGAGGAGTATTCAGCACACGTAGGTCAAGCACAACAGAAACAGTTAACTCACCTCAGTTCCATCACCCTGGGATGTTCTCTTGTTGGTTTCATGCGAAAAGGGCCTGATTACATTGTCATGCTAAGGAAAAGCTGACACTGGAAAGCTCAGGTCCTGCTTATCCATCGCATTAGCTCTTACAAGGCTGTTGTAGGGTAAGTAGTCAGGAGAAGGAGAACTCAGGAAAGTTTTGTTTTTACAATAGAAAAGAAGGAAAGATTACCAAATGAAATGACTATCACTGGACACGTTGAGACTTTACTTCATCTGAGTATGTTGGCTGATTACTTCTCATCTCCATCACCCCTCAGCTTGGCAAATTTTTGTCTGGAACTCTTAAGAAGGATTTTAGCACAAAAATGAATGTACTGCATTTGGCTTGCCACTGATGCATTGCATGACTGGATGGGAAATATATTTCTAGATCTCAGTAAATAAAGCAAATCACCAGGAGGGGATTTAGTTTGATTGATTTCTCAAACCAAATCAGGCCAGTTTGAGCTTCTAAGTGCATGTCCTTAGTGAACATCTCTTAGCTTAAAACTGTTTTTGCTTTCACATTGACAGGACCATGTAAATTTAACCTAATTAGCCAATAATTCACCAACAAATTAGGTGCACTGAGTGTTTTCCAAGCCAAAAATAAAACCCGGAGGCTGAAAATATTAGACATTCAAGATGTAGTAATAGGCACCCGAAAATCCCACGGGAATTAGTTACCAACACACTGAGACAAAGGCAAGTATGCAACAATTCCATTGCAATAAATGCAGGTGTAAAGTACATCTCCTCACGTGAGAGCTCATGAACTCACACCTGCACTTTCATGAATCAAACAGCCCATCTTGCAATAGTCATACAACCTTGCACATGTAAGTTGAGTTGTGGACAAATTTACTCCTGCTTTCTTCACTGCAGATGCTTTTGGTCATCATTTAACATCTTCTCATGGTGGCAGAAGGGAGAGGGTAAAAGAAAAAGTTCTTTCTCAAGAACCTATATTCTGCATGGGATGTAGAACATTGTCAGAAGACAGGTGGCACAAAGATACAACACACAGGTGAAGGAGAAAGAGGAGTCAAGGATAATTCCAAGATCCCTATATCAACTCAATCAATGGCTTATTTCACAAAATGGGGACTATAGTGAATGAATACATGTAGTAGAAAGGGAGACACAAAAAGCGAGTTCATTCAAAAATCTTCTGGATTTTACACAAGTGCAGAACTTTACATGGAAAAGTACAGTGGACAATTGGACATAGGTATTCTGGGTGAGGTTGCTAATTGGAGATTTAGGTGACATTGGTGTAAATTTATCAGCTGTCTCCAAGGAAATGAAAACTGAAAAGAGGGGGTCAGCCTGATGAACACCAACATTTGAGGTGGAATGCCAGAGATCTAAGTGAAAAAGGATTTTTCTCCCTCTCCAGACCGCAAGTTAATTAGCATAAATACTACTACATTATGAAGGAGATTTCTGTTTTAAATGGAAATTTATAAACCTTGCAATATAGCCATGAAGTAACTCTTAAAAACCTGAGTACACTCTGCATTGGATAAACCAGAAATAAGACTATAGATCCATGCTGTTTTCTGTTTTGATGCTCTTATGATTAATCTGCCAGTGTGGTGTTGCCAAATATGGTGAAATAGACAGGAATTGCACTCTTTGGAAACTTGGAATTGTTGATATTCCCTAAAGGAGTTTTCTATTTCGTTAAATCTTTGACTTCTCAGTTCCAGGTTCATGTTCAACGGTGGTGGTAGGAAACCTGTCAGAAATGTCTCTTTTTACTAGATCAAAAATAAATAAAAGTGTGGCATGGAAAAATAACCCATCAACCTTAAAACCCCTCTGAGTACTGCCTGAGAGCAAGACACATTTTTTCTTTCTCACTCACTTTCTTTCTGCATTCTGATGATATAATCAATATTTCCTGTCCAAAAATGCAATATTCTTCAACCTTAGAAACCCCTCAAGTCTGTATTTAATGTCAAAGAAAATTATGCTCCATGTGACAGGTGTTTATTTTTCAGCTTCTGTATCTGAAGGCTTCATCAACTTTTAATGAGAGAAGAACTACTGAATAACGTTATCAATAACAGAGACTATAGGTGACAGTAGTCTTGATAAGAAAATTTAAATATTAGAAGAAAATGGACTGTGCCACTAACAGATCCAAATAAATATCTACTTGTACGTGAGGATCAAAAACTAATTTCTCCCATGGTCTCTTTTCAAAGCAGATAAATATTTCTTGAATTCTAGATTTATTCCTTTGACAAACTTACATTTGAGCACCTGATGTCTGCTGGGTACTGTTAGGGCATTGAGGGCAAGGCAAAGAGGGAAGAGGTAAGCCCAGTCCTTGAGGAGATCTAGGTCAAGAGGGAGAGAGCAGGTATTCCAGGTGACAGGAAGTCAACGTGAAGCTCTGGGGCCCTGTGTAATTCTTCAATTCCATATACTCAGAACTTGACACACATGTAAAAACTGAACCATTGAGATCACAGGCATTCAACATTGGAATATGCTTAGAGGTCATTCAGAGCAGTGTTTGCCAGAGTTACTTGACACTTATTGGCAAAATATAAAATAAAATAGCTTTATCATGTACCTATCTGCCTACAAGAATAGGTTTTTTTTTTTTTGGCCTATAAGGGTACTTACATACTTTAGAGTACACAAAAATCTAATTAAAAATTATGAAGTTTTTCTATTTTCTTCCACTGTTCAGTGGGCTTTCTTGTATACCTCAGTCTGAAGAATACTAATGCAAACCATCTTCTTTCATTCATTAGGAAGAAAACAGTGGACCGGGCAATGAATTTAAATTTCACAAGTCATCCAACTAGTTGAGTGTCTGAACTATGACAAATAAATTCCAGGTCTCCTGACACCCAGTGTAATACATTTTTTTATGTATAATTTACAACCACACATTGAACCTTGATCATGTAAGCATATGTTTATACATACACATACACATATACAATATTTAGTAGTACTTTTCTACGAGGGCCCAGAAGTGAGAATCAAGGAGAACAGTGTAAATGGTACTCTGTTAACCAAAAGATGTTAATTGTCCTCTGAAAATCAATCTCTCTGGAACGAATTTACTTGCTAGCTGAATCATTATTTTTCCCAAAGAACTACAGACCTTCCTATGCTGTTTCCTAAATGTCTTCTCTTGCCAAGTAATTTGAATGTAACTGTGTACCTCTTTGTGGTTTCTCAAACAGCTCTTTTAGCTAGTATTACAAAGTGTTGTTTCTAGTTCTTGTTCAAAATGGCATAAATGAGTCTCTGCTGCCAGCCCTTCAGGGATCTTGCCTTCCACTGAAATCTCACTGTGCAGACACTGAAAAGCAACCTTGTGCACACACATGCGTCAGAAACTCTTTTTACTTTCTCTAGGTCACTTTTTTATTTCTTTCAGAGCTCTGTTATTTATTTTAGGTCTCAAATATTTTTGAACATGTCCCACTCCCTGTAGACCTGAATGTATGTACTTGGTCCCACTTGTCATTGATACAGGGCCTCATAAATACAACTTGAATTCAAGAGCTCGGACATGAACTTAGCAATTGCATTTCATGACTGTTTTGTTTTGTTTTGTTTTTTGCCAGCAGAGATGGAAACAGAATGATCAGTTTTTACTTCTGTTGGGAAAAAAATGAAGTAATGTTGACCATGAGAGGATAGATATGTGTATATAGGTGTTTTATATTTCTAATTTTTTTATGAATGTTAGGACTAATAAAGCATGCAAGATAAAGTGCTTTTATACTAATAATAATTAGTTTGACTATTTTGAGCATAGAGTGTATTAGTTGCTTCTTCTATTAAGTTTTGTATTTTAAAAATATAATTATTAATTCTATGTGTATTTGTTCTCTACAATGGATTAAAATCCAGAGTGTGCTGATAAACTGCCTGTTTCTCATACATGCCTCACAGCCTCCTACCTCTCTCCCTTCACTCATATTGAATTCTCCACTGTGGACCCCTAGACACTTCTCATCTTTCAAGACCCAAATGCATCCTTTAGGTAAACTCACCTCATCTCTCTTCCATCTTCCCCAGCCCGAAAGAAATCACTCCCTCTTAGGATTCCTATTTTCTTGTTGCCTACTACATTCTACCCCCTATTAGACGACTTTGTGTGCTGTCTCTGTAAGGAGACATAAATCCGCTCGAGGTCTGGGGCTGGGTTTATTCATTCTTCTGTCCCCACAGCCATGACTTGTGCTGTGCTTATTGAATGACCTCAATAGATAAATAACATCTGAGTGGATGAATAACAGATACCCATGTTAACTTACAAAAATGTGGTACCTTAACTGGGGTGTTACTGAGAATTGTTTAAATTTGGATTACTAGGAGTAAGGAACACATTTTCACCAGATTTTTCTTAGTGTAGGAGTTAATATGAAAGAGAATGCAACAAATAATGATTAAGGTCATAGAATGTGCCAGACCCATACTAGATGCTTTGTATTTTCCCCCAACAACTTGTTGAATAGGAAATGCTATTGCGTTTATCCCTGAAATGAGCTTCTCTAGGTTATTCCTTCTTTTCATGTCCTCTTCCTTTCATCCACTTCTAGTAATTTTAGTGAAACCCGATATTTACTTATCCATTAGTGTTTAATTTATGAAGCATTTTAACATCCATCAGGTGCTTTATACTTAGAACACATCTGTAAAACACATGGGTGTTATCCAAATGATAAAACTGAGTCTTAAATGGGTAAAGCCATTGGCCAGCATCATCCATTTTCTACCTGCAGCCATTGGCCAGAGAATGGCAGCCTATAAAGGATGGAGACAAGAGGGACCCAGGGCCTGAGAGGCATGGGCCACAGTTATGTTACAACTCTTCATTTTACTGACCAAAGCTAGTTTTTAAATGTTCTCTTTGGCTATTTTTTTCTTTATTAAATTTTTAATTCTACTTTTTTGGGGGTCTACTTTTATGTATCTTGTCTGGCTTCCTGAGCTAAATAGTCCCTTTAATTTTTTCCTAATTAAAATAATGCATGTTAGACTATAAGCTTTCCTCTGAATAATTCTTTTGTTCTATCCCATTGGTTTTGGTAAGGAATGTACTGTACTTATTGTTATTTATTTTTATATAAACTAAAATTCCAAATTTGATTTCATCTTCAACTTCAATGTTATTTAGAAGAATACAGTTAAAAATCCCTAATGGACATATTTACACAGCTAAACTTTTTTGTTAATTTTCAATTTTATAACATTGTGATCAAAGAAGGGTGTCATTTATCTGCTTTTTTTTGGAAGGGGAAAGAATTTATTGAACTATTTGATAATAAAATCATCAGTTTTATCCCATGCAACTAATTTATCTCACATTATTTTTGCTGGGATTAAGAATAAATAATTTAAAAATAAAGAACAAAATTTTAAACTTCTCAGATGTCTTTGATAGATAATTTTTCCATGAAACTAAAATTACTTCATAGAATCGTGTCAATTCTGGAAAGCCACAGAATGAAAATATGGAGAATTAAACACAAAAATATAATTTTAAAATATTTTTATAGTTAGCAAAAGACATTTATAAGCCAAGAAAAATAAGTAATAAAAATTGTGTTGATCCTGTAGAGCTGTCATCTAATTAGAAGACAAAATGTTTAAGGGGCAAAAATAAGGCAAAGTCTTTTTTTAGGACTATACAAGATCAAAGCCAAGCCATAACAAGAGTGATACTTAAAACCAAAGTGTTGGTCAGAGATATGCTTCTTAAGGTGTGATGCAGGTGCCAGTAGCATGGACATCTGGACATCCCTGATGCACAGACTTGGGTTCCATTTCAAACTTGCTGAAGTAGAATCTGCATTTAACGAGATTCCCAGGTGATTTGGTTGTACATTAACATTTCATAGATATTAGGTAGAGTTTTTGAATCTCTCCTGCCTAATGCAGGTTCTTGAGCCACAGTTGTGCTTCCAGGTGGGGTCAAGTAGCTGTATGGGGACAGTAGGATATGCTTTAAAGTTAAGCACTGCCCAGGAGTGACAAGGACAAGCAAGACCGAGGGGCAAGAAACAGCAGTAAGAGAAAAGAAAGAATTGGTTTTCTCTGAGGCAACCTGTGTCTGTCACTTGGATGCAAACAGCAGAATTACCCATTTTCAATATCCTTTGACCTGAAAGTTTGTGGTCTAGAGATTTAGAGATGTCCTTTTCTACACAAGGGAAACATCCTGAGTTTAAACCTCTAGCTTAATTGAAAATAATTAAGTTTTTATAATTAGAAGTTGCAGTAATGATATTTAAATTTTTTTACTTTAGAAGGGTTGTCTGTCTAAATTTGAAAGAATATTTGAAAGTCCATAAGTTTATCTTGTCTTTACTTTTTGAAACAATTGGGTCACCTCTATTCAAAATGTCTAAAGGCTTCATTTGAAACCATTATTGTTTCCTTGCCCTGAACTTAAAAATAAAGAAGAAAAAACAAAACAAAACAAACTGAGGTGTTAATCCTAGTGAATTAATAAAATAATATATAGGAAAATAACAGGCCCACAGAATTGGAGGATATCCAAACGTCTACTTTATGAAAAGAATTCTTTCTACAAAGCTCTGGCAGATGATCATTCAACCCAAACATTTCAAATAATGGGGGAAATTCTCACACTTTTAGGCAGGAGCTTCTTTGGGAGATAGCACTCACATTTTGGAAAGATTATATGACTGGGAATCAGAAGACACATGGCAGAGTCTGGGTAATCCCTCTTTAATTTAGTTATAAGCCTAACTTACTCCTACCCCAGCCGCTTGTTCCAATCTAGTGGCTCAAACTCATCATTTTTTAAAATACCAATCCCCATCCATACGTAAGATTGAAATAAGACTAAGTCAAGTCCTTTGGAACTTGGCATGGCATCTCAGCTGCTATTGGTATCCCCCACTGTTCCAGTTATACAGGAGGATACAGGATGTATTTTATTTTCAATGACAAACTGTCAGTGGTTTCAGAAAACCATCAAGATTTAGAATGAGAAGGGACCCACAGGAGGCTACTGCTCAAGATCTGGTCAGGAAGGAGGAACTGGCTGGCCATTGACAAAGTTTAATACAGGTGGTGGAGAGCTGAAGAAGTATATAGGGGACTCTGAGGCAACACAGAGGTAGTATTTGTAGGACACAAGTGTGTGACCCCTGAGATAGGAGGGAGCAAAGGGAAGAGAATCTAGAAACTCTTAAAAGAATACCACTGATCTGGGACCTGGACCTCTGAGGACATGGCCTGTTTGCTGCTGATTTCTTTGAGGGGTCTCCTAAGGCTGTTCTGGAAGTACAGGAAAAAACCCCAAAAAACAGAAAACAGGGGTGGAACCAAAGGCCAAAGCCATGGTGAAGAACCAAAGGCCAAAGCCATGGTGAAGCACCACCGCTGAAATGTAGCTGACAAGAACAGAAGGCAGATGGGAAGGAGGAGCAAGGCCTTTTCTCCTCTCCTGCATCCCGGCCCTTCTGGGGCTCCATCCTGGCAGAGCACAGCAGCTCTAGCAAAGAAAGATGTGGGAGCAGAGCCCCAGCCCCAGGATCACAGATTCTAGTTTGCTGACTGGCCCAAAGAACACTTGGTCTCTCTCCCCGTCCTTTGTACACCTGAGAATCTGAGATCCAAAGCATGTAAGAGAGTTGTCTGGGGCCCCTCATAACAGTGGGCTTAACAGCTAGTGCTAGCAGGCATAGATGTGTAAAACTATAATGATAACTCAAATGCACTTCTGTAAGGTAGAAAACTGGCAACTCTAAATATGTTTAGATGGCAAAGAATTTGATAAATAATAAAGGCATTTATATGAGACATTTTCAAAATGTGTTTTGGCTTGTAAAAGTCATACTAATTACAGTAATTTGTGTGAGATAATTAATTACCAAGGTATAGAGTTATGACTATGTATGCTAACACTAAGGATCAGATCAACTTAGGTACTTTAATTACATCAAGCCTCTGGTCATATAGGCACACTCTTTATTGTTTGTTCCTTGTGTGTCATATCCATATTGAACTCCATAAGTGTTAGCAGAAACACTGCCAGTTAGTGTTCTAAAAGAGGCAAGAAAATGAAAACTAATGGAGTTACTAGAGAAAATATTCTCAAACAAGATGCCCAGCCAGCTCAGATATGTCATCTTCATCATCAAATCTCTATTTCTCTGGAACATCAGAGATGATATTTTTAGATAGTTTAAGATTACCTTAAAATGTTCATGGATGGTCTGATGCAGGCAGAAAAGCACAAGGAATTTGTCGAATTTAAATCTCAGCTCTGCCACTTTCAAGGTGACCTTGAGTAAATTAATTTAGCTTATTTGTTACATGGGGATAGGAATATTCATTAATTTATTAAACAAATACTGCTGTAATCCAGGCAAAAACATGATGGTGGCTTAGAAAAAGATGTTAGGGTTGGAGGTATTGAGAAGTGGTTGGTTTCAGGGTAAGTTTCAAAGGACAAGCCAACAACAATCACTGATGTACAGAGAGGGGAAGTAAAAGGTGATCCCAAAGTTTTATCCTTGAGCAGCAGGAGAAATGGAGATGCTGTTACTGAGAAAGGGAAGACAAGTGGAGGATCTGGTTAACCTCTTCAGGCTAAACCTGTTGTGAGCTAATAAATTAATGCAATTAATAAAATGGTGCAAATAAAACTTGCAGTCTTGCCTGCAGTAGGTGTTCAGCCAACCTTAGTGCCCTCCCTATCCTGTGGAAAACTTCTCTGTACCCTCTTCTTGCTCTCAAAATGCATTTATGCACAACCCACACATGCTCCCACCATTTTCATTCACTCCTTCTCCCCATGCCAATATACAGTCAAAACATTTCCACAATGGTGGGAGTGCCACCTAAACCTCACCAAGAAAAATCTCCAGGAGACTAAAGAAGCAGCAGAAATGGATCAATTACATTTTTAAAGAAAGAAAGACAAATATTTGATGCCAAAACAACCTGCTTGGCAATCCTCCTATACCTCAGGGTACATGAAGAGCCTCAGTGCCTTAACCATTTCCCTGTCATTGGTTGATTTTCAATAGAAATTCTGTGAAGAGTAGTAAAATGTAATATTTGATAAGCATTTTTCCTTAGAATTTCTGAAGAGAAGCTAAGAAACTGAGATGTTACCCCAAAATGTATAGAAATACTTAGTGCATATATAAATTTCTTGGCAAAAATTTCTGGTTGTTTTTATTCTTTTGCCTAAAATTTTGATGCATAATATTAAAAAGAAATATGTAATATAAATATCTAGGTACTTGTATTAGGTAAATATGTCTCAGCAATATTTTATTGAAAACCAATCCAAAAATAACCAAAATATAAATAAAAGTGTACAGTCTACATATTAAAAAATAAGCTTGGTTCTTTAAAATTTTTTATTGCAGATTCATTTGAAATGTCAGTATTCAGTTCACATATCTCTATACTCTTAAGAATCATCAGCACTTAATTTATGAGTGTTTTTAGTTGAAAAGATTCTGCTGCTTAAAATTTCATTCAATCCCCTTGGTCTGAGTTGAGGAATACTTACATCTTGTGTTTTTCCCAAAGCCCTCCTCTATGGCCAATTTCCAATAATTAACTGAATATTTAATCCAAAGTAGAATGCAGCTCGCACCACAGTCCTGGGGCAATAACACAGAGACTAACAGAGCCCAGGGAAAAGTTGTTCCCATTGTGGCTACCTCTTGGTCCCCAAGTAGCATCTAGTGTATGGGAGGCTTCATATAGCATTTAAAGCTGGGTGTAGTAGAGGCAATCAAGGAACTCTTCCTCTTTGTCATTTGGCAAATAGAAGGACTGGAGAGGACAACAAAACCCTTGTAGATTTCTTAGGTTTGTGACTTGTAGTTTCAATACTAAATTATGGTATGACAAGAACTTCTTCAGATTCTTCAAGGTCTCCCATGGAAAGCAAATGTCTTAGCAGATATGCCAGCATTTAGTATAAGATGCAGCCAGTAGTTGGCACTGGCCATGAGAAGTTGACTATACCATCTTTTTTTCATGTTTTCCCAAGTATAACTTTCCTAACTCGTGACAAAGGGATCAATTATCCCCAGGGAGAACCTACTTCTTAATACTTTTCTTCAGGTTTTTTCCTTTAAGTTTTATCCTGCCAGACCCATGCTTAAAGCAAGTAGCATTATCATAGTACTTCTTAGCTGTTTTAACTGCCATCACCAAGTCTATCTTCTATACCTGGTATAGCCCAACCCTTTGACTTAGGTGGAAAAGAAAATTGATTTTGACTGATGTGTTTTTGAATTTCAGGGATAGTTGCTGTTCTCTTCTGCGGAGTCACACAGGCACATTATACCTACAACAATCTGTCATCGGATTCCAAAATGAGGACTAAACAGGTAAAAGAAAAGATTCACTACAGACTTCATCTCTTTTCTCAGTGTAATGGTTATATAGCAATGCTGGCAGTGCACTCAGAAAGAATTTCATTAGCAAAGGAAGAAACTAAGCTTAAGGCTTCATTATAGGCTGGATATTTATAGATTTTTTTCCCCTCCAGGATAACCATTAAGAATTCTCTTGGTAAGCAAAAATATAGTTATAATAGTCTTTCCCTCCTGAGAAATGTGGAACGTAGACTGTCAGTCTTTAAGATGAAAGGCCTAATAACTCAGTCACATCTAAAAGCATTAAAAAGCATGTGAGTTTGGGTAGTTGTATAAAGAGAAGGAAATGAAGAAGAACAAGGAAGTGATGTTTTGTCTTTAATTGGGTGCTTTTGCTTCCAAGTAAATTCAATTGCCAGTTGTCACACAAGCAGAATGTATCTTCCATATGCCAAGAACACATCTGTTTGGTTATTTGCACATGAACACTCATATAAACATTTCCTGCACAGCCTCTTTATGCCAAGCATTGTGCTAGGTACTAGGTATAAAAGGACAGATAGTATGTGACCCTGCCTTTAATAAGTTCATTATCAAGTCTATTGATGAAGATAAGGTTTATAATGGACTGTGATAGAAATATCTCTATGTGGTGTTCGGGGAGCATTCAGTAGGGTGTTCTCTCATAGTTAGGATTGGGAAAGTGAAAAGAAAGTCTCCAGAGATGATGCCAGGCTGGAGCTTGAAATACAAATATAAGTTAATTAGGTAATCATGTGGAATCTAGCAGAGGATTAGAAAGCAGAAGGAGCAGCATTTGAGGCCCAAGTTATAGCATTGACAAAAGCTCTGAAGCAGTTGATGGAAACACTGTAGATAGTTCTGCATGGCTACAGAATGGGGTAAGGCTGAAGCCACTGGGATACAGTGAGGGATGAAACCATAAATATGGCCAGAGACCAGCTTATGAAAGGACTTTCAGGGGAATATTACTCAGCAATAAAAAATAATGAAATCTCACCATTTGTGACAACATGGATGGACCTAGAGGGTATTATGCTAAGTGAAATAAGTCAGACAGAGCAAGACAAATACAAGCATAATTTCACTTACATTTGGAATTTTAAAAATCAAAACTAATGAACAAACAAAACAAAAACAGACTTATAGAAACAGATAAACTGATAGTTGCCAGAAGGAAGGTTGGGGGGATGGATGAAAATGTCAAAGGGGCATGCAGTCAAATAACATTGTGATAACGTGAGAGATGGTTGCTAGGCTTAGTGTGGGGATCACATCTTAAGGTCTATAAATGTCAAATCTCTATGTTGTATACCTGAACTTAATATAATATTGTATGTCAACTATACTTTGATTTTTAAAAAGAAATAAAAAACTTCCATACCTTCTGAAGGAGTTTAGACTTTATCCTAAAGTTAGTGAGGAGTAGCTTAAACAACAGGAATTGTTCATCTCACAGTTTGGGAACTACAAGTCTGAGATCAAGGTGTTGGTAGAATTCGTTCCTTTTGAGAGCTGTGAGGGAGACCTGTTCAATTCCTCTGTCTTAGCTTCTGGTAGTTCTCTGGCAATCTTAGTGTTCTTTGGTTTGTAGACACATCATTCTGATCTCTGCCTTCATGTGCACATGGTATTCTACCTGTGAGCATGTCTGTTTCCAAATTTCCCCTTTTGATCAGGACAGTATTCACAGCAATTAAGTGTCCACCCTACTCCAATATGACCTCATCTTAACTCAGCTAACTACAGTTTACATTTTCAATGATCTTATTTCAAATTAGGTCACATTCTGAGGTAGTGGGGATTAGGACTTCAAGATATGAATTTTGGGGGGATACCATTCAGTCCAGTAACAAAAAGTCATTAAAGTGGCTTAGGCAGAGTAATTTTATTAATAGAAAAACTGGATTTCCATTTTAGAAATGTCTCTCTGCCAGACAAGAGGAGCATAAGTCAAGTGGCATTTGTATCAGTGAGGCTTTGCTGTGTAACGAGCAACAACACAACCCCAGTGACATCCATCAATAAACATTTATTTTTCACACATCTGTGGGGTTCAACTCTTTTGAGGTGGGTTGATCTAGGTGGCTGTGCTTGTCTCAGCTGGGCTGATTTGTGTCTCTGTGTGTTTGCTAGGGCTCTACTTTAGGGCAGGCTTAGCTGGAACATGGTATACAGTTTCATAAATCTGTCATTATTCCCTTGGCGGAAGACCAAGCCCAAATGTGCAAGTCCATTTCAAGCTTCTGCTTGCATCACATTTCCTAAACACCCTATTGGCCAAAGAAAATCACATGGCTGAGCCCAAGATCAAGAGGCTCAGAAGGTCACCAGCACACAGTGAGAGAACCCTGAAAAGTTTTATGGCAAGAAGCATGGATATAGAGAATGATGAAGAATTGGGCCAAATGATTGCAATCTATCCCAAAATGCAAATGGAGATGGAAAGGCTCCTATAATAAGTCTAATGATGCTGAGGATATGTGATGTGATACTGGAGCAGTGGAAGTGGAGAAAGCCAAAATGACATCTAAGCAAAACCTGTAATTGACTAGGAATTTCTAAATAGATTTTGAAGACTTACCTTAGAGCTCTCTAAAATGGTTATGGTTTTCATCCCTTTCTCTTTGTCATGTCCTGAGTTCAACTGGACCTTACCCTACCTCCCACCTGCTCAGGAACTCTGCAAGGTCACCTACCCCTCTGCCCATCAGAGGAATCACAAAGATGTAACTTTAGAAATTTTAAGTACTCCTGTTTAAAAAAAATAAACAAAAAAACCCTGATACTAATACCTAAAACCCACCAATCTATAGTCTTCTAAGATCCTTTTAATTATGGAAACAAGTAGCATTTTCCAGGGTTTAAAAGGAAATGTCTTGGGATGGTTTTTTCTGACCCTGTCTGGTTCTCTGCACATTTGTATTCTGGGAAGTTGAACTCTGTTTAGGGACATGCACTTTTAAGTCATGCTATCTAGACTGCTCAGCAGAACTTCAAAGATAAGTCATCTCATGGTGAGACAGCAGCCTAGCACCTCAGGGAGACAAAGCCAATGTCAGGGCACCACAGCCTTTTGTTCTCTGAATGACTTGACAAGTGCTCCCTGATGGACTGCCAGCATCCATTCTTACAGCACTCTCCTTTAAGGAAGGAGGTTTTTACAGGTTCATTCTTTAATATCCAGGTGATTGCATCCCTCCATATTTGTTCCCCCCCATTGCCTTCTTTTCTGGGTTCCTGGTTCATAGGAGGAGATTAATGAATGAAAATCCCCTTCCCTTCTCATACCTTTCCTCACTTCTTTTATGATATGTCATTTTCAATGTTTTTCTTCTCTCATAATACATGCATATGTGGTATAGATACATATTTGTCCACACATGCATATGCATGCATACATATATACACATATTCCCCACTCTAGTATACAGAGTCTGAGTCACCACTTTCAAAGAAATAAGACCCTATTTTTTAATTAACTTCACAGATCCAAGGTCCTTGGCCACACCTACAGCAATGTAGCAAGCAAAATTCAAATTCCATGTGGGAACCAATAAAAATTATGAAGAATAGCTGAGGCAAGTATTGTACAGGTTGCTATTATTTCCTCTCTGAAACTGACAAAGGTTTGGAAAGTATTATATGATGATACTAGTGTAGAACACAGTATCTTCCTCTGCATCTCCCCACATTATGTTCACTGTCAATGGGAGAAGTAACGGTTTTACAGCTTCTGTCCCCAGGACTGGTTAATAGGCGTAAAGGGAGTCAATGAGTGAAGCCTAGGAAAAATCCATGAAAATCAACTTTGTGTTATAAAAACCAAAGGTGATATGTTTTACAAAGGAATTTTATTCACGGACTGTGCCTATATCAGCTAATCAAATAGCTACATCTAGATACAAAGACTTTGGAGAATTATATATATGTCTTTTATAGTTCAAGAATTAGAATACCTTTTTAAAATTGCTTTTTCACTTTAAGATATGTTTTGAAATTAAGAATGACCTACATGTAGCTGAATTTATTTTCACAATGAAAAAACATGTAACATCACTATGTGTCAGGCACAAAGCAGCATAATGGAGACACTCCGGTTCTGCACCCACCACGAGGATTTATATTTTGATAGCAAAGCATTCTATTGAAGAGTATATAAATGTATGTGGTAATCTCTTTCCCTGGACTCAGAGTGATTCTCTTGCTTAGGGTGTGCTCATCTAGCACTAGAGATAGACAAATACTGGAAGTCCTGACTCTTGCCCTAGAAGAGACACTTGAGATGGACATCAGCACATAGCCATCTGTAAGTCTAGAATTCTCAGCCTACGCCATCCAGAACACTGCATACAGACCCCACGACCCTACTCACACAAGTCCCAGCCTGCCTCTCAACCCCTTCCTCCCTCATGTTCTCACCCCCTCAGCAGTCCTGGGAGATGGTAAGCTGGGCCAAACTCTACGGTGTTCCCAGGGTCTTCACCTTGCCTGAGGCTAACTTGCAAAACCATGTACCATCCCTTTTAACTAAAATTTCTCCTTCCCTTCCTGTAATTCCCATCTAAAAATTACTTCCAACAGATGCACATGGGCATATATTAATTTAAATAATTAACATTTATTATGCATTAACATTTATGAAGTATTTATGTTATTTACTTTTCTACCTAAGAGTTAGCTCTTATTATCACTGATTACCTTCATTCATTCAAATAATATTTTTTGAGAGCCTATTTTGTGCTACTCACTGTTCAAGGTGCTGGGATACAAGAGTGAACAAAAACAGTTTCTAGAGGGGAGATTTATAGTAATCAAAATACATAAGCCAAATATGTAGTGTGTTTATGGTAAGTAAAAGGCCAAGAATAAAGCAGAGAAGGAAGCTAGGAGTGAATATATGGGGAGGCAGGGTTGCAGTTTTAGATAGGGTGGCCAGGGAAGGCCTCAATAAGAAGGTGATACTTGAAAGAAGTAGAAGTTTATACATGTGAAGCACAGCTATCCAGAATTTGGGAATGACAGATATAATGGCCACCTGGGGTAGGGTGACCCATGTGGCTGAGGAGAGAGTATGAGAGACAACGGAGTATGAGAGCAGTGACAAGGGATGGGTCATGGAGATCCAAGTGGAAAGACACAGGTATTTTACATGCAGGCATGGCATGATATGATTTAAATTTTGAAAGGACGGAGCTGCCATTTATTAGCTGGCAAAGACTGCAAAATAACAGGTTTGGGGGACAATTGGGAAATGAGTGTTGACTTGTTATACTTGGGATATGTATTAGTCAATAAAGTGGAGCGTTGAGTAGCCAGTTGGACAAAGAATTCTGGAGTTCAGGAGAGAGGTCTAGGCTAGAAGTTTAATTTTGGAAGTCATCAGCATAGAGATGATATTGAAAACATGAGACTGGATAATCTCTCTGAGTAATGGAGGAGAGATCCAAAAACCAAGCCTTGAGGCACTCCAATGGTAAGAGGTTGGAAACCAGCAAAAGAGAGCAAGAGGTAGTAGCGAGTAGGGAGAAGTAAAACCAAGAAAGTATAGCATCCTGGAAGTCAAGTGAAGAGAGTGTCTCAAGAAAAAGCACAGTGGGGACTTCCAGTCAAGATGGCAGAGTAGGTAAACTCACCTCCTCCCACTACCACATCAAAATTATAATTAAACTACAGAACAACCATCATTGAAAACTGCCTTTAGACTATCTGAACAGAAGTCCTATCACTAAGGATACACATGAGAAGCTACATGAAGACTGGTAGGAGATGCATAATGGACAGGTCCTACATCCATGTGTGGTATTAAAAATCAGGAGGGATATATCTGCTGTGGCAGCCCCCCTGGGGAGTGAGGGGGTCCCAGCCCCACACTGGGCTCCCCAGCCTACAGTTCCACCACCAGGAAGAGCAGTCTCCATAACTTCTGGCTGTGAAAACCAGTGGGAATTGTGGCTGAGTAAGACAGAGGGCAGCTGGAGTCCCAGGTGTTCCTCTCAAAGGGCCCACTCATGGACTTACTTATTGGTGGACTCAATCACTCTGAGCTCCAGCATTGGGGCAGCAACTTGAAACACTTGAGGGACAAATAGGGAGGAACTGAATTGTCTGGCTTCAAGATGATGGCTGAAGGGGCAGCTTTCCCCCAGTCAGAAGTGATGGAAGATTACATTGGTCCTTTGTTGAGCCCTTTCTGACCCAGCCTGCAAGCGCAGATAGGAATCAATTTTGAGTCTCCATCAACCTGGTTAATACCCTTCACCCTGCCCTGGTGATCCCCTAAAACCCCTCCCTATCCAAAAGGGGGCCTACCCAAGCTGCTCCCAGTGGCTCTTTAACACTAACAGCCTGTCTTGGCTCATGCTGTGAACTTTCCTAAAGTCTCTCAAAGGTTTAGAAACCCCAAACAAACAGCATCTGGCCTCATCATGTCCTGTGTCTTTTGCTAAGGAAGCTCAAGCCTGGTACTAGTGGCAGCTGGCCTCAGTTCACAGTTTAGCCTCTCCCTGGTGCCTCTAAGCCTAGCACAAGTGGCAACCATCTGTAGATCACTTTGTAGCTTATACCAGGTAGTCCCGGGCTGGGCACAGCCAGTGGTTGACCTTGGCCTGCACCAGAGCCCCTCCCAAGAGGTGCCCAAAACAACACACACTAGTGGCAATCTTCAGACCACACCAATACACCACCCAACAACCTCCACAAATAACACACCCAAAGGGCACACTGTGTAGGCACCAGAGCCTCACTAAAGCAAATCCTGTTCTGGGAGGTCAGCCCCTGCACAACAGCTCTGCCACAGTCATCACAGCCAGTCCTCACAGCAAATAAACATGAGAGTCAATCCCTCCCACTGACGTGCCAACAGCAGTCAAGTCTCAACTACAATAGGAGGGCACACGTAACCCACACAAGGGACACACCTGGAGCACCCAGCTTATGTGACCAGAAACACTACACCACTGGGCGCCACAGGACACCTACCACATAAGGCCACTCTACCAAGACTTGGAGATGTAACAGATTGTCTTAAAACATAGAAAACAGAGAGAGAGAGAGAGAGAGAGAGAGATGAGAATGGGAAAATAAAGAAACCTGTCCTAAATGAAACAAAAGAACAAAACTCCAGAAAAAAAACTAAATGAAATGGAGACAAGCAATCTACCAGATGCAGAGCTCAAAACACTGGTTATGAGGATGCTCAGTGAACTTAGGGAAAGAGTAAATGAACTCAGTGACAACTTTAAAAAGAGATAGGAGACATAAAAATAGAGATAGGAAATTCAGAACAGGATCAGTCAGATGAAGAATACAATAATTGAAATAAAGAATACATTAAAGGGGATTAATAGTAGATTAGATGAAGAAGAGGATCAAAGCAGTGATTTGGAAAACAAGGTAGCAGAAAACACCCAATCAGGAAAGAAAAAACAATGAGGATAGTTTAAGGAGCCTCTGGGACAACATCAAGTGTGTCAACATTCACATCCTAGGGGTAGCAGGAGATAAAACACAGCAAGGAATTGAAAACCTATTTGAAGAAATAATGACTGAAAACTTTCTTAACCTGGCAAAAGAAATAGACATACAAGTCCAGGAAGTGCAGAGAGTCCCAAACAAGAAGAAACCAAAGAGGCCCATACCAAGACACATAATAATTAAATAGTCAAAAGTTAGATAGAATTTTAAAAGCAGCAAGAGAAATGCAGTTAGTCACCTACAAGGGAGCTCCCATAAGATTGTCAGCTGATTTCTCTAAAAAAATTTTGCAGGCCAGAAGGGATTGGTAGGAAATATTCTAAGTGAAGAAAAGCAAGGACCTATAGCCAAGGGTACTCTACCCAGCAAAGCTGTCATTTAGAATTGAAGGAGAAATAAAGAGCTTCCCAGGCAAGAAAAATCTAGAGGAATTCATCACCATCAAACCAGTATTACAAGGAATCTTAAAGGGACTTCTTGAAGAAGAAGGAGATAGAGGAGGAGGAGGAGGAGGAAAGGAAGGGGAGGAAAAAGATTAAAAATATGAGTAATAAAATGGCAACAACTACACACCTATCAATAATTACTTTAAATGTAAGTAGTTTAAATGCTCCAATCAAAAGACACAGGGTGGCTAAATGGACAAGGAAACAAGACCCATACATATGCTACCAACAGGAGACTCACTTCAGATTAAAAGACATACACAGACTGAAAATAAAGGGATGGAAAAATGTATTTTATGCAAATGGAAACTAAAAAAGGAAAAAAAAGCTAGAATAGCAATACTTATGTCAGACAAAATAGACTTTAAAACAAAAGCTTTAACAAGAGACAAAGAAGGACATAGCAATTCTACTACTGGATATTTAACTGAAGAAATGGTTTTTAAAAAATACGCATCCCTATATTCATTGCAGTATTATTTACAATAGTCAAGATATGAAAGCAACCTAAGTGTTCATTAATAGGCGACTGGATAAAGAAGATGTGGTACATATAGACACTGCAATATTACTCAGCCATAAAAAGAGTGAGATCTTGTTGTTGTCATTTGAGACAATGTGGATGAACCTACGAGGTATAATGCTAAGTGAAATAAGTCAGACAGAGAAAGACAAATGTCTTATGATCTCACTTATTTGTGGAATCTAAAAAACAAAATAAACAAAAAATAAAGCAGAAAGAAACCAGGGCCAGTCAAGAGGCTCAGTTGGTTAAGAGCTCGCTCAAGAGTGTGAGCTCTGTGCAACAGGGTTGCCTGTTCGAATCCCGGCCCAAGCAGAGCTGCCGCTGAGCTGCCAACAGATGGCAGGATGACTCAGCTAAAACAAAAAACAAAAAACAACAACAACAACAACAAAAAAAAAACAGAAAGAAACTTATAGATACAGAGAATAAGCTGATGGTTGCCAGATAAGAGGGGAAATGGGGAGACAGGTGAAGAGATTAAGAAGTACAAGTTGATAGTTACAAAATAGTCACAGGGATTTAAAGTACAGCATAGGGAATATACTCAATAATATGGTAATAACTATGTATGGTGTCAGATGGCTACCGGGCTTATTGTGGTGATCACTCTACAAGTTGCATAAATGTCTAATCACTATGTTATATACTTGAAGCTAATATAATATTATATGTCAACTGTAACAGAAAAACAACAAAATATTTTTTAAAAGAGGACAATGGATTGTACCAAATATGGCTGAAAAGTTAAGTAAGATAAAGAACATGAACGGCACTGATGACATTAATAAGAACCATAATAGGGAGTCTAGAAAAATGGCGGCGGTGAGGGGGGCTTCCTGAGTTCTTCCTTACAAACCACAGCAGTTTAAGCAGCTGGAGCACAGAAAACAAATCTCTACAAAGCACGCTGAGCAGCGAAGGGACTCCCAAGCTGAGTACTTAAAGGAAAAATAAACTGCGTAGATAAGTGCACACTCCCATCCCCTCAGACACCTTGGCCCCCTCCCTGCCAAAACCTGAAACTGATTCCTGAAGAGAAGAGTAAGTCAAAACAAAGGTGCTTCAACTCCCTGGGGGTTGAGTAATTTACATGAGAAAAGGCTGCCGGTGGGAGCAGAACAGCTTTGGCTGCTGAGGCACAGGAAGGCCTACCAGCAGCTTTGAAAACTCCATCCCCCACCCTCCAACAGCCCCAGTGGAAAGAGCACCCGAAGACGCACATCCAGTCCACTGCACAGGAATCAGAGTGACTCTGGACAGGCAGGAACAGAAATAACACTGACTTTGTAAAAAAAAAGTACCAATTATACCTCATAACTCCACTTATCTAAAATAGACCTATATTAAGGCAGCTGGCTCTGCCCCCACAAGACACACAGGAGTGTGTGTATTGCAGAGGAAAACCTGGGGAGAGCTTGGCGGACTTCAGCCAGGATTGAAACTGGTTATTTCTTGTTTTTTTCTCCCTTTTTTTTTAATGTTTTTAGTTGGGGTTTCTTTTTTGATAGGTTATATTGTTATTGTTAATTGGGTTCTCTTGGATGTTCTGGGGTTTTGTTTTTTTTTGTTTTCCCATTGATTGCTTCCGTTGGTTGTTTTTGGATTTTTCGATTTCATTAATAATTTTAGATTTTTATATAGGCATATATAAAGGTGCATATATGTGGATATATATGTCCATATATATGAGGGTGTAGATATATATATATTTTTTTTCTCTCTCTCTCTCTGTATTCTCCCTTCTTTCCTGCTTCCTTGTCATAGCTTGATTTACCTCCTCCTTTCCGTTTTTTCTGCAAGTTTTTTTTCTTCTTCTTTTCTCATTGCCGTTGTTTTGTTTCTGCTCGTTTGTTTTTCTCCTTGTGCTTGATTGATATTTCTATACATGTGGAGTGTAGGGTGATGGTTGTTTTGTACATCAGAGAGTATCTGGTTATCTTTGGTGGCTGTCATGGTTGTGCTCATTGATCCGTTTTGCCCTAAAACA